>NC_135081.1:938863-1251818 GCF_051107435.1 Chaetodon auriga
TTTCTCCTTTGACTTCTGGGGGTCTTTTCTCCGCAACTCTTGCTCTTGCATCTGTAATTTCTCCAATTGGTCCCTGATTTCCCTTCGACTCACTGATCCAGTAGCCTCTTCCAAACTTAAATGGCATTCCTCTATACTTCTTTCAATCTCACTTAAAGTCTGACGTCTCTCTTCTTCAACTCTGGTACTAGATGCCCTCGCTGAAAACCTTCTCGAGGGTAAAGAATCTTCACTCTCCGAGTATTCATCACTGTCTCCATTCTCACTCTCAGTAGAGCTCACATCTCCTATATCTTTTCCCGTCCATCGTTTGCCACCTCTCTTCTCTGCTCCTGCCAACAGCCGTCTAACCACAGGATCATATCCACCTATGGCCCCTTCTGTATCACTTCGATCCTCATCATCTCCTGCTGCCATCTTCTTAATCCTCAGTCCTCCTTTAGTTCTCAGATGAGCCATCTTCTTCTTTCTTTTAGAATCCGGATACATTTTTATGGTTGTGTCTGCTTTTCCTGATTCTATTATACGCTCCTCCTCGTCTATGATGTAATAATTTCCCTCCTGAGTAATCACGGGAAGCTGAGGATAAATCTCCTTAAACTTCACTACTTTTTCATAGGTCGTAGGTTTCTTTGCTGGATCCACATGTGAGAAGGGTGCATTAATTTCTTCCATTAATCTTTCTGTTGCACTCACACGCTGTTTCATTTCTTCTGCATCCACTTCTCTCTTCTCTTTAACTGCTTTCACCAGTTTCCTTCCCTCATTTTCAAATAACTGGAGAATGCCAAGCTCTACTTACCTCTTTTCTTTTCGTTCCTTTCCTTTTCTACCCTTCAACAGGAGTAATTGCTTTTAAAGTTTTAGTATCCATTTTTGTCATTTTAATAGCTTCCTTAAACTCACTTATTGTAACTTAAACTTAACTGAAGATTATGCAAATTTATAGTCAAAACTATTTATAAACCACTATTTGCCACAGTCAATAAAGAGGAGATAATCTGCCAACTCCAAAGGAATCAAAAACCCTTATTAGAACTCCAACACAACTCAAAGCAGAATGACACCCACACTTACGGCACTCAACAATGTTCACATACAACAGATATACTCAATTAATTAATTAAATACATCAACTGGTCAGTCTGTTGCCAAGTCTCCCTTTGCAGGCCTACAGCATATAGTGTGTCATGTACTCTAATGTCCCCTAATTACAATAGTCTTACGACAACTTATATATGAATACAGATTAAATGTGTATCAGTACACCTATAAGTATAAATGAATATACACACATATATTTAAATGCAGGTATTTGTTAGAAAGAGTTCGTGGACAAAACTGCACTGGCCTGGATCTGATGAGAGTCAGAAGCCGAACACACTGTCATCCACAGGCCTCAGCTCATATGATGCACTAGCCAGCCGTCCCCTCATCCAGGTCTTGGAGGATCTCAAGTCAACCGCAGCTCATATGCCATTAACACAGAAAGAAAAAAGAGAACAAGCAATAATTCAATCTGTTATCTGCCAACATTTGAATCTCTCTAATAAACATCAAAGTATATTTCATACAATACAGTATTAAATCAAAAGGCGTAAGTTATATCATTCTAATAACCTCATAAATCTTCAATTTGGATTTCCTAATATGCTCTTCGAATACCCTAACTATCAAATAACTATCCAACCAAATCATATTACTCTAA
Source organism: Chaetodon auriga (assembly GCF_051107435.1). Taxonomy (NCBI): domain Eukaryota; kingdom Metazoa; phylum Chordata; class Actinopteri; order Chaetodontiformes; family Chaetodontidae; genus Chaetodon; species Chaetodon auriga. The sequence continues at coordinate 940,572 of NC_135081.1, forward strand.
CACTTTCTCTCCCCGTCATGAAAAAGAAGGGGTGCTCTGATCACTACCTTATTAAGAAGAACAATCTCATTGGCGGTCTGTGTGGTGTCTCCCTTTGCTCCACCCCTTAAACTCACTCACCACTTCCAGTCTATCTTGGCTGTCAGAGGGTCAACATCTAGCTCAAATCTCCACATGCACCCCACAACCAAACCAACTCCACATAACAAAGACCAGAAACACAGAGCACACCCACACACACACAACCAAAGCACCCTTGCCAAATCTCTCTATGCATGCTTATGCACACTCTTCTCCAAAAATTATAAAAGTCTTTCTTCGGGGCTCATCTGTATATCAAAAACGTCTCCTCATAAGAAGCTCATAAGATGTTAGAAACTAGTCCCCTCGAAAGCTCATGAGACAGTATCATCTCAGAAAGACAAAATATCTTCCCTCACACTCCTAAATCTCCTATTCTCCAATACAACGAATGTATACACATACACATACACATCTGATACCACTGCCTGCAGCGGAAACTACACACACTAACACACAAAGAGAAACCGGTCATCCAAACTCACACAAGAAGACACAACATACGCAACATCAGTCCAAAAACACTCAACAGCCAGGCCTAAACCCCCCAAAATCAACTCATTCATAATTTACCTATTAGCATGCTTTTAGCCGCTCCTTTCCTCTTTTTTCTCTTCTTCTTCTTCTTTATACTAAATTTCTGCTACTTTACGAAATGTAGAGATTCACATGACAAGCGACTTCAGTCATTGTTCGTCAACTAATGAACGAGTGGTCCCCATCTACACATGAATTTCCCTCTACAAATCCAGTTTCACCCTTTGTAAAACTGACCTAAAACATCCTAATGATAAATTCAGGTTTTATGGCCGGTATAAACCGCCTCCCAGAGGGCTTTATCCAAATCTGCGGCTTCCCTTATTCCTATTTCTCCTCACTTATTTCCTTTTTCCTTATTTCCTTTATTTCTCTACTTTTCCTATTTCTCTACTTTTCCTCTTTATTTCTCTTTTATTCCTTTATATTTCTCTTCATCTTTTTTCTTCTTCTTAAGTACTCACTTGTCTCTATTACAACTTTTACTCACTTCTTATTTCCTAACTCCCCCCTGTCGTGCTGCGCAAACAGCGCGACACAACCCAAATTTAAAACGGAGAACAACTACATCCGCAGCACCAGGCCTTTACGGTGTGGCAGCAGCAAGCAGACAGCCCCAACGAGAGAACCAACGCCCAAACATAAGAAAGGCTCACCTATCCCAGCCGGCCGGCTTGTCGAGGCGAAGGTCAGCACAGCAGAAGCCATCAGCAGCAGCCAAACCACAACACATCCAAATTCGTGACGCCAATTTGTTGCCCCATGGGACTTCGGATCCTGTTCGTGACGCCAATTTGTTGTGTATCAATGATGCAGCAATGAAGTGAAGATGATGAAGAAGTTCTCCGCCGATACTGTCTTGTTTATATATAAAAAAGTTTATTAAAACAAGTACAGCATCTCAGACAGCATGCTATGTCTGGGTGGTTTCAGCCAATAGAATCAACACACACATACAGCATCTCAAACATGCATTATATAGGGGAGTTGTGTTGACACAACTAACACAGAAGGGTTAAAAAAGACCTAATATGGTCATGGCAGAGCATATACTGAACAACAGGAGAGGGCCTAATATGGTCATGGCCTCTCAACCTTTAGGTTAAAGGTATTTACGAGCGACAAGAGTCCTCAAAGCCCTGGGGGGAGAATGTCCTAAAGAGAAGAGCAGATACTACATGGATCTGGGCCCTTATTCCTAAAGATTCTGAGAATTCTCTCAGAGAGCTCCTAACTTAACCTAAAAAATTCCTAGCAAGGAGTCTTAGCTTAGGAGTGATTCCAGAACATTCTCAGAGAACTCTGAGCAAGGAATGGACAGAAACTCCTATCTTAGTGAGGAGGTGTGCTTGACTCCGTTGCTAGGTGTGAGTCATCATTTCAAAAGCTGTGATTGGTTGATCCTAAAAGCTAGATAAAAAATATACTTTTGGTGATAATGGGCAAAGGATGGACCCTCAAATCGATAAACTTAATCACAGAATCTAGTCTTATGAAGACTGTGTAATTGTAAATAATTTTTCACATAAAAGAAAATATCTGTTAAATGAATAGTAAGCTACACTTTAAAATTATCCTGCAAAATGTGTGAAAGCTTAGGCCCACTTGCACAGTATTCACATAATGATAGTTCTATTTATTTGCTAATATTAATTGCCATGCTGGTAATTTTTGCACTTTCAACTTTCAACATTTCAACTCAATTTGGTATTAATGAGGGTAAAATGGCTCAGCTTTCATCAACGTCTGTGATTGCTGACTGACCTAAAAGAAGCAGTGTTGGTTGGTGTAGGGGAATTAATTCTTACCGCTAATTACCTCTAAATTAATGTTGCATTCGTTAATAAGAGCAGGGGCACCAACCTTCCTCAGCTAAGAAGGATTTTGTATATCATGTCTTGTAATGCTGATGTAGTGAAAATGAATGAATCAACAGTGGATCAGTCTGATAATCTAAGGCGGAAATTCTCAGTACAGGGATTGCTTATACCTAGCTCAAAAGGACACCGTCTGACAACGACTTGTATGAAAAGGATTATTTATTAAACACAATAATGAAATGAATATGAATCATGGATAATACGATAGATTATATGGATGATATAGATTAACACAAACACTGCACAGAGGAACTTATGACAAGAGAATGGTAAAATGAGTTTGGCGATAGTGAGAAGTAGGTTTTAAAGGGAAAATGGGGACGCAAATATGAAGTTAATTTGTTGAATGAACGATTTAGAGAATTTAAACAAATTGACAGTATCTTACCTCACAGACCAACTCTTATTCAAAACCGCTTAAGCATGCCTTTGTCAGCGACGCTCCTGTAGATGTCTGCTCCGAACTGACAAGAAGAGGCTCCGCGTCACCGTCCGTCACTCTGATCTGCGCAGCGGTCTGCCAGACGAATCAAGCAAACCACGGTTGAGAGCCTGGTGTTGGACAGGGATGTCTCGGGAGCTGAGGATCTTCGGTGTCGGTTACAGACGAGGAACGGCTTTTGAAGGTTATTTGACCCGAACCAACGGGTCAGTAGCTGGCTGCAGGTCTTCGGTGCGGTCAGTTGGTTGGCGACCGTTTGGCAAGGCTTTTGAGTACTAATTATAAGATTGAGAAACTCTTCGATGGCCGGTCGAAAATGTCTTCAAAATTATTATTACGTGACTAGACTTTAACAACAAAAATAGGAATTATGCAGCTTGGCATGGCGAGCAAAAATTAAAGTTTCAAGAAGATGATTAGAAAAGTGCGTTTTCTGCAGAATTAAATTAAGCTACTCTGTATAGTTGTGAGCAGCAACAAAAAGACTGAGAAAACGACAGAGTGAAAAATAACTTGAAAAACTAAAGACAAAGACTTAAAGAAACTCCGCGGAAGAGACAGAAGAAAGATCAAGGCATGAACTTACAGGAAGAACTCACAAACTATTACACATAACAGAACAAAACTTAACTCAAGTCTGCTGCACGCTACTGACTTTATCATCGCTCCAAGGGCGTGTCTAATCAATAGGTCGTCACACATGTAGGATGGTTCATAGGCAAGCGACGGAATTTCATCCTATGGAGTGGGAATTAATTAATGATTCATAGGAGGGCTCATCTGCTTCTCACTATGGTCAATCGAATATATTTTAAATGATCAATTTTCAATGGCATTTCAACAACATGCGTGTTCACCACATGCGTTAGACAACTCTTATGAATAGATGACGACATTAAACAATATTCACGATAACAATTTCTAATACTAATCCTAATAAACATAGTGACTAAGGATATAATTACTTTAATATGATGAAGGAATAAAGAAGGGCAGACTATATTTGCTGAAATGATTATCGCTATTATGGTTACTTATTAATAAATGTCTCCCGCTAAGCACATTCAACTTAACCACTATAAACCTCTAGATGGCAGTATGGTTCCATGGTAGAAACTCAGAGAAAATCTATGAAATAGTTAAATTCACAGTTTTGTCATCCTGTAAGTTAGAAACACCAGGAAAGCATTGCTATTGTATGGATCACGAGCTTAGCCATGAAATAACATCTACAGTTAAATCAAACATAGAGATTTGGTTAATTTGGTAGGGAGGCACACAGACATACAGCACAGTTTGCTTCAGGAATGTCTAATTTACAATCCATCAGCATTATCTGGTTTGAAGATTCCTTTGAGACATGGCATTCATGCATCCAGGCAGTTTTATTGTCCTTAACTCCCATGGGCTATCAAGAAAGAGTTAGCACCTCCATGAGAACGTCCTGAGCAGATGTAAATTTGAAGTGAAGGTGTTATCAGTGACTCTTGTTGCCCTGAAAGAATGTGAAAAGTTGTTCTACAACCAGACATCTTGTCTCTGCCTGAGTTCACACCTTCCTGTGAACCTTCCAAATGGTCAATAACTCTTAAAAGTCTGATTGTTTTGTCACTCCACTTCTCCAGAGGAATGCAAAGAGGGGAGAAGAGGGTCAGTTACAGACCAGTTCTGCTACATTGGCTTTCAAATCTACCACAAACCAGTGAACAGCAATGGAGAAGAAAAGAACAAGGAAACCCAACTGGACAGAGGAATAGTGTTTGCTTCTGGCTCAATTGGTCAATGAGCATAAAAGTGTTTTGAGAGGTAAATTTGGCCCCAGTGTCACAGAACAAGCCAAGAAGCAAGCATGGGAAACTAGAGCACAACAGATAAATTCCTCCTTTTGGACAAGTGAGGATTGCGAGAAGCGGTGGTATGTGTTGCAGTCAAAAGCAAAAGAGGAGATTGCAGCACACAAACATGAATCTTCACGCACAGGTGAGCGATATACCACTTACTTACACCTGCTGGCAAAGTTAATTTAAATGCCTAATTATTGTGTACATATTGGTTACTGGATTTCTTTTTAGGGGGTGGACCACCTGCTAGGCAGCTGTCCCAGGTTGCAGAAACAGTGTTTGATATACTGGGGCAGTCAGAAGTTAGTATCACCAGGCTGAGGGAAGGCATTGACTCTTCAATGATGCAGGCCATTGTAATGCAACAAAGGTAGGACAAATGAGTTTTCATATATCAACAGGCAGGTAAACAAAATATCAAGAACAGTGTTTATTCATTGCATAAGCCATTTCTCATATCTCTTGTGTATGCTCATTCTACTAAATCATTTAAAACAAAACAATAATTAAACTAAATGTATTTCGCTTTCTGTAGCATGGAGCCATCAGAGGAACCGGGCCCCTCAACATTGCAGGTGTACGACCCTCAGCCTGAAACATCAGAGTTCAGCCTGCCCACCGCTGCCCACCGCTGCCCACCGCTGCTGCCGCTCCTGCCGCTCAAACACCATTCCTGTCTGCTGCACCTGCTGCTCCGACACCATCCCTGCAGGACAGAAGATTGGAGTTGACAATGGATGTCTTCAGACAGCAGAAAAGTTCTCCTCCTACAGGAGGAGTACTATCGACTGAAAATTGAGTTCCTAAAAAATAAATCCAATGACAAATACATATTGTGTCTTTGTGAGTAAGATGTGACATGTATTTAACTATTGTAGGTGATGTGTAGTAAAACTACATGGTACATTAGTTCAATGCAGTCACAAGTTTTCAAATTACATATACCGTAACTTGCCTGAAATGTAAATTTGTAAAGTGGGCTCTGTAAGGCAGTCCACTTTGGGCCAAGTTCCCCTGTGGAAAGTAAATATTTTCTTCACCGCCATCATCATCATCATCATCATCATCATCATCATCATCGTCGGTGGTTTCATCACCATCACCCTCAAGACGTTCTGCAATCTGTCTAGCCTTGCAAATGTTGTGTAGTATTGCACAGGCTATGATGAATTTGCAGGCTTTATCAGGGGTCAGCTGCACCTCTCCGTGGAGAACATGAAAGCGCCTCTTCAGTTGGCCAATGCCACGCTCCACTACTGCCCTTGTTGTCTTATGGGCCCTACAAGTTAATACAGACATAATCAAAATGTACATTATTTGAGGGAAATATTTAAACTACTAGGATACTCTAACATGCATTTTATTTCCATGTATAATTCTATATTGTTTGGGTTACCTGTTGTAGTTTAGTTGCGGCCCTTGGCGTGGCTGGAGGTAAGGCGTTAGGAACCATGGTTTGCATGGGTAGCCACTGTCCCCTAACAAGTGGCAATTGGCTGGCACATAATGTCTCTCGAAAAGCTGTCTGAGGCCACTCTCAGAGAGCATTCTGGCATCATGTGTTGAGCCTGGCCATTTAGCAACAATGTCCGAAATCTTATAGTCAGTATCGAAAACAAGTTGAACATTGATGCTGTGAAATCACTTCCTGTTCACGAAGATGGCTTCATCTTCTGACGGTGCAATTATTCGGACATGTGTCCCATCGATTACACCCACAACACTGGGGAATCCTGCGATGTCCATAAATGCCCTTTTGTGAGCTTGTAAAGTGCGGGCATCCAGCGGAAATAAAACAAATTTTGTCACAATATGAGGTTGTGACAATGCTGTCAGTGTTTGCTTGATGACCCTGCTGATGGAGGGTTGTGACAGACCCAAGTCATCACTGCTGCATTGTTGCATTTTCCCTGTTGCCAAATACCTCAGTGTTGTGATGACTTTCATTTCGGGTGGTATTGCATTGTGGCGTTGGGTTGGAGAAGTAAGTGCATCTCTAATGACATCAACCACAAACATGATTCCTGCATGATCCAATCTGTAGCTTTTCATTAATTCACTGTCATCCAGTGTTTGGAAAATATCTCTCCTGCCTCTTCCGTCCGCCATTTTGTCCTCTGCTTAGGGAACTCCCAAGCCGCTTAAAAGTCCTCTTCCCTGCTCTTAACAGATCTCACCTTAGGAGCTCTCTTAAGAGCTAGGATTCTTTAGGAATAGCTTTTATCTTTACTAGGATCCACTCTTCACTTTTAGGGGAAATTCTAAGAAAACATCATGATTCTTAGAATTTTCTTAGAATTTGGCCACTAGGAACAACTCTTTGCACTAAGAATCTTTAGGAATATGGCCCCAGGTTGACTCCAGCGGTGGTCCTGCTTGATACCTACTGCAATTGCTACTACTATTAGTAGTAGCAATATTTCTATTATTATTAGTGTGATGACTATCAAACAAAAACTTAATTTAGTCATGTAATGGTGGCTTGAGGATTGGTCTTAACTCGATTCCAGAAATAACAATGTCCTTTTCAAAGTTGTTCTCTTTGGTGATGTTCCCATTTATTGCTAATAAATGAAAAGGTTATATACAAAACAGAACTTTACCCTGAAGTTGATGTTGAGCTTAAAGAGCACTGGCTTTCCTCTGGCTGTCGGTAAGAACTGTTGTGCTCCCCACCACCATTCAACTCAAACTACCAATCTTCACCTCATTTTGTACAGCTGCTGCTGAGCAGCTGGTGGGTGGTTACTCATTAAACAGAGAGACAAAAACTACAATGCACCCTTGTGGTCAAAGTAAAGAACTTGCACAACATAAATGAAGAATGGCTCCTACACACCAGCCCCATAATTGTGTAGGTGTGCACTTACAATTACATAATTACATACAGTTCAAAAGGAGCCAAAAGGGTGTATGTGCAAATCTCCAATCGCAAATCAATGTTAATAGTTAGTTGTACTATCAGTCTTTAACTACATGCCTCCAGCAGCATGCAGAGCTTTGTAACAGGTCTCTCCAGAAAGCCTGTTTTGGTTTTAAGCTGAACTGACCGGACCACACCTCTCCTGTCTGGAAAGGGTTTGGTCACTTTGCCCATCAGCCATGAACTTCGTGGAGCAAAGGGATCCATGATAATAACAATGTCATTAACAGCGAAGTTCCTTCGTGGCTTTGTCCATTTTTGTCTCTTTTGGAGCAGTGGAAGGTACTCCCTTACCCACCGCTTCCAAAACAAATCTGACAGGTACTGGACCTGTCTCCATCTCCGTTTAATGTACAAGTCATTCATTAAAGAGTCCAGCAGGAAGAAGTGGTTTAGCCTTCAACAACAGAATGTGGTTTGGTGTAAGTGTTTCCAGATCATTAGGGTCATCAGACAATTTAGTAATGGGGCAACTGTTAAGAACAGCTTCAACCTCACAGAGAACAGTACAAAAACTCTCGTCGTCCACGGTTTGCTGTTTAAGGATGGAGTACAACACCTTCCTTATGAGCAAATGATCCGCTCCCATGCTCCACCGTGATGGGATCCAGCAGGGGGGTTAAATGTCCATTCTAATCCTCTTCTTGCTAAAGCACTCTGTATTTTGCTGTGATCCAGGTTTCTGAGAGCCTCCCTCAGCTCTCTCTCTGCTCCAACAAAATTTGTACCATTGTCTGACCTGAGGTTGGAGACTTGTCTATGTCGACACATAAACCGTCTAATGGCATTTATACAGGAATCTGTGGTGAGTGAGTGGGCTACTTCAAGAGGTACTGCTCGACTGGTCATGCATGTGAAGATCACTCCATATCTTTTGACCAGGTTGCGACCTCTCTTAATTTCAATTGGTCCAAAATAATCCACCCCTACATTAGTAAATGGTGGCAAGTCTGGCAAGATTCTTTCAACTGGAAGGTCGGACATTTTCTGTTCTCCAACCCTCCCCTGAAGACGACGGCAGATAACACAGTCAGCAACAATTTTTCTGCAGGCTGAATTTGCATTTGTGATCCAATAGGTTTTTCGAAGAGCAGATATCATGTGATTCCGTCCAGCATGACCTACTTGCTTGTGAATGTGTTGTAAAATAAGTTTACATATGGGTTGATCCTTAGACAGAACTATAGGATGTTTCATTGACTCAGGCATGGATGCCTTCCTCAGGCGGCCTCCTACTCTTAACAGCCCATCTTGGAGTACAGGATCCAACCTGTAAATGTCACTGTTGGTCTGCACAGATGACGCTCCTTTCTCCAAGAGGGAGATTTCCTTTTGAAACCTTTGCTGTTGACAACAACAATTTCCATTTCTGCATTGTGTAAATCATTCCGAGTCAATGGCTGAATCTTTATCTTTGCTTTGTGATTCTTCTGCCTTTTGGTTTTATTGCATGAATGCTCATTAGCTGATTTACTGTGTTTTCTTAACTCTTGAAGTAGATCTTTAAACTTCAAAAACCAAGCAACTGAAGTTTTCAGTTTTTCCCAATCTGAAAAATAGTTGAGAAGCTTGTTCATAGCATTGGATGCATCATCAACAACACAAGAATTAACTATGTTTGACCTCAGGGTCATACAAGGTGACGGCAGGTTTGTTCAACTCCTGTTTTGGCCAATCCTTTACATCAGTCAGCAGAAACTTGGATCCTTTGAGCCATCGCTCACTCTTTGGAAAATCATCAGCTGAGTTCTGTTTAGATCCTATGTATCTCCATTGGGCCACCTCTGTAAATTCACGTATAACAGCCACTCTGTTTGCTACAAATGTGTGGAATCTCTTTGTTTCACTTGAAATGTAATTAAGCACAGTCTTGCTATCGGTCCAGGAAACTGACTGGTCCAATTTCAGTCAAAGTTCCTTCTTAATCAGCTTGTCCATTCTGACAGCTAATACGGCAGCTGTAAGTTCAAGCCTGGGGATTGTAGTTTGTTTCATGGGAGCAACTCTGGACTTTCCAACCATGAAAGCAATGTTTACCTCTTTAGAGATGCTTTCCAATCTCTGATAAGAAACAGTGCCATATCCATATTCACTAGCATCTGAGAAGTGATGCAGCTGTGCATTGTTTATTGGTCCAAAGTCCTTTGGTTTGATACATCGATCCACCTTTAGCAGTGACAGTTTTTGAATATTTGCCAGCCACTGTGTCCATTTCTGTAAAAAGGTTTGTGATATTTTGTCATCCCAACCAACCTTTCTTTTGCACAGCTCTTGTAGCATCAGCTTGGGAGGCAGTGTGAATGGTGACAAGAATCCAAGAGGATCATAGATGGAATTAACCACTGACAAGATTCCACAGTGTGTGTGTGGACGGCTTTCAAGCGCAATCTTGAAGATGAACACGTCTGCTTCCACGCACCAGTGCAATCCAAGAGCTCTTTCGACAGGTAAGTTGTCTTTATCCAGATTGGGTTCTCTGGATGCCTTGGAACAATCTTCTTCAGGGATGCTTGCTCGACTATCGCTCATCCACTTTGAGAGCCGAAAGCCTCCCTTTGCACATGCAGCAGTGAGATCTCGTACCATCTGCAAAGCTTCTTGTTCTGAGGACACAGACTTTAAACAATCATCCATGTAGAAGTTTTCCTTGATGGTCTGCAACACTTTGTCACTGTAAAGAGCCGTGTTGTCATCAGAGACTCTCTTTAATGCATAATTAGCACAGCTTGGTGACAATGTTGGTCCAAAAATATGAACCTTCATTCTGAAGTCCACCAGAGGTTGTGTCACATTTCCATTATGCCACCACAAAAAGCGAAGAAAGTCAACATGTTTCTGAGATACCTTTACTTGGTGAAACATGGCTTGAACGTCGGCCATTATGGCAACTGGTTCATGTCTAAATCTCAGAAGGAAGCCAAAAAGAGAATTTGTGAGATCAGGACCCTGTAACAGCTGGCTGTTCAAGGAGGTGCCCTTGTAACTTGCTCCACAATCGAACACAACTCTCAAAGTTTTCTTCTTAGGATGGTACACCCCATGATGTGGAATGTACCAGATTTTGCCTTCAGTGCCGTTCAGTTGGTGTTGAGGCACCTGCTCCGCATAACCATTTTTAATAACATCATTAAGGAAGTGTACATACTCCTGATGATATTCCTTGTTCCTCTGAAACATTCTTTTCAAGCTCATGGCACGTTGTTCAGCAATGCACCAATTGTTTGGCATTATGACATTATCAACCTTAAAGGGTAAGTCAACACAGTACTGGTTATTGTCAAGACGAATTGTGTTTTCCATAATCTGGAGAAATCTCATGTCCTCCCTTGACATTAAAGTGTCATCACATGACCTTTCACTGAAGTCTTGATTGTACTGTGTGATCAACAGCTGTTCCACTTTATCAATGGAGGTCCTATTAACAGTGATAGTAGGGCAGCCATCCTTCCCTGTATCACTTCCACTTCCTCTAAGTGGGCTGTTCACCACCCACCCCAATAGGGTTCGAACAGCATAAGGTCCATTGCCACGGCTGTTGATGATTTCCCAAGGTTTCAAAAGCTTTGGAGCATTTGTGCCAATCAACAAATCCACTCTGGCGTCAAGTTTGGGAACTTCAATCTTTTGCAGATAAGGCCATTCTCTGAGATCCTTTTCTGTTAAAATATTGTGTGTTGTAACTGGCATGGTTTGCTGGGTGTGAACCTCAGGTAAGTCTAAAAACCTGTTGTCGTCATAACCAGCTACTCCCAGTCCAGGCAGAATGTGAGTCTTTACAGTACGTGCTTATCCCATAGTTCGCAGGAAAATTTGTGCTTGGATGCCGTCCATGTTTAGCTGTCTCATCAGGCGTTCTGTACAAAAGGTAGCTGTGCTTCCTGGATCCAGGAAAGCATAAGCTGTCAAAATTTTATTTGCATTCTTGGCCTTTACTTGTACAGGTACAATTGAGAGAGCACATTCCTGTTTACCGGCCCCAGTATGAGCACAGGTCTACTGAGGGACGACAGCATTTCTTGGCTGTTCAGATGCTCTGGGTTTAACTGCAATGTGTAGCATTGTGGGATGCTTGGAGTTGAATACATTACATGTTATTCTTGCTGACATTACTGGTTTCAGACAACCAAAACAAACACCACTGTGCCTTAAAAGATCAAGTTTCTCATGATGCATCTTGCTCTTGAGTTGTGCACAATCTTCTATTGCAGTGGTTCTCAAACTTTTTACATTAAGTACCACCGGAGAAAATACTTGGCTCTCCAAGTACCACCTAATGAACAACATTAAAGTACAGTAGCGTAGTAGGCGTAGTTTTCATGAAAAACATTTTGAAAGTTTTATTTAACAAGTTTATTTAATATTGTTGGCCACTGTAACAATCATACACAGATAGAACACTGTGTTTAAAATTGGAAAATAATAAACTGTACTTAAATAATAAATTAAAATGCACTGCATATGAAAATTAAATAAACATTGTAATAAAATAAATATAAAAAAAATTCTTCAATGTTATTTGAAAATGTACTTGAAATTTAAATAAAACTGTGCTGTGCTGAAATGTTAAAACTGTACTGTACTACCTGACTTAAAAAAAAGAAAAAAAATTAAAACAGGCTATGCCTAACTACAGTTCTTGCTGTTTCTCAGCTTTAGTGACTCCTTTCTGAAACAGAGACACAGACAAACACAGAGACAGAACAATAAGATTTAAGAATAAAAAGTGTGGAAAAGCATTCAGAATAAGAGTTGCAATTAAACATCCACAGACATGATGACCACTTACATAAGCTTGATGTGATCGGTGTGCTTGCCTCTGTGAACACAGTTGAGGAATGTCGGGGTCAATGGAGGTCAGCTTCAGTCTCAGGTTGGGCTCAGCATCCACCATGCTTCTGTACTTTGTTTTTATGACAACAAGTGAAGAGAAGCCTTTCTCGCAAAGGTAGGTGGTTGCAAAAGGAAGGAGAGTGTGCACTGCTTTGTCAGAAAGCACAGGGTACTCACTGTACTGCTTTATCCAAAAGTCCAACAAAGTGTGCTCTTTGAAAGTGGCCTTCAGTGTTTCATCACAAGACAGCTCTATCAAACTCTCCTGCTCAACAGCAGTTAAGTCCCCTGAGGCCATGTGGGTAATGTCGATGGTGAAGGGATTTCTCATCCAGCTGCCAGCTCCATCTTTATGCATCCCTGGGAAATACTTGCAGAACTGTTGTCTGAGTGAGGCGAGGTGTGCAGCAATGTTCTCCCTTACTCCATCTTCAAGCATCAGGTCATTTTCTGACAAAAAGCTCTCCAAAGCAGGGAAAGCTGAGACATCACCTGCTCTGACTTTGATTTCAAATAACTCCAATTTTTTATCAGTGCATTGATTTTGTCCTGCACATCAAAAACATTTATGGAGAGTCCCTGCAGTCCCAAGTTAAGTTCATTTAAATGTGAGAAAATGTCTGACAGGTAGGCCAACTGGCTGAGCCACACGGGTTCCTCAAAAAGGTCTGCAAAGGGGGAGGTTGTTCCTTGCAAGAACAGCTGCACCTCTCTGTGTAATTCAAACAGCCTCGAAAGCACCTTCCCCCTTGAGAGCCATCTTACTTCAGTATGAAGTAAAAGCTGGACATGCTCACTTCCCATCTCCTCACAGAGCACGTGAAATAACCGAGCATTCATCGGTCTGGCCTTGATGAAGTTTACCATTTTTACAGCTGAATCCAGTACAGACTTGAGGTCGTCAGGCATCATCTTCACTGCCAGGGCCTCACGATGGATGCTGCAGTGAGTCCAGCGCATCTCGGGTGCCACCTCTCGGATGCGAGCCACGACCCCACTATTACGGCCAGTCATTGCTCTTGCTCCATCGGTACACACACCCACACACTTTTTCCAGTCCAGTCCGTTCTCTTGCATGAAAGCATTCAGTACCTGGAATATATGGTCAGCTGTAGTTCTGGTCTCAAGTGGTTTACAAAACAAGAAATCCTCCGTAGCTGCACCATCATGTTCATATCTCACATAAACGAATAATTGTGCTAAATCTGCAACGTCTGTCGTCTCATCAAGCTGTATGGCAAAATATCGACTTTTTTTAATGCGTTCAATCAGTGTGTTTTTAACATCGTTGGCCATGTCTGTTATTCTTCTTGATACGGTGTCGTTTGAAAGCGGCACGAAGTTTAACTTCTTGGTAGCTTCTTCTCCACACATGATCTTTGTCATCTCTTTGGCTAATGGTAGACACAGCTGTTCCCCAATTGTGTGAGGCTTACCGGCTCTGGCGATCCGGAGGCTGGCACGATATGATGCTTCATGTGCTTTGGCTGTGGAGTGTGTGCTTTGGCTGTGTGCGGTCGGGGCTCTTCCTCTCTTCTGCTAAAAATAAATCCAAATTTAATGTAGTTCTCGTCATATCTCCTTACTGCTTTATGTCGTTTTTTGCTAGCAGTAGCAGATGTTGTGGGGCTGGTACCGGCATCACTGTTCACGCTTGTGCTCGGCTCACACAAGTCCTCCTCTTCGGTTCTTGTTATCTCCTGTTTCACGTCTGTTTTTGCTGATTTAAGCCACGACAATAGTTTTGTCGTACGCTTCATTTTTCTTGTCCTTGTTATTACAGTAACTAAACCGTCTTCCCATCACAGCTCGGCTACAAACGGCATCTGTATCGGCGGGAATATTACATATTGCCTAACGTTACCCAGAAACACTTGCGGATTTTTAAAATTATTAACTTAATTTATTGTCTTAATTTCCTTTCATTTTTTGTCATCGGTTGATACAGTTTTTTCATACATCCTCATATATTAAATAGTGTTTCACCTTTTAAATGTATTTTAGTATATAATTAAGTGATTATTTTGCGTACCACTAGAGGGAGCCCGCGTACAGTTTGAGAAAGGCTGTTCTATTGCATGATCCTCTTTACATATGCAACATGCAATGCAATCTTGGTTTTTGATATGGAAAAGGCATGGTAGCTTGGTGTTTCTGTAGACTTGAAATCTGCTGATGTGCTGACAGCTGCCACGGTTGCAGGATTTTTATTTCTGGCTGAAAATTTTGTGTGAGCCTTTCCTTTAGATGTAGTCTGCTTGTCTTGTATATTACCAAAAACGGGATCAGAGAGAATTTTGATGTGATGTTCTAGAAAATTGACCAAATCTAAGAACAAAACTCTGCTGCCACGTCTCTCCTGTAGGTCACAAGCAGCTGCTCTCCATCTTTCTCTTAATTTGTATGGAAGTTTCATCACAAGCTGTTTCAGGTTTGATGGCACATTCATCTCTGCCATATAGTTCAGACTTTCCATCATATTATAGCATCCTCTCAGAAACAACACATATGTTTGAAGAGCGCCAACATCCTCTGCTTTTACTGGTGTCCAATTTAAGGCCTTTTCCATGTAGGCTGTTCCAATTTTCATCTCATTACCAAAGTGTTCCTTCAATAAATACTTAGCTCTGTCATAGCCCTGAGCGTTTGGCATGTGATAGCAGCTTCTGATCAGTTCTCTCGGCTGCCCCCTGGTGTATTGCTCTAGGTAGTACAAGCAGTCTTGGAGATTAGTGACTTTTCTTTCAACTCCTTGTTCAAATGCCATGATAAAGGATCCATACTGTAGAGGGTTGCCATCAAATATTGGTATTGCTCTAGGTGGAAGAGATGCTGAGTGCTGCTGGTGAACTAACTAAGCAGTGATATCCGCCTGTTGCTGGATAATGTTGCCAATGTTTTGAATTACATTTTCATTTGTTGTAATTTGTGGAGTGTTACAAACATTGCTTGTCCTGTGGCCTGGTGGTGAATTTAAGACAGTTGTATTGTGTTCCATTGACCTGTGAAAAGAGTGCATTTGTCGTACTGAAGTGAGATCTTCTGTTATTTGTGTTTGTGCATAATCCCTTTCCTTAGGACGTGCACCAGGCAGCTTTGAGGGTGTTTGTTGTAATGATGACTCTGACTTTGGACTCGGTAATTTTTCCGTTTTTGATTTCTTTGCTTTATTGTAATATGAGTTCATTCCATCGGATGGTGCAGAGTCACTTTCCCACTACACTGCTTTCCAGTATGGCTATTTTGGCTGTAGCAGCGGCTAATTGGGTTTCCTTTTCCAGTTGTTCCTTTTGTCTCTTCAGTCTTTCCTCTTGAGCTTCCAGTGCATGTTTCTTTTCCAGAGCAGCCATGCGTTGGATTAGTGCTGACTTTTCAGCCTTTATTCTTAAGTATGCAGAACTTGTGGTAGTATCTTTAGACTTATGTGAGGCCCGGGTTTTTCCAGATGAAGAGACATTTGAAATGCTGTCATTTGGTTGAATCTCATCCTCCTTTTCAGACTCTTTTTCACAAGATTTTTGAGCATCCTTCAACCATTTGTTAACAACATTCAAGAAATTCATGTTAGTTTTCTGTTTGAACCATGTTTGTTGCCTTTTATACTCCTCTTCAGGCAGTGGCATTTCCAACAACGTGTTGTGAATTTCAGCAGCAGCATCACACAGCTTGTTAAACTCATTTAAAAGGTTTTCAACAGTGCACAAAGTATCCGTTGTTATTTTGACAGATAACAGATTATCAATCTGCAGTTTAATTTTGGAGGCTTGATTGAAGCTTAACTTCTGTTTTTTTGTAGATTTTCAAAAAGAAGTGAAACACCTTTTGTGGTTAATTTTCTCTCTCTTTTTTCAATATCACTTTTTGCAGTGCACTCCTCAGAAATAACATTTTCAATGTCACCTTTTGTAGCACACTCCTCAGAAATAACATTTTCAATATCAGTGTTTTCTTCCATTTCCAAACTGTCAATATGTCAACATGTGACGTCAGCAGCAGAACCATATCAATCATTCACAGGTGCTAATTAATTCCTCCAGTTTCCAATAAACTCTCCATTTCATATACTTTTTCCATCCCATCAACTTCCATGACATCCAGTTCCAAAATCCACAGCATCAACACAGTCCAGTTTCTTTAAATCGCTCACACAGGGTCAGCTTTTTCCCATGCAGTCTTTATTATCTTTTTTTGTCTTTGTCCTCTGCAGCACTGTCTGGTGAAGAGGGAGGGTTTTTGCTGGATCCACCGCTCCTCAGTGCAAACAGCAGCCTCCTTCCATTAATGCCTTTGTCCTCCATACAGGGCAGTTCTTACTTGTGTGATGACTATCAAACAAAAACTTAATTTAGTCATGTAATGGTGGTTTGAGGATTGGTCTTAACTCGATTCCAGAAATAACAATGTCCTTTTCAAAGTTGTTCTCTTTGGGTGATGTTCCCATTTATTGCAAATAAATGAAAAAGGTTATATATAAAACAGAACTTTACCCTGAAGTTGGTGTTGAGCTTAAAGAGCACTGGCTTTCCTCTGGCTGTCGGTAAGAACTGTTGTGCTCCCCACCACCATTCAACTCAAACTACCAATCTTCACCTCATTTTGTACAGCTGCTGCTGAGCAGCTGGTGGGTGGTTACCCATTAAACAGAGAGACAAAAACTACAATGCACCCTTGTGGTCAAAGTAAAGAACTTGCACAACATAAATGAAGAATGGCTCCTACAATTAGATTCACAGTATTGTTGTTATGTACATATACTATCTGATATTAATAAATATATATATACTCTACACTTAAATATAAGTGTAGAGTGTATACACAACCCCTCCACCCCCCCACCACCCCCACCTCTGTCTCCATCTACCCCTCTACCACTCTCCCCTCTCTCTCTCTCTCTCTCTCTCTCACTCTCTCTCTCTCTCTCTCTCTCTCTCTCCACCTCTCTTTCTGGGTTGTGTCTCTGTAGATTAAAGGGTATAGTCCTGCCCTATATGGAATGTGTCCTGAGACAACTTCTATTGTCATTCCACAGTTATGTAGGTCACTATCCTTGGGAGAAGGGAGGCTGGGTTTGATGTGGTGCTACAATGTGACACTTAGCATTTGGCATAGCTCAGCTGCTTTAAACACAGAATTATTCAGCTACAGGGATTATTCAAGTTTCAACTTGTCTATGAATCATCACAGTGGCTTGCAGCATGGTATGGCACTCATTATAGTCTTCAGCATTTCACTCGAAAATACGATAGGCCTACACTGGGTATTTGTACCTAAATATGAAATTGGAAGCACAACATAAAACTGACATTCAGTCAGAAATTCATCACACTGACCAGAGACTGTCACAATTAGTCATAACAGAAAATGTATTCATAACATTACATAACATAACATAATATATTCATTCATTTGTGGCAAATTATTTCAGAAACAAAGGAAGAGACACTGCCATAGCTTAAAGATCAGTGAACTGCTGTTCCTGTCTTCATGCCAGTGCTTTAGAGCCTACCATTGACTGCAGATAAACAGTGCATTACAAATATTTCATGAGGTAGCAAATGCAGTCAACATGTTTGTCAGGTCTTTATGTAAATTTCTTTATTAAAAAGACATTTGAAACAGATCATTTTATCTTAACAAGCATGGTGAATACATTAACAAACAAACTGAATACATTTCCTTCCAATAAAAAAATATTGTATCATATTTTGCAATACAATATAGACAATATTTTGGAATACTTCTTGAAACTTTGTTTGCTGTGTCTGTCAGAGCTTTTTCAGCCACCAACAAAAGTGTGAAACCATCAAAAAAGACTACAAACAGAAACCTCAAAGATTATTCAACAAAATCTGTGGTTATCAATTTTCTAAAACTGATTATGTATTTAGTGTACTGCTTACTTCTCTAGTTTCCCATTTTTATAAAGTTACTGAGTTGTATAAGTGATTATCTAATTATTTGTTGTGGATTTTTTTGTATTATCAGTGTTAGACTTAGACTGGTACTTTTTTGATCATAATTTGGGAAATTATTCTGTTCCAGTAGCAGTTTAAACATACAACTGACAATCACAAAATATATACAACAGAAGAATAAGGATGAGAATGAAAAACTAAGAGAGAAAGAATGTTTTCAAGAATCTAGGTGTATAAAATTCTTAAAACATAACTAAGTAGACCTAAATTTCTATTTATATAATAGGTATTATAATGTACAATACATATTAAATATTATAATAATATAATAAAAATACAATATAACTAAGTATATGAACAAGTATTTACAGCAGTTTCTAAGAGAGAGTGAGCCAGCACTGTAAACTATATACCAGACAAAAATTTGTGCAAGTTGCAGATGATAAATAAATGAAAACAGTAGACAGTATGTGCAATATTGCAGTAGTGCAGATAATATGAACACTGAAATATTGGGGTTTGTGAGGTTGGTAGATTAACCGTTTAAATTACTCTTGTATAGTGTGATGGCTCGTAGCAGGAATGATTTCCTGAAGTGGCCTTTGTGACAGCAGGGCTGGAGCAGTCTATTAGAGAAGGAGCTCTGCTGTCTGTCCACAAGGTGGTGAAGAGGATGGTCAGGGCTTTCCATGATGGATAACAGTCTGTCCATTGTCCTCCTCTCTACCGCCTCCTCAAAAGTGTCTGTTTTGCAGCCAATAATGGAGCCAGCCGATCATTTTGTTCAGTCTGTTGGTGTCGCGGGCTCCAATGCTGCTCCCCCAGCACACTGCAGCAAAGAAGAGTGCACTGGTAACAATAGACTGGTAGAAGATCTCCAACATCTTGCTGCACACGTTGAATGATCTGAGCCTCCTCAGGAAATAGAGTCTACTCATCCACTTCTTGTAAACAGCATTGATATTAGTTTTCCGGTTCAGTCTGTTGTCGAGGTGCACTCTGAGGTGTTTGTAATCCTCCACCACTGTGACATTCTCTCCCAGAATATACAGTGGACGTGTGGTCGTCCTGTTCCTTCTGAAATCAATCACCATCTTCTTGGTCTTGACCACGTTAAGCAGCAGGTGTTATGATTCTGTTGAATCAATACACTATTGCAGAACCCAAAGAGCGGATAATCAGCAGGAGATGCAGGGAGCCGTTAAACAAACGGTTTATTTACGTAAAAAAACACAAAATCAGCCCAAGAAAACAAAACAATCACTACACTGTGGAGAGTGGGTAGGAAGAACACAAGCTCTCGACTATGATATAAATCAAACCAAAGACTCTGACTACTATGACTAAGACTAGACTAACAAACAAAAGCGACAAGGACTACTGGGAACGTGAACGCTATGGCACAAGGACAAAAATGGCTGGAAAGTCTCAGCTAAACAGCTTAGACAATCTGGCAGCGTGCCCTCACTGCCATGTTGCTTAAATGTGAGTGAAATCAGTGGAGATCTGCCTCAGGTGCGCAGCTGGCTCACCGCACTGCCAGGCCACACCTCCACTGCAGGCAAGGAGAGAGAGTATTACAAACAATCAAACCGAAGGAAAGAAAACCAAAATAATAATAACACAGACTATAACAGCAGGTGATTTCTGCCAGACCATTCACAAAAACATCCACCACTGCTCTGTATTCCTCCTCTCATCCATCCTTTATACACCCCACCACCATTGAGTCGTCCAAGAACTTCTGTAGGTGGTACGATGAAGAGTTTTTCTGAAAGTCTGAGGTGTACAAGGTGAAGAGAAAAGAAGACAAAACAGTCCCCTGTGGTGCTCCTGTACTGCTTTCCACGGTCTCAGACAGAACATTACAGTCAGACAAACTGCAGCCTGTCTGTTAGCTAGTCAGTAATCCAGGAGATTGTGGGCACGTCAACTCCCATCACTTGTGGCTTGTCACCCAGGAGCAGTAGCTGGATGATATTAAATGCACTGGAGAAATCAAAGAAAGTTATCCTCACAGTGTTGCCGCTACAATCCAGGTGGGAGTGAGCACTCTGCAGCAGGTGTATGATGGCTTTGCAAGTCAGCTGATAGTTCTTACTTGTCCAATAGCAAGAAGGCCAGCTCTGTGTCTGTATTGCAAACTTTTATTTGTATATGTCTGGCTTCTTGCTCGGTTGCTCTCTCTTTTTCTCTTCTTAGCTTCCTCCTTCAGTGTCCTTTTCGGTCTCTTTCCCTTGCCTGATGTCCATAGAAGCTGCTGAGCCTGGGTTCCATGGGCATCGCTCCCCACCAGCAGTCCCCACCTCCTCCTCCCAGTGGTCTAAATCTCCTGTGCTATCAATGTAAACAGCAATACTTGACAGTGATCTGTGCTCCCAGTCCAGTCGAGGCACAGTCAGTTGGCTGCACGGCTAACTGAGCTTACAGGTGAAGTGCAGCTACAATTACCACCAGTGGGGTTGCTTTAGCAACAAATAAAGCTCTTTCATCATCCAATATTGCACTAATGCAATAATGTTTTAATGTGTACATTCATCACTCATTGTCACTGTCAACATTGTGAGTTTGATTGTATATATTGTTTATTGCTTCATCATTCTTCCTATATATAATTTTTTTTTTTTTTGCAAACTCAATTTATTGTTTCATAGCTAAAGCAATAAGAATGTATCACTTTTAGAAGTTGTATAAGCTCTGTTAGAGATTGTTTTTCTGTACATGTTTATTGCTGGGAAATAGACCTAGCCTATGCATCCTGCTAGCTTCTTGCTATGTATTAGCATATCAATGCAGCTATTCACGCATATTACCGATCAAATTAGCATACAAATTGATCAATGATGTGGATATGTCCTGTGACTTTGGGGATATCAATTTAGTTAAGTCTAATGCATTATTTTGGTGCTGGCTTTTTCCCAATGTATTCATTTTCCAAATGCCAATAACTGAGGTATATTTTTCCATTTCCGACCATTCTGTCTTGTATTTTAATTTCACTCCACCTTTTCAAGCCACAATGTTACTGTTCAAAGAACTGCTTACCCTGAGGACTATGCTGCTCTCCAAGCCAAGCAAGCTGTCCCTAGCTCAAGCACCATGTAACTAAGCTGCTAACGAAACACTACCACAGAAAAGTAATGCACCAAGGAAGGCAGTTAACAGAGGGCACCATTAGGCAAGCTGGACTGTGGGTTGTAGCTGGTAAAAGACTAGTCTCATCTATTATTCACCATTTTGTAACATGCCGAAAACTCAGGGGCAAATTTGAGACTCAAAAAATGGCAGATCTTCCTCCCAAGAGACTTGACACATCCCCACATTTCTCCTATGTCGGTCTGGACGTATTCAGTCCATGGACAGTAGTCACACGATGCACACGAGGCAGTGCAGATGAAAGCAAGAGGTTGACCATACTATTCATGTGCATGACTACTAGAGGTGTGCACATGGAAGTCATTGAGTCTATGGATGCTAACAGCTGCATAAATGCATTGCGTAGATTCTTTGCAATTAGAGTGCCAGCAAAGCAACTCCGATCAGATAGGGGCACAAACTTCATTGCAGCCAGCGTGGAACTATGCATGGCGCAATCAAATGACAACCAACAAACAAACAACCAAACATCCTCAACTACCTCCACACAAACGACTGCAAGTGGGAGTTTAATCCTACTCATGCCTCCCACATGGGAGGCATTTGGAAAGGATGATCGGGGTGACACGCAAAATACTGGACTCTATGCTCTTGCAGAAAAAACATACCTGTCTGACACATGAAGTACTTTGTACCTTAATGCCTGAGGTATCCTCCATAATCAATGCTAGACCCTTAGTTCCCATCTCAACAGATCCCTCATCTCCATTCTTGCTTTGCCCAGCAATGCTCTTGACCCAAAAGCAGCATGTGCCTCCTCCATCAGGAGATTTCGTTGCCAAAGATCTACTCAAGAACCAGTGGAAGCAGGTGCAGGCACTTGCAAATGAATTTGGAACCGCTGGAGGAACGAATATCTCAACACCCTTCAGTCAAGGCGCAAGTGGCACAAAACACATCGCAACCTTCAAACAGGTGACATCGTGCTGCTAAAACAAAATCAGGCACCAAGGAATGAATGGACAATTCACATCACATTCACATCTACCTTTCCCAGTAGTGATGAGAAGGTTAGGTGAAGATAAAAACGTAACATCCTATTGGATGTTGCAGTGGGCGCTGGCACAGGGGAGAAGAAGAACAGTTTCATTAAAAGAGCCGTTTAAAATGGAGTCTCAAGGTGATTAGGGAGGGGTCCTCCCAGAGAAAAACCTTGAAAGGTGTTTCTAAAAGAATAATGAAAATAAGATGGGTAGAATAAAATGGCTGATAAGACACAGGGTGGGACCGTTATTTTAGTTTTAAGAGTGGTCCCCGGAACAGGTGGGGCAGCAAGAATATAACGTAACTGAATTAAAACCATTTATTCCATCTTTATGAGCATCAGTGTATAAACCACATCCAGAAACACATCTATCTTCTCTGGTCCTGAGCTCATTTAAAATGGACTGAGGTGAAGTGGAAAACTGTCCTGTGGTCAAAGTCAAAGTTTGAATTCATTTTGGACGTCATAGACACCACATCCTCTGGGCTAAAGAGGAGAGGGAAAATAGACTGAGGTGAAGTGGAAAACTGTCCTGTGGTCAAAGTCAAAGTTTTGAATTCATTTTGGACGTCATAGACACCACGTCCTCTGGGCTAAAGAGGAGAGGGACTATCCAGCTTGTTATCAGTGCACAGTTCAAAATCCAGTATCCACGATAGTATGGGGGTGCATTGGTGCACATGGCATGGGTACACTGCACATTTGTGAAGGCACCATTAATGCTGAACGATATATACAGGTTTTTGAGCAACATATGCTGCCAAGTCGACAATATCTTTTTCAGGGAAGACCTTGCCTATTTCAGCAAGACAAAGCTAAACCATTCATACATATTACAACAGCATGGCTCTGTAGGAAAAGAGTCTAGGTGCTAAACTGGCCTACCTGGACTCCAGACCAAAATGTTTGGCCTATCATGACATGTAAAATACGACAAAGCAGACCCCGAACTGCATAGCAGCTGAAATAATACATCAAGGAAGAATGGGAAAACATGCCTCTTTCCAAGTTACAGCAATTTGTTTCCTCAGTTCCCAAACACTTACAGAGTGTGATGCAGCACAGTGTCTGTGTCCCAGCTTTTTTGAAACAAGGATAGAAGGAGAAGGCAATTTTCAGAAACAATAAAATTTTACACTTTCAACATTTGAAATGTTGTCTTTATGCTATTTTCAATTAAATATGGGTTTCAGTGTTTGCAAATCATCAAATTCTGTCTCTATTTACATTTTACATGTGTTCCAACTTTTTGGTTGCAATTTGGGGGATTTTCTTTCTTTTGAGAAAAAATACTCAATAACTTCACTCTTTTACAGTGTAGTACCACCAAAATCACCCTGTCTCCTGTTGGTTATACTATGTCATGGATAAATAATAATGAGCTTAAAGTAACTGTAATAGTTTTTATTACTCTTTACACTTTATTTTTTGCATGTTATGCTTTTATACAAGAGTGTGTAAGTCATGTAGTTGATATATGCATCAATACTTTTGATGTAAACATAAATATTAAGATCTGTAAATGTTTTAGTGTGCAGTCTTTTTAGTATTTAGTATTGATTAAATTTCTGGTTTGTTGCATTTTGTCACAATACAACGATTGCCGGCAGTAAGTCGGACCTGTTCCCGGTGCATGTTGGACTCCGCCAGGGCTGCCCTTTGTCACCGGTTCTGTTCATTATTTTTATGGACAGAATTTCTAGGCGCAGCCAGGGACCGGAGGGGGTTCGGTTCGGGAGCCGGCAGATTTCGTCTCTGCTTTTTGCGGATGATGTTGTCTTGTTGGCTCCATCGAGCCAGGACCTTCAGCGTGCACTGGGACGGTTCGCAGCCGAGTGTGAAGCAGCTGGGATGAGAGTCAGCACCTCCAAGTCCGAGGCCATGGTTCTCGACCGGAAAAAGGTGGCTTGCTCCCTCCGGGTTGGGGGAGAGATCCTGCCTCAAGTGGAGGAGTTTAAGTATCTTGGGATCTTGTTCACGAGTGAGGGAAGAATGGAGCGTGAGATTGACAGGCGGATCGGTGCAGTGGCAGCAGTAATGCGGTCCGTCGTGGTGAAGAAGGAGCTGAGCCGAAAGGCGAAGCTCTCGATTTACCGGTCAATCTACGTTCCTACCCTCACCTATGGTCATGAACTTTGGGTCATGACCGAAAGAACGAGGTCCCGGATACAAGCGGCTGAAATGAGTTTCCTCCGCAGGGTGGCGGGGCACTCCCTTAGAGATAGGGTGAGGAGCTCTGTCACCCGGGAGGAGCTCAGAGTAGAGTCGCTGCTCCTCCACATCGAGAGGAGTCAGCTGAGGTGGCTCGGGCATCTGTACCGGATGCCCCCTGGACGCCTCCCTAGGGAGGTGTTCCAGGCATGCCCCACCGGGAGGAGGCCCCTGGGAAGACCCAGGACACGCTGGAGTGACTATGTCGCTCGGCTGGCCTGGGAACGCCTCGGGGTCCCCCCGGAGGAGCTGGAGGAAGTGTCCGGGGAGAGGGAAGTTTGGGCGTCCCTGCTCAGACTGCTGCCCCCGCGACCCGGCCCCGGATAAGCGGGTGGGAATGGATGGATGGATGTTTGAACCTTAGAGCGCTCTTATTATTAATATGTGTGTTTTTATCTAAAAGATTGCACTTATCTTAAGCACTTATCCCCCTCTTTTATAACTACTAACAGATTTTATTTATTATATCATATATTTTAATATTATGAGAAGGCATGCCTTTTTTATTCTTAATATCGATATACATATATGTGTGTATATGTACAATTTTATATGTGTGTGTGTGTGCTATTATTGCGCCTATCCCTCCAATCAATCCAGTATCTTAAGATTCCATTTATAATTTATTAATCTACTAAATAATTCATATTAATTTATTTTTTTAACGAGAAACAGTCATGTTAATGTCCTCTCACCCCTTCAAATAAAAAATAAAAAAAAAATACAAAAACCCTTGGGAATGAAGAAAAACTTAATAAAACTAAAACAGAGGAAAATTATTTTAATTCAGTTACACTATACACTATACACTACACTATGTTGAATCGGCCATCCGATTTTACCAATTTTATTTTCACCATTCTTTTAGAAAAAAAAAACCCTTAAAAGGTTTTTCTTTGGGAGGACCCCTCCCTAATCACTTTGTGAATCCATTTTAAACGGCTCTTTTAATCATACTCTTGCTTCGTTTCTCCCCTGTGCCAGCGCCCACCGCATCATCCAATAGGATGTTACGTTTTTGTCCTCACCTAACCTAACCCTACCCTAACCCTTGAAGAAACATCTACCCCTCCCACAGCTGCACCAGCACTGCAGCAGACCTCTTTTGATCTGCCAGCACCCTGCCCGAGTACCCCACTGACCCCCCACAGTGTTCAGCTCACCACAATCAACGCCACCCCCCACTGCTCCTCCCAGCCCTTCATCCACTTCACAAGACACTCAGCCCCCCTGCTTCAACTTGTCCCTCACACCTCTCCAGGTGAGGAATCAGCTCAGGAGGTTAAAGACCAGGAAGGCTGCAGGACCGGATGGCCTCAGTCCCAGGCTCCTCAGATCCTGCTCTGATCAGCTGAGCGGGATCATTGAACATCTGTTTAACCTGAGCCTGAGACTGGGAAGGGTGCCACGCCTCTGGAAGACATCCTGCGTGGTACCTGTGCCAAAGACCCCACATCCCAAGGACCCTAGCTGCTACAGGCCGGTACATCCCACCTCATGAAGGCCCTGGAGTGGCTGGTCCTTGCCCACCTGCGCCCCCTGGTGAGCTCGTCCATGGACCCGCTGCAGTTCGCGTATCAGCCTGGCATCGGAGTGGACGATGCCCTCATCTTCCTCCTCCATCAAGCTCTATCTCACCTGGAATCGCCTGGGAGCTCTGTTCTGTTCCTTTTCCTGGACCTTAGCAGTGCTTTTAACACCATCAGGCCAGCCATCCTGAGAAACAAGCTGGAACTTTCGGGAGTGGACCAACACCTCACATGCTGGATAGTGGACTACCTTTCCAACCGCCCCCAGTATGTGAGGACACGGGACTGTGTGTCAGGGACTGTCCTCTGCATTGTGGGGGCCCCCCAGGGAACGGTGCTGGCACCGTTCCTCTTCACCCTCTATACAGCAGACTTTCCCCACCCGTCACCTACCTGCCACCTGCAGAAGTTCAGGGATGACTCTGCCATTATCAGCCTCATCACAGATGGGGACGATAGGTCATACAAAGGACTCATTCAGGATTTTGTGGACTGGTGCCAGCAGAACCACCTCCTGATTAACGCGGGTAAAACCAAGGAGCTGGTTGTCCTCACCATCACCAGTGAACATCCAGGGAAGGGACATTGAGATGGTGCCATCTTATAAGAACCTGGGTGTTCATCCGAACAACAAACTGGATTGGACTCATAACACCACTGCACTTTACATCTGCTCAGGAGGCTGAGGTCTTTTGGGGTGCGTGGGGCACTCCTAAAGGGGGAGGGGGGGGGAGTGACAGCCAAGCTGTCCTCCATGACAGACAATGACTCCCACCCCCTCCAAAACACACTCACTGCACTGAGGAGCTCCATCAGTGACAGGATGCTACATCCAAAGCGTGTGAAAGAGCGGTATCGCAGGTCATTCCTCCCCTACAGTCTGACAACTGTACAATAAAAACTGCTCCAAGTGATCAGTGCAATAGACTGGGCAATAAGCTGTGCAATAAAAACATGTACATAACAGTCTGTAAATACCATCTACAATTTGTTACAATTTCTTTCTTTTTATTTTTATTTAAAATTCTCACTCTACTGATGCTGCTGTATTCTGGAATTTCCCCTCGCGGGACAAATAAAGGAATATTGAATTGAATTGAACTGTATTATAGATGAAACTCATTGCTCTGTCCCCCATAGCTGTAAAGGACTGTAATCAGCCCTGTAAGTGTTGTATGCGTTCTGCAGCAAGAATTATAACATAACATAAGGTGAATATCTGCAGTGGCATGTTATCTGCAATCATACACTGCAAACATACTCTAAGTGTAGGCAAAGATAATGTGACCTGTGGCACCTCCTGGTAGTATATGTTCTCAGGCTCTGACTGCATTGTTGCACAATTTCCACATGCATTCCACATTGCACTGATACAAACAAAAAAAAGTGATGCATGTATAAAGCTGAAGACATAAGAAACCTTGCATACCAGCATTTTCAACCAACAACAGCACCCACATTTTAGATTTGAATGTGTGTGTTCTAGCTAGCTACTTTTTCTCAGCCTGAGGTGAATGGTCACCAGTGCATCTGTGTGCTCTGCCCATTCATGTGTAAATGACAAGGAGCACTAAAACTAACAGCGCAGTTAGACCGGTCAGTGTCTCAGCAACCCCGTCATTCTGGTATGCTACAAGTTAGGATTGGTGCTTTCTAGCGTGAGCATGGACCGTCTTAATTGCGACCATCTCACGCTGCCCCTTGTACAGGCAGTGCTTGTATTGAAGAGAAAAAGATAGAAAGACGTTTTTTGATTAACCTTTCAGAATCGTCCTGCCTAATTCTCTGAGGATCTGTAGGAGCCTCCCTTCCTTCAGGATCCGATTCAGGTTTGAACATGTATGGTTGAACTACTGTAGCACTCGGTCTGTTTACTGCCGCCATGTACGCTACCTTCACACGTGAAGTGCTACGTGAGTCTATGCTCTCCCCGTTACCACGGTAACATGGGTAGGACAGCAGCAGCTCATTTGCATTTAAAGCTACAGACACCAGAAACAGCACATTCTGAAAGGGACTGAAACAGAGGGAGATAGAGGGGGGCGAGAATCTTTTCCTGAAAGATATTTCCAGCATACTGTTTCAGAAACATGTTTTATGGAAATCAAAGACCTATGTAACTGATTGAAAAAGCTTCATAATATGTCACCTTTAATGGTCTGGTTATTATATTGTTTTTTTATTCTGTGTATTTGTTGTGTGTTCTTTTCCTTCCGTTTCTGCAGTGGAGGTGCGGCCTGGCGGTGCTGTGAGCATCAGGTCTTGTCTCTGTTCGTTATTAGTCATTGTGTAGCTTCCTAGTTTTGGTTTTCTTCCATAGTAGAGCGTTTTGTTCCTACCCACTTTTTGGTTCACGTCTTGTACAAGTTTGGTTTATTTGTTCGTTATTGTAAATAAACCGTTGGTGTTAAATGGCTCCCTTCGTTCTCATGCTGAATTGTCTGCCTCTTGGGTCCTACAAAATTTACTTTGATTTGCTAATGTAATGGAGGTGATGAGGATGAAAATGAAGGGTTTATTGTAAACTTTGTATTGGTCCTTTTACATGAAGTGGTGAGCACTATGGTTAGCCAAGGAGGAGCAACAGCTTTTACTTTGGAACAGGATTGTCCCCTTTTTATTTCACCTGTTCTCAGGCACAGACACTAATAGCTCTTTTTAAAATTAGTAGAATTAAACGAGGTGTCCTTAAAACAGTCTCTAAAATGGGCCAAACAATCTTCAAATACACGGGTTAAAATCGGTTAAAAATCTGGCTAAAACAAAGGTACAAGGCCCGAGTTAAAACCGATTTAAAACAAAACCCGATGATGGCGGCCTTTCCGTTCCTAGTGCGGCGCCGTCACCACACCGCTCTCTGGCTTCCTCTCGTGACAGACCCCGTAGGAGGACGGACCATCACCAGGATACCTGGAACAACAGGAAAAACCACAGCGGCAGTGGGGAGTACCCCACGCAGTACGGCTAAGACGCCTCATGATGATTACCCAAAACGACCAAATGAAGAGGTGCTGTTTGACATTAATTTCTTCAGACAGAGGAATAAAGGGAATGCCTGCCTGAAGCGCAAACTCTGAGTTGAGGAAATTTTCCTCGGCTCCTGAGTCTACCAAGATCCATAGTGGCCACGCGCCACTAACGGAGGTTAACATGGCCTGCAGCTCTAAACGAGGAACCGTGGGCACAATGGAACTGTTTTGACCCGACAGTATGCCCACTTTCACTGCTGGGCCGATTTTTTTTGCCAAATGGGGCACCGGGCTACACAATGAGATGTGTCCCCACAATACAAATGTAATATTGTACAAAAAGTTGTGCATTTGTTTGTCTGTGTCCCTCCGTCTGTTTATTTTATAGCGCGCATGGCGATTGTGGCAGGTGTGTGTGGCACGCCCCTTACCGGCATCTGTAGTACCGGCGCGGCATTGGCTGCTAATGCGGGCCAGTTTATAAACCCCCCGCTGTGTGGATAGTTGCTCTCTCTCCTCCGAAGCGGGTGGTGACCGTGGTGCAGCTCCGTTGAGCCAGGGCATTCCGGTGTGGTATGTACATTGGATTGTTTACCGGGTTGGCGTGTTGAGCGTGAAGCGTGTGTGCGCGTGTGTGTGTGTGCGTGTCCCTTCCGGCTCGCTGCTAGCGGCTGCAGTGTTGTGTGCAGGCTACCGCTAATGCAGCTGACCGGTGCCGCAAGTTAGGTGCTGCACTCATCTATTGCCACTAACTGCTGGTATCATTTCTTTATAAGCTTGCCCAGCGTTAGGCTGCTGTTGCCCTGCCTTGCCTCCTCTTCTTGTTTTTTTTTTTTGTGTGCCTCTCGCCTCGTGGTAGCTGCTCTGCTGTTCCTATGGTGGTATAGACGTCTCTTTTTATGCCGTGGTGTGGTTTTACAAGTACTCAGCCTAGTAAGGTGTTGAACTCAGGATTCAGGTCCTTGTCACAGCTGTTGTAGGTAGGGGCCTGCTGACCTCCTGCATGTGCATGTCTTTTGTGTTTTTTTTCTTCTTTTGGTTTGATTTGAGTTACTAGTTTATTTGTATATAGATATCTTGTTTGGTGTCTTTAATTTTTTTTGTGATTGTTTGAGGGTGCAGGGACCTCTGCCACAACTAGCTGTGGCCTGCCTTTTCCTCCTAGCTAAATCTGTGGGTTATTGCACTAGCTGAACATCATCCACTGTAGGAATAAAGAGAGCTACACCAACGTTTTTTTTACAAAAGAAACGTAATTATTTAAAGGAAATATTTTAATGTGAATAATAAATAAAGACTGTACAAAATGTGCTACGTTGTGCCTGTTTTCATTTGTGCACTTACCTGTGCATGGGCTGTGTTGGGAAACCCTCTCAGAAAAATTAAACATGAGCATACTCTTTAGGTGCAAGTCCTAAGGTGGCGTTGTCAGTGTTCATAAAGGTTCCGGAGATCTGCCACTCGCAGTTCAGCTGTTGTTGTCTCAGCTACCCCGCCACAATCTTGGCGTTGTCGGCAGGATGAGCATAATCAGGCACGTTGTAATTTTTATTGTTGGAACTGTAGTTTACTGAAGCAGAGCGGTTCGTGTGTTGCCGAGCGAGGCTTAGCGGTTTACGTGTTAAGACTGGTTTGGTCTGATAGGAGGCAAGGCTTTTTCTCTTTTTTTTTTGGAGGCAAGGCAGTGGCTCGGGCTACGGACTACCTTTTGGCTGCCCCCCGAGACGACAGCTCCGGTTCTCCAGGATGACGCAGGAACTGCAGGACCTCCAGAGTCGGGTGGAGCAGCTCCAGGCCGAGAACGAACGCCTACGACGGGATCGGGATGCGGCCCAGGCGGGCCCAAGTTCAAGATTGCTTGCGAGCGCTGCCACACCTGAGCGTGTTGTGTATCTCCCACGTGAGAGACGATGTCCTGTTTTTAGGGGCAGTCATGGCATTGGCATTGATGAGTGGATGGAAGAAGTTCAAGTCAGCATGAGGGCTAGACATTTGGGACTCAGTGACCAAGCATGCT
Source organism: Chaetodon auriga (assembly GCF_051107435.1). NCBI lineage: Eukaryota > Metazoa > Chordata > Actinopteri > Chaetodontiformes > Chaetodontidae > Chaetodon > Chaetodon auriga. The sequence continues at coordinate 971,888 of NC_135081.1, forward strand.
TCATCTATGATCATTTAGAGGGTGAGGCTCGAGATGAAATACGATACCGGCCCCATGCTGAGCGAGAAAATCCTGAGCGTGTGTTTGCTATCTTAAAAGAACTATATGGGTGCCCTAAGTCCTATATTTCACTACAACAAGACTTTTTCTCTAGGAAACAGCTGGAAGGCGAATCACTCCAAGAATTTTCTCATGCATTGTACTGTTTGATGGAAAAAGTTGTTGCAAGCTCTCCAACTAGAGTCCCTAACTCAGCCCTTTTGTTACGTGACCACTTTGTAGAACATGTAAATAACTCTGACCTTCGTAGAGAGTTGAAGAGATTGGTTCGTAACGACTCTGATCTGACCTTGCTTGATGTTAGGGCAGAAGCTATTCGGTGGGAACGGGAGGGAGGTCCGGTTAGTAAGGGTGATGGTCACACTATGTCTGCTTTTTGTGCTACACAGACCACCAGCCTACAGCCTAAATTTGACTGTTCGCCAGTTAGCTCCACCTCTTCACAACTGGCAGCCTTAACAGCTTTAGTCCAGAAGCAGCAGGAGCAGCTAAACCAGATTACCCAAACACTAGCAGCTATGCAGAAACCTCCCGCCTCCCAGCCTAGCCGCCCAAACAGTGTCATATGTAGACGATGTCAGCGTCCAGGCCATTATGCTAGAGACTGTGAGAATGAGCGTGTGCGCCCTCGCCACTTTTCCACTGTCAGTGCCTCCCAGGTAGCTTCCTCCAGCCCTCCTCAGATGGAAAACTAGCTCCCCCTAATGTGCAGAGCCAGACATTAGGTGGGGCCACGCAAGGCTCAGACACTGGTGTGATTGATGCTGCATTAAGGAACGCCTAATCGCTCCCTCTCCTCAGGTAGTCATTAAATTGGCAGGTGTGGATGTGAAATGTATTCTTGATACAGGGTCCATGGTTTCCACCATCTCCGAGAGTTTCTTCACACAGAACTTTCAGGATAAGTTAAAGTCCTGTCACTGGTTAGAGCTGAGAGCTGCCAATGGGTTGGAAATCCCATATCTGGGTTATTTGGAACCTGATGTTGAGGTGCTTGGCTGTGTAATCCCTAGGCGTGGTGTATTGGTGGTTAAAGACCCACCTGAGCAAGTAACTCCTCCTGAGGTGCCAGGCATTTTAGGCATGAACATTATCAAGGCTTGTTACCAGGGGCTCATCAGCCAGTATGGCGCTGAGCTGCTTGACCCCTCTGCGATGGGGGAGCCATCCGGGCCCTGGCGGGCAGCTTTTCAGTTCTGTCATCAGGCGGAGGTTCAGTCCCCTCCTTCACGCTCCTGTTTAGCAAGGTTGAGGGGTAGGAAGCAGGTTTGGATACCCGCAGGTTCCACTAAAGTTGTAGCTGCTACCTGTTCTGTGTTTGGTGCCCCCAGGTCCATTTTGGTTGAGCCATTGAACACTGAGTATTGCCTGCCTGCTGGCCTGTTGGTGTCTCCCGCCCTGGTGCGTGTTGTCCGAGGCACTGCCTACATACCCGTGGTTAATGTGGGAGTGTCAGCAGTTTCCCTTAAGCCCCGCTGTCCCGTGGGCTTGTTGTCAGCAGCAGAGGTGGTGAGTCTCCCTCCAGGGCTGAGTGAGGTACAGGGCGAGGTAGAGCGTGTCACTGCAACCATTATGTCTCAGACTGCAGGGGTGAGCTCAGTTCGGAAGGAGATCAAGGACCTTGATTTATCTGTGCTCTCTGAGGCAGACCAGTGCAAGGTTAGAGCATTGTTAATAAAGCATGAACCAGTGTTTTCTGCATTTGAAGGTGACCTTGGTTGTACTACCTTGATTTCGCATGACATTCCCCTTCTAGATGACACACCTGTGCGGCAGCGGTACAGACGCATCCCTCCTTCTGAGTATGAGGCGGTAAAGGCACACATACACCAGCTGCTAGAAACCCAGGTAATTAGAAACTCTTTGAGCCACTCCCCTCTGGCAGGAGGCTGCGGTCCATCAGGACCAAAACCTCACGCCACAAGAACAGTTTTTTCCCGTCTGCTGTCAGCCTTACCAACAAGGCCCGGAACCCCCCCTGACACTCTTCACATTCCACCTCGGACTCATTCTGTCACATTGAGTGATATAAATAAAACTCTATGCGTTACATTAACGCTCAACTGGGACTTCTTTCTGAAAAACAGTACTGTGTTTCTAACAATAACAGACTTGTGTATATATATTTAAATTGTTATTTTTTATGCTCTTATTTTAGTAGATGTGTCATATTTTAGTAGATGTGTCATGCACCAATTTCACCAGAAAAAATTCCTTGTATGTGTAAAAGCATTCTTGGCAATAAAGCTTTTTCTGATTCTGATTCTGATTCTGATAGGGAGAGTAGTAGCCCCTATGCCTCACCCATTGTCTTGGTGAGAAAGAAGGATGGCAGCCTGCGCTTATGTGTTGATTATCGCCAGCTCAATAAGAAGACTAGGAAGGATGCCTTCCCCCTTCCCCGCATCGAGGAGTCCCTGGATGCACTGTCTGGAGCTAAGTGGTTTTCCACCATGGATCTGGCAAGTGGGTACAACCAGGTACCTGTGACAGAAAAGGACAGGTCAAAGACTGCATTTTGCACCCCATTTGGCTTGTTTGAATTTAATCGGATGCCATTTGGGTTGTGTAATGCCCCTGGGACTTTCCAACGCCTCATGGAGCGAATGTTTGGAGCACAGCACTGCCAGACTCTCTTGTTGTATCTGGATGATATAATCGTCTTTTCTTCCTCTGTAGAAGAGCACCTGAGTCGACTGGATGTGGTGATGAGCCGTCTGGGCCAGGAAGGGCTCAAAGTGAACCTGGGGAAATGTAAGTTCTTCCAGAGGGAGGTGCAGTACCTGGGCCACCTCATCTCTCGAGAGGGTGTGTCCACAGACCCCAGTAAAGTCTCTGCTGTGGCCAACTGGCCCCGTCCCACCAACGTTACTGAGCTGAGGTCGTTCATTGGGTTCGCCAGTTACTATCGACGGTTTGTTGAAGGGTTTGCTAAGCTTGCTGCCCCATTGCACAGACTGGTTGCTGAGCTGGCTGGGAGTAAGACACGACGGGGACGGAGCCCGCTGTATGGAGAAGCATGGTCGGCGGACTGTGAGAGGAGCTTCAATGAACTAAAGGCTCGCCTAGTAAGTGCACCCACCTTGGCGTTTGCTAACTTCTCCCTGCCTTTCATTTTAGAAGTCGACGCCAGCCACAGTGGATTGGGCGCTGTCCTGTCACAGGAACAGGAGGGGAAAGTGAGGCCAGTTGCCTACGCCAGCCGCAGCTTGCACCCAGCTGAGAAGAACTAGAGCTCAATGAAACTGGAGTTCCTCGCCATGAAATGGGCGATGGTGGAGAAGTTCAGGGAGTATCTATGGGGTCACCAATGCGTGGTGTGGACTGACAATAACCCCCTCAGCCATCTGGAGTCAGCTAAGCTGGGTGCTACGGAGCAGCGGTGGGTGGCTGAGCTATCAGCGTTTGAATATAGTGTTCGGTATCGTCCAGGCCGCACCAATAAGAATGCTGACGCCCTCTCCCGGCAGTCAGCCACTGGGGCCCACATCCTGGGCCAGATGCTGCCTGGCACCGCTGTACCTCCAGGGATCCAGGGGGCTGCTGGAGAGTATCAGCATACAGGTGTGCAGGCAGCTGTCGTTGCCCTCCCATCCCGGTCTCCAACTGATCTCCAGGCACTCCAAGAGGGCGATGCAGCTATTGGGGTCTTCCACCACTTCTGGCGTGACCAGCGGGTGCCGAGTCGGGCAGAAAAGGAGCATTTAAGTCCTCAGGTGCGTGGTCTGATCCGGCAGTGGGACCGGATTGTGCAGAAGGATGGCTTGCTGTATCGCCGACTCTTCCGCCCTGATGGTGGGGAGGAGATCCTTCAACTTCTCCTGCCTGAGTGTCTGAAGGAGGAGATTCTTCAGCAGCTTCACCAAAACCATGGACACCAGGGCATTGAGCGGACCTCAGAGCTGGTGAGGCAGCGGTGTTACTGGCCGAGGATGGATCAGGACATCAGGGACTGGTGTCAGAGGTGTGAGCGCTGTGTCCTGGCAAAGGGCACACAGCCGCAGGCTCGTGCCCCCATGGGTCACCTTTTAGCTGCAGAGCCAAATCAGGTCCTCGCCATTGACTTCACTCTGCTGGAGCCGGCCCAGGTTGGGCGAGAACTCGTCATGGTGATGACAGATGTGTTTTCAAAGTTCACCCAAGCTGTGCCGGCCCGAGACCAGAAGGCTTCTACTGTGGCTGAGGTATTGGTGAGGGAGTGGTTTTATCGCTATGGTGTCCCAGCGCGCCTCCACTCTGACCAGGGGAGAAGTTTTGAAAGCGCATTGGTTCAACAGTTGTGTGAGCTGTATGGGGTGCAGAAGACCCGGACGACCCCTTACCGTCCCCAGGGCAACGGGCAATGTGAGAGATTCAATCGGACGCTACATAACTTACTGCGCACCCTTCCACCTGACCAGAAACGCCACTGGCCCAACCATCTTCCCCAGTTGGTGTTTAATTACAACACCACCCCTCATCAGTCAACAGGTGAGTCACCACATTTCCTTATGTTCGGTCAGGAACCTCACTTACCTGTTGATTTTCTGCTGGGTCATCTTCCTGAGCTGTCAGCAGGGAAGGTGTGTGACTGGGTGGCAGAGCACCAACGTCGGCTTCGCCTGGCCTTTGACTGTGCCAGGGGGCGACTGGAAACTGCAGCAAGACGGAGGAAAGACCGGCATGAGCAAGGGGCACTGTGTGAGCCACTGGAAATTGGTCAGAGAGTCTACCTGCAGGACCAGGGCGTTAGAGGGCGCTGTAAGATCCAGGATGTATGGAGCCCAACGATCTATCAGGTGGTGGGAGCGCCAGAGCCAGGTGGAGTGGTTTACTCCGTTGCTCCAGTGCATGATTTGTCCCAGGTGCGGAGTGTGCACCGGGTGAAGTTAAAGCCGGCCTTGACCCTGCCTCCTGAGTGTCCTGAATGGGAGCCACAGGATTCCTCAGAAAGCATGTCTGAGGTGAGTGAGGATGAAGGACTGTGGTTGGTTCTGAGGGGACCAGCCCGGGTTCCGCCCACTCCAGTGCAGCCACGCTCTACACCCAGGGGACCTGTAGCTCCACCTCCAGTGGCAAGAGAGGACTCTGTCTCCTCCCCTAGGCAAGAGGGGGCATCCAGCAGCGGTTCAGCTGCACTCAGGAAGTCTTCCCGGACCACTGCAGGCCATCATTCCAACCCCCACCATCTCCCAGGGCCTGTACGGGGTGAGGCAAACAGGGCTACTTCCTCTCAGGTATTGGGTGCTAGTAGTATGGCTACAGCCATTTTTAGACCTTGGTCGTAGTATCCATTGTTTCTGTGGTTTATCGGTGGGTCACCGATAAAACAAAGGGAGGGAGGAATGTAATATTGTACAAAAAGTTGTGCATTTGTTTGTCTGTGTCCCTCCGTCTGTTTATTTTATAGCGCGCATGGCGATTGTGGCAGGTGTGTGTGGCACGCCCCTTACCGGCATCTGTAGTGCCGGCGCGGCATTGGCTGCTAATGCGGGCCGGTTTATAAACCCCCCGCTGTGTGGATAGTTGCTCTCTCTCCTCCGAAGCGGGTGGTGACCGTGGTGCAGCTCCGTTGAGCCAGGGCATTCCGGTGTGGTATGTACATTGGATTGTTTACCGGGTTGGCGTGTTGAGCGTGAAGCGTGTGTGCGCGTGTGTGTGTGTGCGTGTCCCTTCCGGTTCGCTGCTAGCGGCTGCAGTGTTGTGTGCAGGCTACCGCTAATGCAGCTGACCGGTGCCGCAAGTTAGGTGCTGCACTCATCTATTGCCACTAACTGCTGGTATAGTTTCTTTTAAAGCTTGCCCAGCGTTAGGCTGCTGTTGCCCTGCCTTGCCTCCTCTTGTTTTTTTTTTTTGTGTGCCTCTCGCCTCGTGGTAGCTGCTCTGCTGTTCCTATGGTGGTATAGACGTCTCTTTTTATGCCGTGGTGTGGTTTTACAAGTACTCAGCCTAGTAAGGTGTTGAACTCAGGATTCAGGTCCTTGTCACAGCTGTTGTAGGTAGGGGCCTGCTGACCTCCTGCATGTGCATGTCTTTTGTGTTTTTTTTCTTCTTTTGGTTTGATTTGAGTTACTAGTTTATTTGTATATAGATATCTTGTTTGGTGTCTTTAATTTTTTTTGTGATTGTTTGAGGGTGCAGGGACCTCTGCCACAACTAGCTGTGGCCTGCCTTTTCCTCCTAGCTAAATCTGTGGGTTATTGCACTAGCTGAACATCATCCACTGTAGGAATAAAGAGAGCTACACCAACGTTTTTTTACAAAAGAAACGTAATTATTTAAAGGAAATATTTTAATGTGAATAATAAATAAAGACTGTACAAAATGTGCTACGTCGTGCCTGTTTTCATTTGTGCACTTACCTGTGCATGGGCTGTGTTGGGAAACCCTCTCAGAAAAATTAAACATGAGCATACTCTTTAGGTGCAAGTCCTAAGGTGGCGTTGTCAGTGTTCATAAAGGTTCCGGAGATCTGCCACTCGCAGTTCAGCTGTTGTTGTCTCAGCTACCCTGCCACACAAACAAGCCCCGGAGCAGAACCGATGTAACCTCTCCGTCAGAGTGAGAACAGTGTGGCCCAACTGCATGGGTTCCTCTCCTGGGCAGGGAGACGGGAACGAAAAGCGCTCACCAGGAGAGTTCACCAGGAGACTTCAGATGTCTTATGCAGAAGTATTTATTGCAGGCTTGATGTATCAATGCTGATGAGCAACACAATGTCCACAAGAAAACCAAGGTAGTGCCACACCAAATAGTCAAAACCAAACAATAGCCCCTACCGTACTTACGTATGCCCTGACCTCCAACCCTCTAACTGAGGACAATTTGACCTAATCCCTTATTAAAATGTGAACTCGAGCAATCCTCCTAGAATTGGTCTGGTCTATGTCTGCACAGTTTATCTATAAGACCTTGGCCACCTCCGTAGTAACAGGGGGAGAGACTTCCTATTTGTCTGCTAGAATGTCTTGTAATGTCTTAAGTCTCTAAATATTATGTGGGGTTTTTGTTTGTTTGTTTTTTTTATATATATGAAAAGAAACTTGCAACACAAATACTGAAAGACAGAAAGAAAAAAGAAAAGAAAAAATGGGAACAGGCTGGGCAAGATAATAGATGAGTAAATAAAAAAATACCAAGATGAATAAATAATTAACTAAAGTAAAATAAAATACAGTTAAGTAAACAGTAGTTATGAGAAGGTATAATCCTTATATTCAAATAAAAATTTTCAACTTAAATTGCATTATGTGCCTCTTTATGTGCCTCTATACATCTCTGCAGCAATAATCACATTTGAACAATACAAACAGCAAAAACAAAACAGGGCAAACAAAATTTAGAGAAAAAACGACAAAAGTGTTCAGTTCAGTGAGTTCATCCAAGTGATTTACAATAATACTGCAAGGTCGTGGGCTAAGAGAATACGGCTAAACAGAGGGTGTAAATGCCCACCTCAAGGTTCCTTCAATAGGTAAGACAGATCGTTGTTCTTCATATATTGTATTTATCTTCCCCATACTTTTCCAGACACTTCTTGTTTACCTTTAAGAGTGTAAGTAATTCTTTCCAAAGGCAAACATAGAGATAGCTCCTTAAACCATTATGTGTTTTTTTTTTCCACGTTAAGGCAATCATTCTTTTGGCTTGTAGTAAACAGATGTTTACAAAGATTTGCTCGCGGTGATTTATTTTATGTTCTTTTGGATATAGACCGAGCAGAAAAAACTTTGGTTCTAGCTCAAGTCTGATCGACAAGACCTCTTGTATTGTTACTCTGATCTCTTCCCAAAACTCTTTTATTCTTGGACACATCCACAAGCAATGTAAGAGCGTACCCTTATCTTCCCAACATCTGTTACACAAGTCAGGGATATTACTATTAAATTTGTTAAGTTTTTCTGGTGTAATGTACACTCTCATTAGCTAGTTGTATTGCAGAGGTCTGAGCCGTGTGTAGCAGGGTGAAATGTTCAGCCCCGCCCCTAACGCGTGAGTGTGCTGCCCTGCTCTCATTTCCACTTCAGCCAATCACCATACAAGGGCACTCTATATGAGGGGACCGGGTCCATCTGGACTCTCTCTTGCTCTTGGCTTTGAGACCGCCCACTTCCTGGTCGCCTCGCTTCCGCCCCCCCCCCCCCCCCCCCCCTCATCTGCACAGCACCTTGTACTACCATCTTGGGCTGACGTGGCGACTTATGCGCCAGTCTCCCAAGCTGCCTGGCTGTCCTCCTCCTGCTGCTGGAGTGTGCGAGCTTTCCACTTCTGCTCAGGTGGTTAAACACCATCCGATCGGTGCTGCGGAACCGAAGCAGCGCCGGAGACCGACGCTACTTTGCCTGCTACTGTGTGCCTGCTGCTACTTTGCCTGTTACGGTCTGCCTGCTACGGTTTGCCAGCTACTACTTGCCTGCTCCTGCTTTGCCTGCTAATGCTTTGCCTGCTACTGCTTGCCTGCCACTGTTTTACCCGCTGCTGTCTGATTTGACTTTCGCCTGACGCCGTCTTGCTTTATATAGCGTTGCTTCACGCTACTGGGGTCTGCTATGTCGCTGGTGTGCTGTGCTTGGTGCTGGCCGCTTCGCCCCATGCAACGCTGCAACTACAGCGCTGACTCGAAGAGCCTTCAATTTTTTAGCTCGGTGTGTGTGTGTGTGTGTGTGTGTGTGTGTGTGTGTGTGTGTGTGAGGATAGTGGGGTTTGCCCTTGATTTTGCTTTATGTTCTTTTGGAGTTTATATTGTTTTTGTTTAAGTTATATTATGTTATTTTTTTGTTTTTGGTTATAATATTTCATTCCTGATTTTTGTGGGATTTAAGTTCTTGGTGTTAATTTGATACGTTGTATTTGGATTTAGTTTGTTAATCAAATTGTTTTTTTGTTACTTTGATTTGGGGAATTGTGTTTTATTCTTTTTGTGAGTGTAACCCCATTAATTTTACTTCCCTTTTTTTCCCTTGCAGTTGCTGAGAGACGATGGTGGTGGTTCTGGTGTCCTGGGTGGTGGGTTCCCTTCTCTTTTTGTGTGTGCTGTGTGTCCCCTGGATTGGGCTCCCCTGACTAAAGTCATGTTTGCGTGTGTGTGGCTGCCACGTGTGACTGGGGTGACCTTAGTTTTCTGCTGGATCCCTCACACCCTTGGGGACCCGTCTCCCTGCCGGTAAGCCTCAGCACAGGAAGGTCCCCTTGTCCGTATCCCCTGTGTGCCTGTGGCATATATTGTTTTTTTTTTATGTGTGTGTTTTGTAATAAAGTATTGATTTTTTGATCTTTTTTTGGAAGCACGTCTCCTGCCTCATTGTTAACGAACCTGAGTGCCTTAATTTGGGGTTTGTTGCTCTAACTATTTCCTTGGGCGAAACTCCCAAGGTGGCGTTGTCCGGCTTGCCCTGGTTAGTGATATTCGCTAAACAACTCACTATTCACTGCCCTCCATCTGCCTTCGTGCCGCCACAATCTGGCGTTGTCGGCAGGATCAACTTTGAGAGCAGAGACGTGCGTTCCTTGTCCTTTTTTTTCTTTCTTTGTCTTTTGTACATAATTTTGTGATTTAAGGTAAAAACAGTTCCAGGTGCGTGAGTGTTTTGTTGTCATTGTTGTTGCTGTTGTTTTTGTTTTTTTCTTATATCAAGCCGAGGCAAAGCAGCAGTTGGCTCCTCGTGGAGGAAGTCTGGCATGTGAGTGTACTCAACCCAAGCAGTGTGCTAAGTCTCCACTTTATTTGCTCAAGGTGTAGCTATGGAGGGAGAGTTGCAAGAGTTGAGGGATTTAGTTGCCCAGTTGAGAGCAGATAATGAGAGGCTGCGGCAGGAACAGGCTGCAGCCGTGTCTGCTCCTAGTGCCGTGCCATCTACTTCTGCTGTGCCCCCGACTGCTCCTTCCATTGCTAGTGCCCCTTTAGCAGAGAGACTCGGGTTTGTGCCCAGAGATAGGAGATGTCCTATGTTCAGGGGTAGAACCGGGATAGGGTTAGCTGAGTGGGTTGCAGAGATGCAGGCTTGCATAAGAGCACGTCATTTGGCTACATCCGATCAGGCCTTTTTCTTGTTTGATCACCTTGAGGGAGAGGCTCGGGAGGAGATCAGATTCCGTTCTAGTGCTGAATGGGGGGATCCAGCCAAAATAATTGCTGTGTTGCAAGAGGTTTATGGTTGTGCTGGCTCTTACGTAGCCTTGCAAGAGGCTTTCTTTTCGAGACGACAGCAAGAGGGGGAGACCCTGCAAGAGTTCTCCCTTGCGTTGATGAGCCTCATGGCGTCTGTAAAACAGCGTGCGCCTAGCGACATGCCAAACGCCGAGGTTTTGCTACACGATCAGTTTGTCGAGCATGTTATTGGTCTCCGTCGTGAACTAAAACAGTTTGTGCACAGGCAGCCTACTGCTACCTTGCTTGAGGTTCGGGGTGAGGCGATCAGGTGGGAGCGTGAGGGTTTGCCAGGAGGTGCTAGGGGCCGAAGTCACTCTGTCCCCTCAGTTCTTGGCCTTCAGTATGGAGTTAAAAGTGGTCCTCAGGGGGTAGCTAACCCTGTGTCCGAGTTGAGTGAGATGAGGGAGATGCTTAAACTCCAGCAAGAGCAGCTTAATCAACTCACTCAAAGCATTTCTCGCTTGCAGAGTTCTCACCAGCGCAGTCACTCCTCTCATCGTGGCCCCATCATCTGTAGACGATGTCAGCAGCCGGGTCATTTCGCCAGAAAGTGCAATGGGGTTCGTGTTGCTCCTCGCACTCAGCCTTCCTTACCTGCGCAACAGTTCAGCAGGCAGCCCTATGCTACTCAGCCTTCGGAAAACTAGCGCCCGCCGAATTGCAGAGCCACAGTTCGGGGGGTGCAGCCACTGGCTCAGAAGTTGTTTTTGGTGATTCCACAGAGGTGTCCAAGCTCATGTCCTCTTGCCCTCATTTAGGCATAAGCATGGGCGGAGTTAACGTCCCTTGCTTGATAGATACTGGTTCCATGGTGTCTACTGTAACAGAGAGCTTCTTCCACCAACATTTTGAGCCTTGGGGTCAGGAGAAGCTTCAGTCGTGCCACTGGCTACAGCTCACGGCAGCCAATGGTTTAGCCATCCCCTACATCGGCTACTTGGAGCTCGAAGTTGAGCTCTGTGGTAAGTTGCCGCGGTGTGGGGTGTTGGTGGTCAAGGACCCTCCTGGTGGTGTGTCTGCTCAGGTCCCTGGTGTTTTAGGGATGAATGTAATCCGCAGATGCTATCAAGAGCTTTTCAGGCAGCACGGCCTGGCCTTGTTTGATCTGCCCTCAGTATCTGAGGCGCCAGAGTCAGTTGTGCAGGCACTGCAGAAGTGCCACCAGGCCACTGTGCAGGCCCCTCAGCCTGTCTTAGGTAAGGTCAGGGTGCGTGGCAGGAGGGCATGCCGGATCCCCGGTGGCACGATGAAGATTGTTACGGCCACATGCTCCAAACAGTACTCTGGTAGCACCACGCTGTTTGAGCCCTTGGACTCTGGCCTTCCAGCTGGACTGCTTGCCTCTCCTGCTTTGGTTCGGGTGGAAAGGGGCACTGCCTACATTCCTACTGTGAATGTAGGTTCCACAGACGTGTTGCTCTATCCCCGTACTGTTGTTGGCAGTCTAGATGAGGTAAGCGTTGTGAGCATGCCTGCTGGCGTCACAGAAGTGCCATCTAGCGTGGCCACAGTGGCCTCCCAGTCTGCCTCTGCTTCTGTCTCTTGATGCCTTGACAGGTGCCCGCTGGTTTTCCACCATGGATCTCGCAAGAGGGTACAACCAAGTCCCATTTGCTGAGGCAGACCGGCCTAAAACAGCATTCTGCACTCCATTCGGCCTCTTCGAATGGAATGGATCTTTGGGGACCAACAATGCCAGTCCTTGCTATTATATCTTGATGACACTGTGGTTTTCTCCTCCACGGTTGAGCAACACCTGGAGAGGTTGGAGGTGGTGCTGGGGCGGCTGCAGCAGGAGGGGCTAAAAGCAAAGCTCTCAAAGTGCGTCTTTTTCTAGCGGGAGGTGCGCTATTTGGGGCATGTGATTTCTGATAAAGGTGTCTCCACAGATCCCAGCAAAGTGGAGGTGGTAGCCAACTGGCAGCCTCCAACTACCATCTCTGAACTACGGTCATTCCTTGGCTTTGCCAGTTACTACCACCGGTTTGTGGAAGGTTTTGCCAAGTTGGCTGCCCCTCTACACAGGCTGGTGGCTGAGTGGGGAGGCACCAAGTCCAGGAAGAGGTCAGAGCATGCAGTTGCTGGAAACTGGTCTGAGGAGTGCCACAGTAGATTTGAGACCCTTAAGACCAAGCTTACCACTGCACCTGTCCTGGCTTACGCCGACTTCTCCCTCCCTTTCATCCTGGAGGTTGATGCCAGTCATGGTGGCCTGGGAGCAGGACTGTCGCAGGAGCAGGGTGGTAAGGTGAGGCCCATCGCTTATGCAAGCAGAAGTCTGAGGCCCACTGAGCGCAACATGACTAACTATAGCTCCATGAAGTTGGAGTTTTTGGCACTGAAGTGGGCCATGACTGAAAAATTCAGGGAGTATCTGCTTGGTAACAAGTGTGTTGTCTTCACAGACAACAATCCCCTTAGCCACCTGTCATCTGCCAAGCTTGGTGCCACAGAAGAAGAAGAAGAAGAAGAAGAAGAAGAAGAAGAAGAAGAAGAAGAAGAACAGAACAGCGTTGGGAAGCCCAGCTTGCCGCGTTTGACTTTGAGGTCAAGTACCGCTCGGGAAAGGCTAACCGGAATGCTGATGCCCTGTCTCGTCAGAATCCCCCTGGTGCACAGGACATGGAAACCCTGCTCCCGGGCACACCACTTCCTGAACCCTTGCAGCAAGTCTTGCAGGTTCAAAGGTCCAAGGCGACCCAAGCTGCCGTGGTAGCTTTGCCTCATTGTGCCCCTTCTGACATCTGTACACTCCAGCAGGCTGACCCTGTAATTCAGGAAGTCTTGACGTTCTGGACACAGAAGCGGGGCCCAAGCTATGAGGAACGCAAACAGCTATCACAGCCTGCGTCCTCCGATGTGGCACACTGGTGTCAATTGTGCGAGAGGTGCCAGGTTGCCAAAAATACCCAGCCCACTGCTCAAAGCTTCATGGGGCATCTGCTGGCATCTCGGCCTAACAAAATTGTGGCCATGGACTACACGGTGTTGGAATCCACCCATACTGGGATTGAAAACGTCCTCGTTATGACGGATGTTTTCAGTAAGTACACACTGGCCATTCCCACCCGTGACCAACAAGTCTCCACTGTGGCTCAGGTTTTGGTCACGGAATGGTTCTGTAAGTTTGGTGTCCCTGCCCGTATACATTCTGACCAGAGCCGCAACTTTGAAAGCTGTCTGATTCAGCAGCTTTGTAGCCTCTATGGCGTGGAGAAATCCCGCACCACCCTGTACCATCCAGCTGGCAACGGGCAGTGTGAACGGTTCAATCGAACCCTTCACAACTTGCTGCGTACCCTGCCTGTCTCTCGGAAGCGGGACTGGCACTCCTGTTTGCCTCAGCTCTTGTACTTCTACAACACCACCCCCCACCAGGCAAATGGTGAGTCCTCGTTCTTCCTGATGTTCGGGCAGGAGCCCAGACTCCCAGTTGATTTCTTTTGTGGGTCGAGTCCAGGACCCGGTTGACTTTCGCCTGACGCCGTCTTGCTTTATATAGCATTGCTTCACGCTACTGGGGTCTGCTATGTCATTGGTGTGCTGTGCTTGGTGCTGGCCGCTTCGCCCCGTGCAACGCTGCAACTACAGCGCTGACTCGAAGAGCCTTCAATTTTTTAGCTCGGTGTGTGTGTGTGTGTGTGTGTGTGTGAGGATAGTGGGGTTTGCCCTTGATTTTGCTTTATGTTCTTTTGGAGTTTATATTGTTTTTGTTTAAGTTATATTATGTTATTTTTTTGTTTTTGGTTATATTATTTCATTCCTGATTTTTGTGGGATTTAAGTTCTTGGTGTTAATTTGATACGTTGTATTTGGATTTAGTTTGTTAATCAAATTGTTTTTTTGTTACTTTGATTTGGGGAATTGTGTTTTATTCTTTTTGTGAGTGTAACCCCATTAATTTTACTTCCCTTTTTTTCCCTTGCAGTTGTTGAGAGACGATGGTGGTGGTTCTGGTGTCCTGGGTGGTGGGTTCCCTTCTCTTTTTGTGTGTGCTGTGTGTCCCCTGGATTGGGCTCCCCTGACTAAAGTGTTTGCGTGTGTGTGTGGCTGCCACGTGTGACTGGGGTGACCTTAGTTTTCTGCTGGATCCCTCACACCCTTGGGGACCCGTCTCTCTGCCGGTAAGCCTCAGCACTGGAAGGTCCCCTTGTCCGTATCCCCTGTGTGCCTGTGGCGTCTATTGTTTTTTGTGTGTGTGTTTTGTAATAAAGTATTGATTTTTTGATCTATTTTTGGAAGCACGTCTCCTGCCTCATTGTTAACGAACGTGAGTGCCTTAATTTGGGGTTTGTTGCTCTAACTATTTCCTTGGGCGAAACTCCCAAGGTGGCGTTGTCCAGCTTAGTGATATTTGCTGAACAACTCACTATTCACTGCCCTCCATCTGCCTTCGTGCCGCCACACGTGTATTACCTGCCTGGGTTTGGGCTGCTTTACATGCACTGCTCCATTGCGCCATTGTTATTTCCTTCCTTAAATCGGCTTTCCATGCATTAAGTTTAGAAACAGGGGATTCTGAAGAAAATGATATCATTAAGTTGTAAAACTCAGAAATTATACCTTTTCTGAGAGGGTTTTTGGTTAAGATTTTCTCCAATGGGGTCAGTGGAGGAGCTCTTGGAGATTGCCCCTGATTAGCCCCAATAAAGCTTCTGAGCTGCAAAAATTTAAAAAGTGCTTGTGGGGAACATTATATCTAGAAGTCAGCTCCTCAAATGATAGAAGATGATGAAGATATTACCAAAAATATCTTTCATCTGACTTACCCCTCTATCTGCCCAGATCTTACAAAGTACAAAGTGCTTATTACCTCAGATTGGGCTAAGGCAAGAGAGGGAAGACACATCTTTCAGATATTTTTTAACTTCATACCAAACCCTAATCATGTTATTAACCATAGGATTAGATGTATCCTTTTTATGTTTTTGGGGTTTATCTGAATAAAGATAAGTGGGCAGTGGAAGCTCCAGAGGGAATGACTCAGTAGCCCTCCATGCTGGAGCTTCATCACTGGTAAAGTAAAACATCAGTGTTCTTAATTGAGCTGCCCAATAGTATCACATCATGTTAGGGCACTGTAGCCCTCCTCTATCATAGGGTAGAAATAGTAACAACAAGCAGAGCCTGGGGCATCTGTTGTTCCACAAAAAGTTATAAAACAATTTCTTTTCTCTTGCAAATGTGGCGGGGAAGCTGAGACAACAGCAGCTGAACTGCGAGTGGCAGATCTCCGGAACCTTTATGAACACTGACAACGCCACCTTAGGACTTGCACCTAAAGAGTATGCTCATTTTTAATTTCTCTGAGAGGGTTTCCCAACACAGCCCATGCACAGGTAAGTGCACAAATGAAAACAGACACGATGTAGCACATTTTTACAGTCTTTATTTATTATTCACATTACAATATTTTCTTTAATAAATTACGTTTCTTTTGTAAAAAAAAAAAAAAAAAAAAAAAAAACGTTGGTGTAGCTCTCTTTATTCCTACAGTGGATGATGTTCAGCTAGTGCAATAACCCACAGATTTAGCTAGGAGGAAAAGGCAGGCCACAGCTAGTTGTGGCAGAGGTCTCTGCACCCTCAAACAATCACAAAAAAAATTAAAGACACCAAACAAGATATCTATATACAAATTAACTAGTAACTCAAATCAAACCAAAAGAAGAGAAAAAGAACACAAAAGACATGCACATGCAGGAGGTCGGCAGGCCCCTACCTACAACAGCTGTGGCAAGGACCTGAATCCTGAGTTCAACACCTTAATAGGCTGAGTACTTTTAAAACCACACCACGGCATAAAAGGAGACGTCTACACCACCACAGGAACAGCAGAGCAGCTACCACGAGGCGAGAGGCACACCAAAAAAAACAAGAAGAGGAGGCAAGGCAGGGCAACAGCAGCCTAACGCTGGGCAAGCTTTAAAAGAAACGATACCAGCAGTTAGTGGCAATAGATGAGTACAGCACCTAACTTGCGGCACCGGTCAACTGCATTAGCGGTAGCCTGCACACAACACTGCAGCCGCTAGCAGCGAACCGGAAGGGACACACACACACACACACT
This sequence comes from Chaetodon auriga, assembly GCF_051107435.1. NCBI lineage: Eukaryota > Metazoa > Chordata > Actinopteri > Chaetodontiformes > Chaetodontidae > Chaetodon > Chaetodon auriga. Next base: position 988,147 of record NC_135081.1, read on the forward strand.
TCACGTTCAACACGCCAACCTGGTAAACAATCCCATGTACATACCACACCGGAATGCCCTGGCTCAGCGGAGCTGCACCATGGTCACCACCCGCTTCGGAGGAGAGAGAGCAACTATCCACACAGCGGGGGTTTATGAACAGGCCCGCATTAGCAGCCAATGCCGCGCCGGCACTACAGATGCCGGTAAGGGGCGTGCCACACACACCTGCCACAATCACCATGCGCGCTATAAAATAAACAGACGGAGGGACACAGACAAAAAAATGCACAACCTTTTGTACAATATTACACAAAGAAGTCTGGAGGAGGCGGCAAGGGGATATTCTGGAATAGATAAAGTGGCCTGGGAAGGATATTCATTTTGAGTATATTGATTCTACCAATTAGAGATATCGGAAGTCCTGACCATCTCTCAACTGTTTTAGTAATGGATTTTATAGTTGGGCCATAGTTAGAACCCACAACTTCTTCCAACTCCAGGAGCAATCTGGATTCCCAAGTAAGTGAAAGTGTTCACTAATCTAAAATGGCGGGTATATGTTGGTGGTCTAATCCTCTCCTTCGAATTAAGGAGCATTATGGAGGATTTTGGCTTATTTATTTTATAACCAGATATACGACCGAATTTATTGATTTGGTTCAGAAAAGTGGGGATCGATTCCTCCAGGTTTTAAGTAAGAGAATCACATCATCGGCATAAAGAGCTATTCGATGCTCAAGTCCACCCACCATTATACCTGTTATCATTGTATGTTCCCTTACAGCAATTGCGAGTGGTTCAATTGCAATTGTGAATAAAAGGGGAGACAGGGGGCAACCCTGTCTGCAACCTCTTCCAATTCTTACCGGCTTAGAGGTTATATTGTTGGTAATTATTTCTGCATAAGGGTCATTATACAGAAGTTTCACCCAATTACAAAAACCTTCTCCAAAACCAAAATGACCAAGGAGTTTGAACAAATAGGACCATTCCACCCTGTCAAAAGCCTTCTCGGCATCCAGTGCCAAGAATGCAGTATCTGGTATTCTTCTTTGGTCATGTAAAATATTTATAATCCTTCTTACATTGTGAAATCCCTGCCAGACAATCACAAACCCATTTTGATCTTCCTTTATAATTGGCAATAACAAAGGTTCTACTCTTTTTGCCAAAATTTTACAAAGTATCTTCAAGTCAGTTCAACAGGCTAATTGGTCGCATATTATCACACTTATCATTAGGTTTTCCGGGTTTAGGAAGCACGGTAATCAGGGCTCCCCTCAGGGTGATTGGGAGTATCCCATTTTGGATAGATTCAGAAAACATTTCTGAGAGAGGTGTTTTTAGTTTTGATTCAAACGTTTTATAAATCTCTATAGGCAGGCCATCTGGTCCAGCTGCTTTTCCAGATTTCATACTCTTTATGGCCCCAGAGATTTCCTCTAGAGCCAATTTTGCCTGTAACTTCAGGCTTTCCTCTTCTGTAATTTTGGGGATATTGAGATTATCTAAAAAAGATGTGATTTGATTTAATTGCCCACTTTCTGATTCAGAACTGTACAAATTTTCATAGTAGTCCGTAAATGCTCCATTTATTGCAATAGGATCTATAACAGTCTCCCGCCATCGTCTTTAAGTATATTTATGGTTCTTTCTATTTGCAATTGTTTTATACGCCAGGCCAGAATCTTACCTGACTTTTCCCCTTGATCAAAGATGGATTGTTTAAGTTTTAGGAGGTTAGTTGCAGCTTTAGATGCTGAAATTTCATTATATTGTGCTCTTAGTAATAACAGCTCTTGGTGTAACTTTTTGATTCCAGAAGAAACTGTTTTTGTTTGACTCTTTTGTCTCTTTTGTTTGACTTCCTCCTTCCTTTCTTCAGCTGTCCTTCAGAATACTTCTTAACTGTTTTGTTACCCATGGTTTATTATTAAGGAAAATTTTCCTTCTCTTTATCCACACAGAAGATAAAATACGATGATACAACATCTACTTGCTGAGTAATATCTAAACCTGGCTCATCAAGGGCATCACATGTGCTACATTTAAAACAACCTCTAAGTGCCTTAATATTATTGTCAGAGCAGGCCTTAAATGTTTGACAGGTTTCATGCAACAGGCTTTCTCTTTGAATAACTGGTTGGTATGCAGGAGCAAGCAAAACACAGTTATAATCAGTGGTAAACAGGCCCCAACAGAAAGAAAAATCTGTAAGCTCTGGGAACAGATATAACATTTGTCCAATACCGTATTGAGTCAGGTAGAATCAGAATCAGAATCAGGATCAGAAGAAGCTTTTTTGCCAAGTACGATTTTACACATACAAGGAATTTGTTGTGGTGAAGTTGGTGTATGACACATCTACTAAAAATAAGAGTACAAAATATAACAATATAAATATATATACACAAGTCTGTTTTTTTGTTTGTTGTGCCTATGTCAATGTGACAAGATGAGGCAGAAGTGGAGTGTGAAGAGTGACGGGGGGGTTCCGGGCCTTGTTCATAAGGCTGACAGCAGACAGGAAAAAACTGTTCTTGTGGCGTGAGGTTTTGGTCCTGATGGACCGCAGCCTCCTGCCAGAGGGGAGTGCCTCAAAGAGTTTGTGTCCGGGGTGAGAGGGATCAGCCACAATCTTTTCTGCACGTCTCAGGGTCCGAATGACATGCTGCAGTCTGCCCTTGTCCTTGGCGGTGGCAGCAGCGTACCAGATGGTGATGGAGGAGGTGAGGATGGACTCAATGATGGCTGTGTAGAAGTGCACCATCATTGTCTTTGGCAGGCTGAATTTCTTCAGCTGGCGTAGGAAGTACATCCTCTGCTGTGCTTTCTTGATGAGGGACCTGATGTTCGGCTTCCACTTGAAGTCCTGGGAGATGATTGTTCCCAGGAAGCGGAAAGACTCCACAGTGTCAATAGTGGAGTCACAGAGGGTGATGGGGACAGGTGAGGCTGAGTTCTTCCTGTTGTCCACAACCATCTCCACTGTCTTTAGAGCGTTGAGCTCCAAGTTGTTCTGGTTGCACCAGGTCACCAGATGGTCAAGCTCCTACCATTCGGCAGACTCGTCTGCGGCGGGATGTAAACGCCGACCAGAATGAATGAAGCGAACTCACGGGGTGAATAAAAAAGCTTACAGTTAATGGTGAAAGATTCCAGGTCAGGAGAACAGTGCTGCTGGATCACTGTCACGTCAACCACTGTTGATGTAGAAACAGATTCTTCCACCTTTAGTTTTGCTGGAAAGTTCCGTGTCTCTGTCCGTGCGGTGGAGTTGGAAGCCAGCCAGCTCCAGCGCAGAGTCTGGTATTAATCCACAGAGCCACGTCTCGATGAAGCACAAAACCGCAGATGAAGAAAAGTCCTTGTTTTTACCCAACAGCAGTTGCAATTCCTCCAGTTTGTTGGGCAATGAACGCATGTTAGAGAGAAATATTCCTGGTAATGCCGTGCGTAATCCGCGCTGGCGAAGGCACATGAGCGTGCTGGCCCATTTTCCTTTCCTCTGGTGCTGAAAAAACTTCCCCTTGCCACCTCCTCCTGATCCCTAGCCTTTTCCGTCACGGCCAGGTGTGTCTCTTGAAGAAAGACAATTTTGGACTGTAAGTCTTTTAACCTCCCAAACACCTGTTTAATCTTTTTGGTTTTTTGCAACCCTCTGCAGTTCCAGGATGTAATCTTAACTTCTAGCCCACTGGTCATCTCTTACTACTTCAAATGGACCTCCCATGACTAAGTGCAAAAAGATACCTTCAACCAACCAGAACATTATGAAAAACACAGATGTTTCTGAATACCACCAACTGAAAACACTATACAAAATATAAACCCCTGAGCCCACGGATTGCCCCCCCCCCCCCCCCCCCCCCCGCTGTATACTCCAGTATAGCTAGAGACGACTCCACACCCAGTAAGGAATAGTCAAGCCTCATCCCATTTAGTCTCTCTCCCTCCTTGTTTGTCCAATAATAATAATAATAATGAGATATATATATATTTCTAAATATTATGTTAATGTGTCTCTGTCTGAGGTCTCTGTGTTGTCCAAGCTTTAGACCTTTGCACGCCTAACTGTACAGAAGGCCTGTGATAGAAAATTCCCTCACACTTGACAGGGCACCTGGAACTCTCCACAGCAAAGGCTCGACTCCCTCCCTCATGATTGCACTCACGCAACCGGTTGTCTAACCTATCCCCTTAACAAATCCCGAGCTTAAGTTTCTCGTTTCAACCTGCTTTGGCTGCCAGCGACCTGAACTCCATGGAGTACTCCGCCACAGACTGAGGTCCTTGACAGAGATCCATGAGTCAGGCCGAGGCATTGCCGAAATGATCTGGATGATCAAAAACAGATTTAAATTGCCCAATGAAAGTATCAAAACTTAGACCCTCAAACCCCTGCTGCCACGTGCCTTCACCCACCTCTGAGTAATCCAATCAGGAAGAAAATTTTCGCCTGATCGGGGCAAAAGATTGGGGACGTTGGGAAAAAATGAGCCAGCACTGCATTAAAAGTCCTTGACACTCTAAATCACCTGAAAAAGGTTCAGGATTAGAGATGGGGATATCTCGAGTGGGGCTAAGGTCCGCTGGAAACTCACACACAGCACATACACAGACAATCATAACAACCATAATAACAACACACAGTATAACAGTGGTTCTCAAATGGGGGTAAGCGTGCCCCTGGGGGTACTTGAGATTTTATAGTATATAGATTTTAAGTATATATTTAAAAATAAAAGTGTTATAGAAAAATAGAAGTGTTATATGAGTTCATACACTGAATTTTATACTCAGGCTAGTATTCAATTTCATCATCCTAAAAAAAAAAAAGTCTCCCCTATACCAGGATGGTATGACCCAACTTGGCACATGGCATTACCTACCGCCTTGACATCTCAACTAATGGAGACGTGGTTAAAGCGGAGCAGCAGTGCTGCTGAAAACACAGAGGAACAAGTGACAAAGAAGGCTAAATCACAACCAGCAAAATTCCGACAGCATTTGGAAGAATATGTTCTAAAGAGAGGACACTTTAAGTTGATGATTATTTTTTATGTGCATACATCTTTATTTAAAACTAAGTTAATTATTTCTCTTTTTTAAGAAGTCTACAGTTATTTTTTTATATTTTTATTTCCAAAAAGAATGCAATGTTGCAGTAAAAGTGCACGGTTACAAAGTTTAATATATCAGACACTGACAGTGTTTCACTACTTTTTTTTTAATTTATTTTTCAACCAAAATGCTTTGTGGTGGTTATGGAGTACTTGGCTGAAAAAATGTTTTACAGAGGGTACATCACTGAAAAAAGGTTGAGAACCACTGCTTTAGAGTAACACACTGAAAGGCAGCCTTGTCAGTGAGTAAGCAGCCAACTTATACTCAGTCAAACTTGCATATACTGTCTATAGACTTAGAGCTAAATATCAATAGTGATAAGTATCTAATCTCTCTCTCTTCACCATGTTTTATTCACCAACAAAAATGGCAAACAGACACATCATTCTCGTCTAGCTCATCTCTATTCCATCCTCTAAGTCCATGACAGGTCTCTTCTCTGATGTGAAGTCCCTGTCTGTCTTCTCCACATAACGCTGCAGGGTGCTGTAATACTGCTCACTTCTGGTAAAGGTGTAGAGTGCAGAAATCTCCTCCCATGCCTTGTGGTTGGGGAAAGGGAATGGATTAGGGTCCTTATTCTCAAAGAAGCTCTGCAGGTTTCTCTCAGCCAGCTTGGTCGCATATTCCACAGCAAAGGCATCAAAGCGCTCCTTCTCTCTTTCCACATAGCGTTTCCAGAATGTGAGTTGCAGGAAGCTGACTTTGGAGCGACAGTTCGTGTAGCAGGTACCCAGGAGGCCCATGATGGCAGCAATAATGATGATACACCAGCCAAGGATCTGCAGACATAGAAGAATGTTAGGAACTGATACTCACTATGAAATCCCACTATGGAATATATATATTTGTTAACCCTAACCCTAACCCCTAACCCTGTTGTTTAGTAGTTCCACTTTTAACGTCCTTTATACTGGTAATGGTGCTTGAAGGCTAAAGGCTAATGGTATAATTTTACACTCAAGCTGCAGGGCATTATCGTTGAGTTGTCTATTATATTAACATTTACCAACATCTAAAGTATTTAATCACAAAAGCAGTAATCATTAGTGTTTTTCTAGGATTTTATTCTTGTTAGGGTGTAAAAGCATTACAAAATAATCCTAACTGTAATATGAAACTTTAACTAATTTATCTTAACTAAAGGTCCACTTTCTAGTTTGTTATCTGAATTTTGAATAAAAACCCAGTATCAGCCTAATGTGTGATGGTTTGTCCTAAAGCCTGTGTGTGTGTGTGTGTGTGTGTGTGTGTGTGTGTGTGTGTGTGTGTGTGTGTGTGTGTGTGTGCGTGCGCGCGTGTGTGTGTGTGTGCGTGCATGTGTGTGTGTGTGTGTGTGTGTGTGTTACTCATATTGTAAGAACAAATGTGTCACAGCCAAATTGTGAGAACTCATCTTGCATATGGGGACAAAAGTCCCCATAATGTAAATCATTACATTTTAGGGTGAAGACTTGATTTAAGGTTGAGATGGAGGATAGCACTGCAAGTCCCTAACAGACCAGTGGTCAGAATACCAAACCTCCAGGATGCCCCAAAATCCAGTGTTTCAGGAGCTTGACTAATGTAAGGGATCACTTGCCCTCTGCTGCTTAGGTCCCCCTACTTTATGGAAGTTTAATACAAAATCACTGGACTAACCCTTTGTCTCATTTACAGACTTCCAAGAACGCACTGACTCAGATTCAGAAACTTTTATTGATCCCTGCAGGTAAATTGTTTTGTTGTACAAAAAGAAAAAAAGTAAGAAGTATACAAGTATACAAATTACTATAAAGATGACATACCATAATACTAACAGTAATGTAATTTTATCACCTGAGTTTTTGTGACAGTGAAGCATTACTCAGATAATTATGACATTCTGTCCCTCCACTAAACACATCCAACACAGCTGTCCTACATCTGTCTTGTAGCACAGTTCAGACTGCATCACTGCACATCAGATATGCTAAAAAAAATGAATGCTCACACAGAGCCAGATGTGTAAATGAAATGGACTGCATTTATCTTGTGCTTTTCCAGTCTACTTTGACCACTCAAAGCACTTTACAACACATGCCACATTCAGCCATTCACACACACACTTACACACGGATGACACAGCATCAGAAGCAATTTGGGGTTCAGTATCTTGCCCAAGAACACATGCAGACTGGAGGAGCTGGGGATCGAATCACCGATCTTCTAATTGGTGGATGACACACTCTACCTCTTGAATCACTTACCTGTGACTGGGCCCTCAACATTAGTAACAGCTCCATGCGCTCATCACTGGACAGTTTGGACCGGTCACAGGGCACTCGGGCCAGCTCCTCCTGACACTTCAAGGTCTTGTTTTTACAGAACAGATCCACCACCAGGTTATCAGCAAGACCACTGACAGCACACTCATAAAAGGTCCCATTGAGCAGGGCCACAGAGAGCCACATTATAGGAGCCACACAAGCCCCAGTGAAGATGCTCATGAACACCCTGAGGCAGCTGAAGCAGTTCCCTCGGGGGCAAAGCTTCATTGGATTGAGGCAGCAGCCAGTGTAGAGCCTCCACAGCCTGGTGCTAAAGAAGAGACCAAAGACCAGCAGCACAGCAGCTGGGCCGAGCAGGAAAGTCAGCCCGTAGGTGAAGTTCTGGTCGTGATTGCATGGGCACTGAAAAGAAACCATGGAGAAGACTCGTTCCCCACCTATTGTCAGTAAAGCCATGAAACTGTAGCCAATGGTGGCTTTCTGGTTCATGAAGAAACGCAGAACAGTCTGGAAGTTGTCCATAGTGCCAGCAGAGAAGTTTTAGACACAGTCCAGCAGAAATTAAACAAAGTGAAAAACAAGTTCAGTGTCTATCCAGCCTGCAGTCATTCCCTGGTTGCTTGTTTTTCACAGCTGAAGACAAAACACAGCTGCCAAGCCTGTTTGTGCCCCTCCCTGTAGCTGTCTGTCTTCTCTTTGGGCTCATCCCACAGTCACTCTGATGCTCCCTCCCACCCAATGCCTATCTACTCCCACTCTCAAGGAAAGTCCCTCCTGCTCAGCTAAAAGGGAAAGTACAGTCCTAGTGGTTTAAAGTTACAGCTTCACTTCCTTTTCTATGTTCACATTTACGTCCCTCATTGCAAAAAAGTAAGATGAAATATCTGAAATGAAGGCATTATATGCTTGTTTTTCATCTGACAAGATATATCCTCTTACCAGGTAGTTTTTATGTTAGAACATTTCACGTGTTTCAAGCTTTTTTGTCCTTGATTAGCTTAATAATATAACACTATACTGAGATTTTTTACTGGTTCCGAGCAACTCAGTGTTTGAAACTATAATTTAGAGAAATATAAAGCTGTTTGATCACAGTAACACAGTACAAAACTGCTTTGTCCAAGTTGGAATTTATTCAGTATTCAGACAAATGTACAGGTTTTTATTCTCGCTGCACTATTTCTAAGATAACTTAGAGTTCTTTGAGACTCTTTGAGACACACTTTTTACATGTTTTAAAAATCTTAGTAAATGAAATTTTCTGTTGTATCGGCAGGTAATTTTGCTTATATTAAGCAATACTTCGCCACAATTTATGAAATTTTTTCTTGTTTTTGAGAGTTGTGTTTATACAGTGTATTACTTCCGTTTCCAGCTCTAACTGTGTTCAGAAAGTAGTTTGCAAAAATCCTGCTGATTGAGTTTTTATGACTTGTGTCCTTGTGTGGCCTTTGACAGTGATGTGAAGTCAGGAATGCAGCCTGAAATAAACAAATATGAAAAGAACTGAAACTGTGTCATGCTCCTATTTCTATTCACTTTTACGTGGAGTGGTCATTCATTTATATCTAATGAGAAGGATGACAACTTAGGCCAGACATAAAAAAATATTTCTATTTCATGCACTGGTCAATTTTGAGATTTTATCTTTCAGATTAGTGGAAAGAAAATGTCCATAATACACATTTAGGTGTTTATTTTAGTTCCAATCTCTGTAAATTTATGCAAACTTAGCTATGTAATTGGTATGCTTAATTAGGTAATGCATCATTTGCATATTTAAACCTAAAAACCCTGTAAAACCTTGTAATACAAAATCAACTAGGGTTGGTTAAAAATGTTACCCTATTCACCTGTAGTGACTTGCCTTGATTTGCTTCTCTCTATGTGCAGAACCAACAAAAAAGTCTCAATTCCACATCAGCAACATGCATTCAACAAGGATAAAATCAATCATGTTAATCTGGAATGACAAAACATGCAAAGAGGTGAAACATACATACAGTAAATCATGCAGAACAAGGGCATTCATTCATTCTATTGAAGTGTTTCCATAGAGGACACACTAGTGTTGCAGAGACACAGTCAGCATCAGCAGCAGAGAGTGAAATAAAGAAGTCATCACATCCTCTTGGTGGTATTTCTGTTCCATTCCCACAACAGTGATTTCTCAAACTAAAGCACTCTGAGTGCATTAAACAGGAAGCTGTGAAACATCCTCTATGCCTATGAATCACATCATTATCTACTGGTACTAACACCACCATTAAAGTCATTAGTTTGCCTTATTGATGTTTTGCAATGACTGTGTACAGGGTGTCACATGTTTAAATAAATAACATAATTTCTCAAATGATGCACACATGCTGACTGTGTGCATGTATGTATGCAGTCTAAGTAAGCACGGGAAGTGGTCAGGTGGTGAAGATGACACATTTCCAGTTCAAAACCACACAGATATGATAAACAAGTCATTTGGTGCACATTAGGCGCACATGAATCAAACTTTGTTCAGACATTCATGGTTTTTAATGACTTTCATGATTCTGGGACTTCTCATCTAGCACCATTGTGACGTTGACAATTTTGGTTTTGTGTAAAATATCTTAACTGCATTGAAACTGAACTGAAATTTGGTTCAGTCACTCATGTTGCCCTCATGATAATTTTTTTAATCAGAGGGACAATCCCCTTTATTCGTCACACAGATACATATCATGCCCACACACGGCCATGCACTGGTGAAATTTAACTTCCGCCTTTAACCCATCCTGGTCGTCCTTCCTCCGCGGCAGACCAGGAGCGGTGGGCTGCCATCAACCGGCGCCCGGGGACCCAGTTCCTTTGTCACCATTGGTCAGGTGGTGATCTTCTTGCATGTTTTTAGTGGGGGTATATTTTATGGAGGATACCCCAGGTGAACACGGGGAGAACATGCAAACTCCACACAGAAAGGCCACACCGAAGGCATGGTGGAGGACACACCCCCGGTGCCCACAGCGAGATCCGAACCCGGGACCTTCTTGCTGTGAGGCGACAGTGTTGCCACCGTGCCACCGTGCCACCCGGTGGTAAAATAACTTTGTTGATCTCTTAACTTGTACATCTAGTGCCATCATCTGGTCAGATTTTCAATTTCTATAATACTTGATTATTATCAAATACATCAGTCTCAGCCAACTGTTGAGGTTGTGGATAAGGAGGCAGAGCAGTTGTCCTTTAAGGTTCGCAGCTCGCAAGTCCTCCTGTCAAAGTGTTCTTGGGCAAGACACTGAACAATGATGGTCTGACTAACTCTTTACATAATAACTTGCTGGCATCAGTGTGTGTGTGTGTGTGTGTGTGTGTGTGTGCACCTGTATTACTCACATTGTGGAGATAGAAGTATGGGCATCAGCTGTTGGACATTCAGTGATATGTTAAAATAAAGCAGACACTGATGGCCATGGTTTGATGGAATCTGAAGGCATTTCAGATTCAACTCTGTTTGTATTTTCCAAATACAATACAATTTCTTTGTTATATAATTTCTCTCTGCTTCAATCAGACGCAAATTGTGGTCAGCTATGTCCAATGAAGATTTTTTATTTTGTTTTTTAATCATCCATGGTATTTTCAGGAACACATGTTACACACATTCATTGGGTATTCATCTCTCACTGCCCCTTGGCTCTTTGAATTAACTGCTCAGAGCCACACCTGCACCTGCACCTGCAGTCAACTAACATTACATATTATTATTTATCTGCAAACTGGTCTAACCCTAATACAAACATCAAATGAGGCTGAAAACCTCTTCATAGTGCCACACTGCCATCATCCACAAAAGAAAGAACAGCAGGGTTGTCGTCTGCAGGCTCGCTTGACTTGACCGAAGCCATCCTCATCATACCATTGTCAGTCTCCTGGCAGGTCTCCACATACCGATGTATGGTGCTATAATACTGTTCTTTGGTGTTGAACTTATAGAGGGAGGAGATCTTCTCCCAGTCTTTGTTGGGTGGGGTGATGATTTTTTCAGGTGGTGTCCGGTTGAAGAAGCATTTCAGATTCCTCTCAGCAAGGTCTTTAGCATGCTTAGTAGTGTATGAATCAATCATATTGCTCTCCTCGTGGGTATACGCCCTCCAGAATTTGAGCTGCAGGTAGCTGATGGGGGAGGTGCACCGAGCCACACAGGTCAGCAGCAGGTTGGACAACATGATGGAGGCAATCAGCAGCCAGCCCAGAATCTGTGGTTATCATTTACACAAAGTATGGGTTTATAGTCAGGTATAGGAGATGTTATTTGTCGCTGAATTTCAGAATTGAAGGACTGTAAGAATAGGTAAATGCATGTAAATATAGTGTGAGATAAGAGCATGTCAAATCAATAAAATAAACTCAAAATTGCACAGGAAAAAACCCTCAAATATTGAATATGAACTCACATTGCAAAAGGACAGATGTGCCAGCTTCCGCCAGTGGTAGATCATTACACCACTGCATTTCCTTTGTTTCAACATCTACTCTTCTTTTTGAATAAGGGATACAGGTGGGATAGTGTTTTATTTTTATTGTGTATTTGCTTGTTTTAAGGACCTGCACTCTCTCTTCCTGTTCCCTCTCAGGTCTTCCGGCTAACCAAAGGAAGCAAATGCCACAGCTGTGGCAAACTGGAATAGTTAGAGGACCAGTCTACAAAGGACTGGAGCGATGAGCAGTTCCAGACTGTTCTTAATTAAAAATCCTGATGTGTTGTCTGCTCTTTCCCTTACTGAGGTGCTCTACCCAAGGTACAAAAGAGCAAATTTCAACTTTCAAGTTCACATTTCTTATACAAGATTTCAGTAGTTATTCTCCATACTTATGTTGACATGTCATCATTCACCTAATGTCACTAGTTGGGTGGAATCTGCAGCATTGCATCATTATATAATTTCTACTGTATAATAAACGTATTATTAAACTAAACATATTATTATTATTATTAGTAGTAGTAGTAGTAGTACTAGTAGTAGTAGTATTACTTTAATGGATTATCACAAGTGATATCAACTTTAAAGACAACGTGATGTCATTGTGGTTAGATTTCACTTTATTATCAGAATATTTTTATGGGATTTTTCTTGTGTTCCATACATAGCAAAACGAAACATTCAACCAAACAAAAAACAAATATTATAAATATATATTACAGCAACTTCTATACAGGCCTACTGCAAATTCCGTAATTTTATATCTGTATTATTGTACTGTAATTATAATACAGTACCAGTTATATATCTGTGTGTGTGTGTGTGTGTGTGTGTGTGTGTGTGTGTGTAGTATAACCTGATCATACCATGAATTCATCAAAAGGTTGAAGCATTTTAACTACTTTGTTAACTCTAGTCTCATTTAATTTAATAAAATAAAGTTGCCCTTGCTAGAAGACATGTGTTTAAGGGCAAGAAGCAGAACAGGAGCACACCAGCACTGACCTGAGACTGAGCTCTTAGGGTGAGTAGAACACTCTCTCTGTCAGCCTGCAGGACACTGGTGCCACTCATACAGGGGAAACTGTAGAGCTCCCTCTGACATTGGACGAGAGAGTTCTTATCTCCACACAGATGCCTGCTGTAAGCACTCACATTGGTCCCGGTCATTGCACACTCATAGTAGTTCCCATTGAGCAGAGCCACGGCAATCCAGCTGGTAGGTGCCACCAGCGCAGTAGTGCTGATCTGGGCAAAGACCATCCCGGTGGCACAAAGCCTCCTCCAGCGGCACAGCTTGGCCCTGTGCTGGCATAGACCCGTGGACAACTTCCATGTCTTCTTATTCAGGATGTAACCCAGCAGTAGCAGAGCTAGAGCAGGCACCAGCAGGAACACCATGCCATACAGGAAGTTCAGTTCATTGCAGGGGCACCTGAACACCACCGAGGAGAAGATCTGCTCCCCTCCTACTGTCAACAGGGCAACCACCCCGAAACCAAGATTGGTTTGTTTGTTGGCAATATTCACAACCGTCTTAAACTTATCCATCTCTGACTGCTGTGTGGCAGACTGGCTGTTTTCAAACGATCACGCTTTCACTTCCACCTTTTTAGATGTGCCTGTTGTCGTCACCACTGAGTCACTTCCCTTTCCAACCACCAGTGCCCACAGATATCTAAGTCTGACGCTGGGGACATTCCAAGATTCTCAGAACGTTATTTTTGTGAAGCTGAAGTGTATGGTGTAGTTAAGATTGAAATTGGCCATTACACACACACACACAGTTTTCATCACTTTTGGGTACATAAAGACTGATATTAATTTCCTGGAGACTTACCCAAACCATAACCATAAGCAATACTTGCTTAACCAAAACCTAACCTACCCTAATCTCAACCCCAGTCTTCACCCTAAAATGTAATGATTTACATTATGAGTGTGTGTGTGTATAAAACAGTACATAGACCAGACTGACAAATACAGGTACTTCATGAAACAACACAGCCACACATGTTCACCAACAGTGTCATGCCCTACAACATCATATCTCCTCCTCCATGCTCACTTTGGGAATCTCACACGCAGATACCATCTGTTCGCCCTCTATTTTTCTCACAAACACAGAGGTTGGAACCAAAAATCTCAAAATTAGACTCATCAGACCAAAGTGCAGATTTCCTCTGGTCTAATGTCCATTCCTTGTCTTTCTTTGCCCAAGAAATTCTCTTCATCTTGTTGGTTGGTCTCCCTCAGTAGTGGTTTCTTTGCAGTAATTGGACAATGAAAGCTTGATTCATGCAGTCTCCTCTGATGTATATGATAGATGTATCTGGCTCTGTGAAGTGCCATTAATTGCCAATTACTGAGGCTGGTGACTGCAATGAACCCTCAGTTTCATCATCGCGTTTCATGCTTTTTGCAGATTTTTGCAGATGAAGACCATCTGACAACGTAAAACTTTGTAAAAAGGAGATTCCAATCAATTTCTTACCTTATTGTAAATAAAACTGCAGTAGCTTGACAAGAGAATGATTAAATGTCTCACACTAAGGAACCTTGCATTTAGCTGATCTCACACATTTCTTGTGTTTTGGTAAATGCCACTGTACATACCAATGTTAACAGCAGCCCTGTTCGTGCACATGGCAACCAGCTTTGTCATCCAGGCATTCAAGCCTGCATCATGGAAGAGCTCAGTGTAATTTGGTGAAAATATTACTATGTTTGTGGTCTACTTACTACACTACACTGTCTTGCACTGGCAAAAGTGCATTTCTTTCCTGAGAGGAACTGAAGGCGTACCTGTTTGGGTACAGTACTTGCAAATGCTGATACAGGTCCTGGAAGAGGTGTTGGTGGAGAGGAATGGGCAGAGGAGATAACGGGAGAGATGGAGTTGTGGGTAAACCACTTTTAAAAGTACATTTCCACAAAGAAATATGTTTGCTAATACTTAAACAATCCTGGCCACACACTGGCTAAAGTGAAGTATCATACTGACAACCAGTCTAACTGATCACCAGCAGAGGGTATACTTAAAGAAACATTTGGCTACAGCCCATACATATCTGATAACAATGATAACAATAAATTACAACAAATACATCTTATACTAAAATGAATAATGCTGATTTCTCCTGTGAGGGCCGTATTCCCGGATGGGTGGCTCATAATGGTATGTCTGCTGGCAGATTTAATGGTATTTCCAGGATATGCTCACCAAGCAACGTCTGAAAAATGTTTAGCCCCAGCTGACTTCCCCCATCTGTGTTTCCTGCTAATCCCATAAAGAACTGCTGCTTTTCTAACTAGAAGCTCAGTAAAAGGTTCCAAAAAACAGAGAAGAAGTTTGACCAGTGGTGAATGTGATCAGAGAGAGAGAGCAGAAAATGAAAACAACTGAACAAAAGTGAAAAAGTACCATTACTAAGGCTACCATCTGCAGTGCTACCTTGAAATATACCTGTCAGCAAGTGAATATAAACGTATTTAATCATTCGTTATTTCTTAACGATATTGTTTGAAGCAGAAACATATATTTTACAAGATATCAAAAGTTTTCATCCTATTTGAAAAATCTATATATAATTTGGAAGTGTTATTTCTTATGTGCTAAAAATCAACTCTATTTTCACTTAGGTTAAAAATGCGCTTTTCCTTGTTCTTTTATTCATCAAAACCACCACCATTTTCAGCTTTGAAGCAAAGGTACCATAAAACGCTGCTTTTTTGTGTGTAAATCACTAATGGGCACAACTATTTTTGACATTTTTCCAGTATTATGCAAGCGTGCTTTGGCTGGCAGTCACAAAAACAGTGGCTCCATTTACAGAAACAGTAAATTTGACCTTGAAAACTAATTCAAACTTAACAGAAAGAAATTCAGATTTGTCTTTCCACTGTTCTAACAATCACCACCAACTGTTTCAGTCAATTTCTCGAGTTTGATGTGAAGCTATCCGGAGAGGAGTGAGAGGGAAGGTTGACATCAGAGAAGCAGCAGGGGAAAACAGCGTGTAGAGTGAAAATATTTTCACATCTAACTCAAGAAATTATTTCACAGTACAATATCACGGGAAAAATATTTCTTACTTAAATGAATTACCAGATAATGGAAACCCTGATTCCATATTCTGTTAGCTCTCAAAGATCTCAAAAAGATCTAACTGACTTGGTTTGAGACTGAGGTTGGATTGTTCATAAGATTATGGCCATCTTTTATCAGTGCTGCTATGAGATGGGCACATTTTGCCATACTGTTATATGTCATCACCTTGTTAAAATAATTGCCTAAGTCAAAAACTCCTTATGATGCTGCCACCTCCTGTAAAAGTTTTCTTAAAACCTTGAAAAAATGACTTAGGCGATGATGATGTGTTTATTAATTACATACTTTCATATTTTCAAATAGACTGTCAGTGTGTTCCACTATGCACACACACAGCTGTTGCATAGGTTTTATAAAAGTAAATTGTAGACCGCAATCGGCTGGCGACCGGTTCAGGGTGTACCCCGCCTCTCGCCCATTGCCGGCTGGGATAGGCTCCAGCCCCCCACAACCCCGAAAGGGATACGCGGGTATAGAAGATGAATGAATGAATGAAATTGTAGACCTAGGCTATATATCCTCTAAATATATTTCAATATGATCAGAAATAAAGTTTGTCCCATTATTATACAAACAGGAAATTGTAGAAACAGGAAATTGTTTGGATGGGTATTTCCGGGAATCCTTTTCTGTGAGATTAAGACCTAGTTCGAACCCTGCTAAAAATCCGTGGCAAAAGAGCCGTGGCAAAGCACGCTGGACCACTGAGGGTCCTGGCCAGACTGCAACTACAACAGCAAAAGCTAGATACCATGATAAGCACCTTGGTATACTCTAGGTGAGGTCCTCACAGAGAGTGCACCAAGCACCAAATACAGCACAGAACTAGTAGTCATATACCTGAGATATGACTGAACAAAGGTTGACGTGAAGGACCAGGAGGTGGCCACACAGATGTCCTTACCTGAGACACCCCTGAAAGGTGCCGTCTATGACACGATGCTTCTAGTGGAGCGTAAGGCCTCTGTGAATATATTTGCTAAGGCATGTGTGTGTGGCACCCATCCAGCCCCCACCCCCATAATATCAGATGAGAGATATCTCTAATTCTAATTAAGACTAACTCAACTAATTGTAGTTGTAGTTGTAAAACACACTTCATTTAAATGCAACATAAACTAAATACATTACTTACAAAAAGTTAGGGATATTTGGCTTTTGGTTGAAATTTATGGAAAATGTAAAAAGTTCACGCTACAGTGATATTATATCATTAAGTAGCGCATTTAAGTAGAAGCATGCAATGGTGATTTCCTCATCTCAAAACAATTTATTGAAACAAAAGCCAGCAACAGTGGTGGGTATACCACAACAAAAAATGTCAATGTCTCAATAACATGTCATGTGCCTTTGAGCATCAATTACAGCTTGACAACGACGTCTTATGCTGTTTACAAGTCGACTTATTGTCTGCTGAGGCATGGCATCTCACTCTTCTTGAAGGCTCTCTAAGCTCAGTGGCCACTTCCCTCTGAAAACATCTTGTTTGAAGCTTCGCAATGGCGAGGTACTGTTGATCAATTGTTAGGTGTCATCTTGGTCTCATGATGTCAAAATGTGAACAGCATGATGAAGAGGACTGTTAAAATAATTGAACCAGGAAATTTATTGGTAAATTCATGGATCAAAAGTCTGTTGTGAATTTTGGTGTTCAGCTCCTTGTTAGAGAACAGCAAGTTGTGCAAAAAGTACTTAAACATTGTAGGGGAATTACCTCTAAATTAATGTTACATTCGTTAGTAAGACTCAGGGCACCAACCTTCCTCAGCTAAGAAGGATTTTGTATATTATATCTGTTAATGCTGATGTAGTGAACGAATGAAGCAACAGTAGATCAGTCTGATAATCTAAGGCGTAAACTCTCAGTACAGGGATTGCTTATATCCAGCTCAAAAGGACACCGTCGGACAATGACTTGTATGCAAAAGATTATTTATTAAACACAATAATGAAATGAATATGAATCATGGATAATACGATAGATTATATGGATGATATAGATTAACACAAACACTGCACAGAGGAACTTATGGCAAGAGAATGGTAAAATGAGTTTGGCGATAGTGAGAAGTAGGTTTTAAAGGGAAATGGGGACGCGAATATGAAGTTAATTTGTTGAATGAACGATTTAGAGAATTTAGACAAATTAACAATATCTCAACCTCACGGACCAACCCTTATTCAAAACCGCTTAAATATGCCTACTTTGTCAGCGACGTTCCTAGATGTCTGCTCCGAACTGACACGAAGAGGCTCTGCGTCACTGTCCGTCACTCTGATCTGCACAACCGTCTGCCAGACGAATCAAGCGAACCACTGATGAGAGCTGGTGCTGGACAGGGATGTCTAGGGAGCTGAGGGTCTTCGGTGTCGGTTACAGACGAGGAACGGCTTCCGATGGTTATTTAACCCAGACCAGCGGGTCAGCAGCAGGCTACCGGTCTTCGGTGCGGTCAGTTAGTTGTTGGCCGTTTGGCAAGGCTTTTGATTACTAATAATAAGATTGAGAAACTCTTCGATGGCCGGTCGAAAATGTCTTCAAAATTATTATTACTTTAACAACAAAAATAGGAATTATGCGGCTTGGCGTGGCGAGCAAAAATGAAAGTTTCATGAAGATTAGAAAAGTGCGTTTTCTGCAGAATTAAATCAGGCCACTCTGTGTAGCTGTGAGCAGCAACAAAAAGACTGAGAAAACGACCGAGCGGAAAAATACTTGAAAACTAAAGACAAAGAACTTAACACAAAATTAGACTAACTGAAAGAAAGGAAAAACAAGAAGTAGACTGAAGGAAAAGCTGAACAAGACTTGAACTGAAGTCCGCTATGCGCGACTAACTTTTTCATCGCTCCAGGGCGTGTCTAATCAATAGGACGTCATGCATGTAGGATGGTTCGCAGACGCGCAACGTGATTTCAAAATGAAATGATTATTGCTATTATGGTTACTTATTAATAAATGTATCCTGCTAAGCACATTCAACCTAACTGCTATGAACCTCTAGATGGCGGTATGGTTACATGGTAGAAACTCAGAGAAAACCTTTGAAATAGTTTAATTCACAGTTTCGTCATTCTGTAAGTTAGAAAAACCAGGAAAGCATTGTTATTGTACAGATCACGAGCTTAGCAATGTAATAACATCTACAGTTAAATCAAACATTGAGATTTGGTTAATTTGGTAGGTTAAGCAAAAAGGCACACAGACATACAGAACAGTTTGCTTCAGGAATGTTTAATTTACAATCCATCAGCATTATCTGGTTTGAAGATTCCTTTGAGACATGGCATTCGTCCATCCAGGCAGTTTTATTGTCCTTAACTCCCATGGGCTATCAAGAAAGAGTTAGCACCTCAATGAGAACGTCTTGACCAGATGTAAATTAGAAGTAAAATTGTTATCAGTGACTCTTGTTGCCCTGAGTGTGAGAAGAGGTCTCTAAACCAGACATCCTGTCTCTGCCTGAGTTCACACCTTCCTGTGAACTTTCCAGATGGTCAATAACTCTTAAAAGTCTGATTGTTTTATCACTACACCTCTCCTGAGCAATGCAAAGAGGGGAGAAGAGGGTCAGCTACAGACCAGTTCTGCTACAACATTGAACAGTTGGACATGTGCACTCAAAAGTTTAGAGAAGGTCAAATTAAAATCACCAGTAAAGGTTATAGTGCATTTTAGGTCGAATATCCCTAACTTTCTGTGAGCAGTGTAAAATTTCACCAAAATCATCTCTTTCTACTGTTTTCATCACCAGCTCTGATTTGGTCAAAATAAACCCCACCGATGGATTCAGGAAGCACTTCACCAGTGGGTGGCTCCTCACGATGAAGCTCTCCACACCATCGTGGCCCATTGTAATAGCAGCTGACAAAAAACCCCAGAGAGGATGCAGCATGAGGGCTTTTGAAAAGTCCTTGCAGGAAATACAGGATGCCCGGCAGAGGGCATGAACATAGACTGAGGTCTCTGGCCTTGCACCAGTCTGCAAACACCAGACCACCTGTTAAAAGGAAGTTTTTCCTCATCACTGTTGCCAAGTGCTTGTTCATGAGGGAATTGTTGGGTCTCTGTAGATAAAAGAGATATGGAAAGTGTCCTGAGACAGCTTCTGTTGTGATTTGATGCTATATAAGTAAAATTGAATTGAATTTAACCAGTTGTGTGGGTTTACACTTTCCGCAGCCTTGTCGGGTCTAGCCTCTCACCTCTCTCAGTCTTGGAAGTGGCTGGCCAGCATGGCAGTGGTTTCTGCAGGGTTGTGTATATCTGTCTGGCTTGGGCTGCACGTAGAGAGGAATGATGGTAAACAACCAGCCAAAGTGACAAGAGTCAATGATGGAGTGGGGGTTTGCATGCCAGTTGTCTGGAACACAGCCTGGCTGCTGTAGTGTTTTTGTTGTCAGTGCATGTGAAAGTGGGTGGGTTCCCTATGCAAACAAATTAACCTCTATATCTCCACAAGTATCCATTCAAATGCTACCAAAATTTACAGACATTCTCCAGATGGTAGATATCAAGAGATTCAAACAGAGATCAGATCAGTCACATGGTGAATATGGAGTGATATTCAAAATCTTGCTGTCATTTGTACTGTATGCACAACATTTCACCAAAATATTAATACACTCAAGAAAAGCAGGTTAAAGTGATTTTTTTCAAGTTCAGCTTCTTCACTAACGAGCCAGTGGGTAGGGTTGGAAAGGAAGTCAGGAAACTACTTGCGCCTAGTTCACTGTCACTGACTCTCACTCTCAGTGACTTCAACGTAGTACTTGATCATTTGTGGGCAGAACTATGTTAATATTTAATATGAACTGCTGTCAATAATAGCCATGTTATTTTGATGGTCTTGTGGCCTGAACATTTCTGCTGTAACAAAAGGGCCACCCATTCAAACCCAGCCTGGCACCAAGGTGTGAGCATTTCCATGTTTTTGCCCATCTGTTGTGAACTCTTGTGGTTTAAAAGTTGACATACCATTTTTCTCTGCTTAAAGTGTTTTTGCAGCAAAAACCTGAAAGCAAAGACCTAGAAACACCAAAAATTGGCAGGTGGGTTGTGAATTCCACTCACTACAGTATAATGACACTTACTCAAGGTGACGCTGTAATAATCAAGTTTACATTTTCACGATGATCTCAAATGACTTGGCCTAGAGGCCAATTGTTTCATCATTTTAGTCTTTCAAGACTTCTGCATCTGGTCTTCAAATCTAAAAATGTAAAATTTTGCATTTTTTTGCAATCTGCTTGGACCCAAATTTTACAGCTTGCAGCTATATTTTACCTTGTTGTAGTGGCAAGCCAAGAAGACAACACAAGGCAGACATGAAGAACAGGCAAGTATGCCAATAGTAATACGTTAGCATTTTCAGCAAGAGTACATCTTTAAATAAAATCAGTCTTTTCTCTAATTAGCATTCTCACAGCAGTAATTTTGTAGGAAAAAATGTGTCAGAAACCTGCACAGAATTGCTTAGCAATTTGTTGTTTTAAGTGTGAGCAATATCCCTCCAGGACACACTGGCTGTCTGGACTGTGTGCAGTTATATCTAGACCAGTAACCAGTAACAAAACTATACATTCTTTTCAACTATGGAGCCTTAAAGTGTTTGAACTCCTCGCAGACAGCAGCCATGCAGAAAGGATGGTTTAAAGTGTCAGATCCAGTTTGACAGGCTCATTTACAAGTGGGCTGATTTATGGTTTATGACTGAATTTCATAACAGATTGGGACTTTCCCCTCCTGTTACATGGACAGTGTTGGAGTGATGTTTTGTAGAAGTGGTCCAACCCAGCCATAACTGCAATCATATCATGTTGCTGTAGGTTCTTGCTCTAACTATGTGTGGGGACATCAGTCTGCTGTACAGCAATATTTCTTGCTAAAAAGAAAAGAAAAAAAAGGATGCTACTTTGTCTAAGGATAGTAATGATTCATTTATTCTTCCTTTGACAGATTTATTGCAATAAAAAAGCTGAAACAGAAAAACATCATTATGTTTTGTTTATTTTTGTTTAAAGATGTTGTTGGCCCTATGCAGACTATGTGGGTCAGTATATTAAAAACAAGGTTCAGAGAGGAAGCCACTTTTAGATACAGTCAAGGAAGACGTATTCAAATACATCATTTACTTAAATAAAAGTTGCAATGCCTTAACTTTAAAATATTCCATTAGAAGCAGAAGTTTTTCACTCAGAATATTACTGAAGTATAGAATGATAATCACCAAAATCTACTTAAAGAAAAAGCACTTGTCATTTTATCACTGTGAGTGGTTGAAATGGAGTTAGCTTCAACTACTTTCTCAGCTTGTTTTGGGTATGATTTCTGAGTAAATGTACTTAATTACATTACTCTGGCAACAGCAAAGCATGTTCAGTCAGTACAACAGTAAATGTGTCAGTAGGAGAACTTTCTGAAAGCCAAAAAAGCAGTAATGCAAGTGTGTATGGTTTGTATCCAACGGATCAATTTATTAATTCTTGTTGCACAGTGTATGTGGGCACTCCCCACAAGGAAGAACCAGGCATGACTACAAACAGCCTGACTCCTGGCTTCACTGTCAAACCTGTGATCCAGTCAATGTTAGGAACCACAGATTGTGGCTGCATACAGTAATTCACTCCTGTACACAGGCTGCTGGAGTTCTATCTAACACGCAATTTCTACTGAGAGCCACAAGCACACAGCAAATTAATTCCTAAACAGGAGACAACAAAAACACTACCAAAACCTAAAAAATTATGTACAATCATACAAACCAGAAATATTAGAAAACTATACATGACTGAATATGCTTGATGTAATTTCTGCATACAAATATTTTCCATTTGAGATGAATATAGATTGATTTCATGTTTGGTTCTCCACCAATTACTGTTATCAAATGTGCACATATTGGAAAAACTGTCTGGTTCAGGGGTAGAGCCACAGGTAGGAAAACAAAACACTGTGCTTCCATTGTAAGACTTCAACCACAAAATCAGAACATGAAAAAATAAAAATCAAAGCAAATGAGACAAAATCTCAGATGAGGCAAACCTACTCAAAATAAAAAACTTTCAAGGTTGTATAAAGGAGAAGCAGTGATGGACTGGAATTACTACAAACTGCATATCAATCCGAAAACATAATTGCATATCACATCTTCCCACAGCCACTTAAATACTTTACACTTTCTGACATGTATATATAATATACAAAACCCCAAGTCAGTCAATTAATCCCATCACATCAAAGAAATGTTTGCAGACAGAAAAAATAATTTAAGACATTATGTTGCTAGTTCAGAATGACAAACTACAAAACGGAAACAAAAATATCATTTACCGAGCAATACTGTTGCACACACTGCATCATGTAACATAGACAGCACCCTTTTTGCCCCGATACTGCTTTCTGAAATAAAGAACATTTAAAATAAGCAGCAAAACACAAGTGAATAGCCAACATTCACAGATTTCAAACTAACTTGGGCCAGTTGGACAGTCACATAATCCAAGAAGCAGTTGCCTCCAGTCAAAGGCTGAGGGTGGAGAAAAGAAAGAAGAGCTCCACCACAGCTCTCAAAAGACAAATAAATAGAAGAACCAGAGTCTCCAGGTGCTCATCACGTCCTTTTAAAATAAGAGGAGAGAAGAAAGAGTCCAGAGAGCATGTGCAGCTGCTTCAGACTTAAAGAATGGCAACACTGGGATGTACAGTAGTACGGTATTTACATCCACTACCTGCCTACAGCGAGGTCAACCACTACAATCTGAATCTGAACACCAACATTTTAGTCAAGATTGGATTCTTGCCATAGGGAAAGGGAAAAAAAAACATTAGTCTGATGTTTTATCTGTTCATTTATAGCTTTTCCTTCCTTCCTTGCGGTTTCTTTCTAAAGACTGAAGAGGTAGTTTCACATTAAGAAGGGATATGGATGCTGATTTGGAGACATCAGTTTCTAATTGTAACAAATATCATTAACCTCATTTAGAATGATAAAAATATCACAGGAAGTCAAAGGAGCATCAATCTGTAGCACTAAAGAAACAGGAGAATTGGCTTTCCATGGCATACACATCGCATCAGGAGGATGGAAGCCAGCAAAGCTGAGCATTCCATTCAGGCCCCCCCCAGTCTCAAACAGCATCAATGTGCTCTCACTTCTCATTCCCACATGCACAAATCTCTCCAGAGTAGGTGTTATTGTGAGGACATAGCAGAAGTGATGGTCTGGGGAGGAGCTGGTGGAGCTGGCCCAGCAGAGAGGAAGTGAGGTCCAAGGAGAGTTTGCTGGCCCGTAGGCTGCTGTCTCTGCCAGAGATTTAGAGACCAGGAAGAAGATTGAGCTGTGGAGGTGGGACAGGGTTAAAGTTGGAAACCCTCCATGGGGCCTTCCTGTTGCTGAAAGACAAACTGGCCTTGACTCTGGTCCACCTGTGGAGCCAAGTTGGCATCCTCTTCCTCGACACCGAAGTAGTGTTCGATCAGGTCAAAGGCCTTCTGGTAAATCTCCTGGTTCTCGTGGCTCTGCAGGAACTCAATCTTGTCCAGGCCTGAAGGGGTGCGACCAAACATACACAAGTTCTATCCTAGTTGTTTGATTTAAGAACTTGTTTAAAGCAGCATTAAGGAGCAAAACATGCACTGTTAGTGATTTTACAACAAATCAAACAATTTGTTTGTTATATGACCTGGACTGGACTGAATCTGTCACTTAGTTTGTGTGTCGAGTAGATTTTGAATTCTTCATAACTAGTGAGTTGCTAAATTGGGTGGCATCAGTCAAACGTAAATGATGTCTTTGCTACTAAAGCCTTTAGTTATGTGTTAAATGGTTACTAACATCTGTGGCAGCATCCAGAGAGAATCTGATGATATAAACGAGGAAGTCAACTGCACCATCACATTTCAGCAGAAGATCCACATTATCGTAAAGATGGTGGGTGTAGCCTGTCATGTAAGACCTGTTGATGATGAATATGATGTCCATTTTCATTTTGCTCAATCACTCCAAGCAGCCATATGTTGCATTTTTATTCTTGTAGTCGGAAAATTGTTTTGTAGGTAGCTGTTAATAACTAGGTGTAAATATTTAGCAACAACTAATGCACATACATAAGGACTACTAAATTTCAGTTTTATAAATGCTTACATTATCACTAGGCTAAGTTTGAACAAAACAATGTTGTGAAACATAACTGTCCACTACAAGACAGGACTAACTAAATATTTCTAATTGTGAGTTAAGGTGTGGATGTTAAGTGCCTGGAAAAAGCCAGGCTGAATGATACAGATGTTTCATTTTACATGTGGGTAGTGGCGCTGACACCTCAGAGTTGTCTGTAGTTTCCACAGCTATTTGTCACACTTTGGATGGTCAGGATGACTTTAAATGATGCTGATGCTGAAGGGGTGAAAGCAATTACAAATAAATTTTAGACTACATGAGAACAATTCAACACTCAAAACTTAGTATGTGCTTCTTTGTTTACTTTATCTTGTAATTTATGCTGCAGTAACAATATAAAGTGGGAGTGGAACTCATTTTAATGTATCAAGCTTCAGACATTCTTGTATGTATGTTGTTTTTACACTTTTTATTGGTGAAATGGATGGTTTATATTATAAGAAATGACCAGCCATATCCTTTTAAAAGGTAGGGTAGGATGAAAAAAAAATGTAAAATTTAAACACAGATTACATATTGTATTATAAGTACATATTTTACAATTATTGGATATTCAACTGTTCAATTATGTTGTCGTTCAATAATTTCAATCAAAAGATGCATGTGTTATGTACCAGTTATATCTCAGTTACTGGATTGATTAATTGGTGTTGGTCTCAACCAGAGACTATAACAAGTGTAATATAAGAAGAAAACTAGCAACTCAGGCTTATCAGATTATAAAACCAGAACAAAATTGTGATGCATTTCTGCCTCGGAACCAGCATCAAAATGCGTAAACTGTTGTCGTGTTAAAACTGATTGAAGGTATTGGTGTAAGTGACACATTTAATACAGTGTTGGCATGTTAGTTATGATGTTAGTGTGATGTTGCAGAGCTGTACCGTAAGCCTCCTCAATAAGAGCACAGTATGGGTTGATGCCTGTTCCGTTTTGTTTGGCCTCCTGTTCTCCCAGCCTTAAGATGTTCTCCAGACCATTCAGAGATACCTGCACTATCTTTGAGTCCATCACTGTCAGCAGGTCACACATGGGCTTGATGGCATTCAGAGACACCAGATACCTGTTCTCACAAAGAGAAGTGCTGAATAATGTATTTCAATTTATATTCAATTTATTTCTATAAATTGGTTTCAACCATTTCAAATTTCAATCTATAAATACAAGCCTGTTTAATGTCAAAATATTACTAACAGGCAGATCAAAGCATGTCTCTTGACTGTCTGTGTTAATCTTGGTCTGGTTCCAACTGTGGCTGAGCTCAGGAACATCATTGCTACATTCCTACAATCATGTTCCCTGTTATCCATGAGGGAAGAATTCTCAGTGTTCAGTACATCAGAGACAACCAGTGTTGTTTAGGACTGGTAAATGTACCTTATTTGTGAAGGAGTGCCACCAGAGGTGGCGTTAGTAATTGCCCATGCTGCCTCCTTCCTCGTACGGAACTCAGCCTTCTGAAGGATCTCAATAAGTACTGGGAAGATGTTGGCATCAATCACATTCTGACAAGAGAAGAAATATTGTCAGCTACACAGACACACAACAGCAGCCCTTCTCCAGACAACACACTACACTCAGGTGAAGCTACCTTTACCTGAATCTGAGCCCTGTTTCCTGCTGTGATGTTGGAGACTGTCCAGCATGCCTCCTTCTTGATGGACTCCTTTGGACTGCTAAGGAGGTGGAGTAAACATGGTAGTGCTGAACAGTTCAAGATTACCTGAGATGACAAACATACAAACAGACATCATATGGCATCATTTACAACTAGTACTGTGTATGATCCCTTGCAAATAGATCAGTGAGGACAAAAAGTGAGGGAATTAGTGTCTACTGTGAGTAACTGAGCCACTACCTGAGTCTGGATGTCATCTCCTGTTACAATGTTGCCCACTGCACGTAAAGCAGGAGAAACAACCTTATAGTCACTGTGCCTATAAAAAAACAAACATTCACACAGTGTACAGAGTTGAGATTACAGCAAAAGCTACTACTCGTGAAAATTTTGTGCAAATATTCAATTTCTTAGATTTTGACAGTTTTCATGCCAAAACATTGAGAAACTGAAATTGTGTGTTGTTTAGTGTGTCCAATAATGAACATCTTCATTTGTGCTCTGCTCGTAACCGGGCAAAAATGAATTCAGATTAAGGGCTTTCCACTGAAAAAAAAACAAAAACAAAAAAAAAACCAGCAGAAACACTAACTATTTCAATTCAAGACAATTGCACTGTGGCCACAAACATACTTGTTTATTAGATGAACACTTTAAAGGGAAATTTCAGTATAATTCAAACTATATATACTACCTATTTAGTATTTCCCATTACTATTTGCTATTGTGACTGGATAGGTCATGTTAATTTTGCTCTCACCAGCTCTCTTGTAGATATTCAGCGAAATGAACACTTGCACCAAACAGCTTATATTAGGTCATGGTGTGTAAACATCTCACAACTTCCCAAATAAAGCAGATTTTCACATTAATAAATCTTTAAACACTTGGCTCTTGACCTACAATGATTCACCATTACAATCATTATGTTAATTAAGAGAAACAGTCAGCAAGCTGCCACAGATGTGTTTCCCTATACAGTTAGCCAACATGTCCATTCCAGGGTGTTACCTTCTGTGTCCACTTTGAACCAGACTCACAGACAAAAATTTAAAATGAGTCACCTACAAGTCAGGTTTATTTGGAAAGTTGTAGGAGTTTCTCACAGTTTTACCCAATACATGTTGTTTTGTGCGAGTTTTGTGTTTACCCCAGTCTCTACAATAGAGGTGGCGAGAGCAAGTGCAAAGTTGTCATGACCCATACAGTCACATTTATGGGAAATACACCAGGATGTTCCTTTAAATATAGTTCCAGCTCACAGTTAAATCACTACTCTATAGCAGTGTGAAAGGTACATTAAACTGCAGGCAATCACAGCAATGATACTCTGCTTCACACTCATACATACGAGGTAACTTACCACTGAAATGAACCCAAATGTTATACTGACAACAGACAATTAAAAGAGGATGACTTATAGGAGGAGGATGTTTATGCTTTTTCAGTATAAACATGCTAATGCAAACTGAGGTGTCCAAAGAGAAAATAATTGAGTCACATCTACCTTGCCTATAATTTTACCATAACAGGACACCTGGTCATGCCCTGTCACACACATTTGAGCCTACGTGATAGCGTGGACCTGCCAGTTCCTTACATGAGCAGCTCCACTAGTCTGCGGCACACCCCAGAGTCAATGACTGTCTGGATCTTTTCATTAGGACCGTCAGACAAATAGGACAGAGCCCAGCAAGCATCAGCCAGCACATCTGGATCACTGCTGAACAGAAGCCTGGACAACACACTTAGACAAGGAGACACCTGACACACACCGGAGACAAAGATAACAAAGACACAGGCAGTTTAATACCAGAGCTGAATGAACAACTCAAGAATTAATGGTGCAAGCAGAAATAAGGGAAATGGGCTCCAGCATTCCAATTTAGTTATGACACGTTGATTCACCTTGGCAAAATCCGGTGGTGGGTTCTTTCCTCTGCAGAGGTTGGACAGAGCCCACACTGCATTGCGGGTTGTTGTGAGACGGTTGGACTTGGCGAGTAGCCTGGATATGACAGCACAGGTTTCAGTGGTTATAATATTTTCCACACTCAGACAGAGTGACACTAAACACTAAAGTGACACTAGACACTAAAGACACTTACTGTTGTAGAGACGACAGAATGCCACAGTTGAGCACGTAGTCTCTGCACTCAGCGTTGTCTCCTGCGATGTTCCCCAGCGCCCACACTGCCTGAAACACAACTCACAGTCAACACACCTCAGTGTCCAAGTGAAAATGTCCTGCTATCAGTGAACTCTGAGGGCTGTTAGGATTATGATGTGACTTTCTGCCTTTCAAAACTCCTAATCCCATAGGATCCAACTTTGCAAAGCTAGATTATTGAAGATCTCTGAGGCCCTCTCTGATATTTGTTACAGAGCAGACACCAGCAGATTTGAATCCTATATTCTAGTCATGCCCAAGCTTGGAGGTCTTTTCTGATCTTATATCAGAGATACTAGAACTGATTTGAACCTATTGCCTCAGATTGCCATCTTTGGTATCCCTGAGGAGGGTGTCAGAATGATCGCTAAATAAACAAATGTAATCTTGTTTGCCTCTTTAATAGTTCATTGGCAAATTCTCCACCTATTTCTGAAAATGGAAAAGATAAAATTTGCGGTCTGTGGCTCAACTGAAAAAAATTACAAACAATGGCACCCTCTCATGTCTCACTTTGAAACACGCAACAATCTTTTCCACTGGCCCCAGAGTGCTGGAAGTATGACTGGATGTAGATAAGTGTGGATTGTTGAAGGGTGGGTGTATGCATGCATATGCATACAGTTGTGTGTAAGTCGAAACTGTACATTAGCTGTACATACAGCTGTATGTATGAATAAGTAAATGTGTACTGATGTAACAATGTACAGGCACATATATCTTGGACCTTTTGGGGTGCTTAAAGTTAGGCTGACAAGTTGATTTTGTTTATCACCTGTTCTTTTGTCTGTTCTTTTTTCCTTCAATTATACAATTATTTTGTTATCTGTATTTATCTAATTGATTCAATACTAATTATTATCTTATCTTTTTATCATTTTGTCTTCAAAAGTAGGAAGGGTCGCTCTTCAGATATGTATGTTGAAGGATTTGTTGCACCGATGTGACTCAGCCATGCTCTTCACTTATATTTTCTTATCTACATACAGCTCTGGAAAAAATTAAGAGACCACTGCAGATTTTTCTGAAATCAGCATCTCTACATATATGACAGCATTCCATTCCAGTCTGTTGAATTCCAATACAAGCACACCTCATTCTGTTTAATGGGGTACTCATTCGGTGATCACCTGAACCAAATCTAATTTAATAACGAAAAGTATAAAATCCACTGCTGTGTCATCACTATCCTCTTGCCATAGGACAAGCTGGATGGCAAAAACAGTGCTAGTAGTACCTCAAAAGTAATTGGAATCAAAAAATAACTATTGACCATGCCAAAGAGTTGAAAAGAAAAGTTTTGAGTGGGGAAAAGAAGCGTTCAATTCTGGCTTTACTGACAGAGGGATACGGTGAGCCTCAGGTTGCTTCCATCCTTAAAATTTGTAAGACAGCAGTTCAGAAGAACAATGTCAAGCAGCAGACATTGGGGACAACAAAGCTACAGACCAGCAGAGGGCGAAAACAACTCTCCACTGACCGAGATGACCGTCAACTCATTCGAATGTCATTCAGCAACCGTAGGATGACATTAGGTGACCTACAAAAAGAATGGCAAATGGCAGCTGGGGTGAAGTGCACAGTGAGAACGGTTCAAAACAGGCTCCTAGGGGCAGGGCTCAAGTCGTGTGAAGCTAGAAAAAAGCCCTTCATTAATGAGAGGCAAAGAGGAGCCAGGCTGAGGTTTGCAAAAGACCATAAGGATTGGACCATAGAGGACTGAAGTAAGGTCATCTTCTCTGATGAGTCCAACTTTCAGCTTTGCCCAACACCTGGTCATCTAATGGTTAGAGGGAGACCTGGGGAGGCTTACAAACCACAGTGTCTCGCACCCACTGTGAAATTTGATGGAGGATCGGTGTTGATCTGGGGGTGATTCAGCAAGGCTGGAATCGGGCAGATTCACCTTTGTGCAGGACGCATGAATCCAGCAGGACAATGCTCCATGCCACACAAATCAATCAAGGTGTGGATGAAGGACCACCAGATCAAGACCCTGTCAGGGCCAGACCAATCTCCAGACCTGAACCCCACTGAAAACCTCTGGAATGTGATCAAATGGAAGATGGATAGTCACAAGCCATCAAACATAGCTGAGCTGCTTGAATTTTTGTGCCAGGAACTGCATAAAGTCACCCAACAGCAATGTGAAAGACTGGTGGAGAGCATGCCAAGACGCATGAAAGCTGTGATTGAAAATCAGGGTTATTCCACCAAATACTGATTTCTGAACTCTTCCTAAGTTAAAACATTAGTATTGTGTTGTTTAAAAATGAATATGAATTTGGTTTTTGAGGTCTGAAAAGACTGCATCCTTTTTGTTATTTTGACCATTTGTCATTTTCTGCCAATAAATGCTCTATATGACAATATTTTTAATTTGGAATTTGGGAGAAGTGTCAGTTTATAGAATAAAACAAAAATGTTCATTTTACTCACCTGCCTATAAATACTAAAATCAGAGAAACTGATAATTTTGTAGTGGTCTCTCTTTTTTCCAGGGCTGTATATCTGTATTTTGGTCATCAATATATATTGTACATACATCAATATATATTGTGAATTTTTCCCGATCTATTTTTCACTAGACATCTATTGTATGTCTGTCCATTCCAGGAGAGTGGTAAAGGGTTTTTGTGTATGGGGCTTTCCTTAGCCGCATCAAGGGTCTAATGACAGAGGGGTCTTATGCTGTGCAGACTCTACAGCCCCTTGAGACAAACTGTGATTTGGAATTTGACAGAGACAAGAGCATCCCTGGTAAGCAGAAAGGTGGTGGTGTCTGCTTACACATAAACTAAACGTGGTGTAAGACTGCAGTGCTAAAGGTGTCATGGTTAACAAGATGGACAATATGTCTACTTAAGTTCCTACTAGGCAACTTCAACCATTTTCCACTGTACGATGTTTTATGTGCATATCATCAGTACATTGACTGGTTTAATCACCCCGTGAGTTCGCTTTATTCATTCTGGTCACTGTTTACATCCAACCGCAGGCCAACGTGGAGGACGCACAGCGTATGCTCGCTGACCAGATACTGTGTGTGGAGCGGACCAACCTGGACTCTTTAGTTATTGTCCTTGGTGACTTTAACAAAGGTAACCTCACCCACGAACTCCCTAAATACAGACAGTTTATCAAATGCCCGACCAGAGAGCAGAATATTCTGGATCACTGTTACAACACAGTCAGGGATGCTTATCACGCCGTCCCCCGTGCTGCACTGGGCCACTCCGACCACGTCATGGTACACCTGAGTCCTGCGTACAGGCAGAAAGTAAAGCTCTGCAAACCTGTAGTGAGGACATCAAGGAAGTGGACCAGCGAGGCTGTGGAGGATCTCCAGGCGTGTTTGGACTCTACTGACTGGGATGTGTTCAGGACTGCTACCAACAGTCAGGTTGAGTACACGGAGGCTGTGACGTCTTACATCAGCTTCTGTGAGGACTGCTGTGTTCCATCATGCACCAGGGTGAGTTACAACAACGACAAACCCTGGTTCACAGCCCAACTCAGACAGCTAAGGTTGGCAAAGAAAGAGGCCTTCAGGAGTGGGGACAAAGACAGATTCAAACAGTCGAAGTACAAGTTTAGCAAAGGGGGAAAGGGGCTAAACAACTGTACTCTGAGAAGCTCCAACACCAGTTCTCAGCTAACGACTCTGCATCTGTCTGGAAAGGGCTCAGACAGATCACCAACTACAAGCCTAAAGCCCCCCACTCCATCAACGATCGACGCCTAGCCAACGACCTGAACCAGTTCTACTGCTGCTTTGAAAGACAAAGGGACAGTCCAGCAAACATCCCCCACAACACCTCCGAACAGCTCCAGCTCCAGTCACCTCCACCAATGCCCACCTTAAACAGTGCATGAAGCTGGGGAAACACGTCTCCGACGCAAAGACCATCAGCACTGGATCCCCCCAGGGCTGTGTTCTTTCTCCTCTGCTCTTCTCCCTGTACACAATCAGCTGCACCTCCAGGCACCTCCGTCTGTCAAGCTCCTGAAGTTCTCCTGAAGTTTGCACCACCCTCATTGGACTCATCTCTGATGGCGACGAGTCCGCCTACAGGTGGGAGGTTGACCATCTGGTGACCTGGTGCAACCAGAACAACCTGGAGCTCAACGCTCTAAAGACAGTTGAGATGGTTCTGGACAACAGGAAGAACTCAGCCTCACCTGCCTCCATCACCCTCTGTGACTCCACTATTGACACTGTGGAGTCTTTCTGCTTCCTGGGAACAATCATCTCCCAGGACCTCAAGCAGGAGCCGAACATCAGCTCCCTCATCAAGAAAGCACAGCAGAGGATGTACTTCCTACGCCAGCTGAAGAAATTCAGCCTGCCAAAGACAATGGTGGTGCACTTCTACACAGCCATCACTGAGTCCATCCTCACCTTCTCCATCACCATCTGGTACACTGCTGCTACCGTCAAGGACAAGGGCAGACTGCAGCGTGTCATTCGGTCTGCAGAGACGGTGATTGGCAGCAATCTCCCATCTCTCCAGGACCTGTACGCCTCCAGGACCCTGAGACGTGCAGAAAAGATTGTGGCTGATCCCTCTCACCCCGGACACAAACTCTTTGAGACACTCCCCTCTGGCAGGAGGTTGCAGTCCATCAGGACCAAAACCTCACGCCACAAGAACAGTTTTTTCCCGTCTGTTGTCAGCCTTATCAACAAGGCCCGGAACTCCCCAACACTCTTCACACTCCACCTCTGCCTCATCTTGTCACATTGACATAGACACAACTCTATGCATTACATTAACGCTCAGCTTGGACTTCTTTCTGAAAAAACAGACTTTGTTTCTGGAAAAAACAAACAAAAAAACAGACTTGTGTATATATATTTATATTGTTAGATTTTGTACTCTTATTTTTAGTAGATGTGTCATACACCAACTTCACCACAACAAATTCCTTGTATGTGTAAAATCATACTTGGCAAAAAAGCTTTTTCTGATTCTGATTCTACCTTACTCAATACGGTATTGGACAAATGTTATATCTGTTCCCAGAGCTTACAGATCTTTCCTTCTGTTGGGGCCTGTTTACCACTGATTATAACTCTGTTTTGCTTGCTCCTGCATACCAACCTGTCAAACATTTAAGGTCTGCTCTGACAATAATATTAAGGCACTTAGAGGTTGTTTTAAATGTAGCACATGTGATGCCCTTGATGAGCCAGGTTTAGATATTACTCAGCAAGTAGATGTTATATCATCATATTTTATCTTCTGTGTGGATAAAGAGAAGGAAAATTTTCCTTAAAAATAAACCATGGGTAACAAAACAGTTAAGAAGTATTCTGAAGGACAACTGAAGAAATTAAGGATGATTAAAAAAAATCAACTGAGCAGTGAGACGGACAAGCAGTAACGCGTTTCATACAAGTTGGGACAAGGGCAACAAAAGACTGGAAAGTTATGGAATGCTCCAAAAACAACTGTATGGAACATTCCACAGGTAAACAGGTTCATTAGTAACAGGTGATAGCATCATGTTAGGTTATGAAAGGGGCATCCTCAAAAGGCTCAGTCATTCACAAGCAAGGATGGAGAGAGACACCACTTTGTGAAACAAATGATTGTATAAAAGGGTCTTAAAACATAGGCTTGGGAACACTTTGTGAAACCACTATCAGTAAACATAGTTCATTTGCAAATTATTTCATTCTGTTTTAATTCTGTTCCATCCCAGCTTTTTTGGAGTCACAGTTGCAAGTACTGTTTTATGGTCTATAACGACACTTGTGCCCATATCTTATCTTGTAGGCTCTCACCTGTTCCTGGACATCCTCATACTCAGAGTTCAGCAGCTCAATGAAAATGGGAACAGCTCCTGTTTCAATCACCACCTTGGTGTGCAGGAAGGTACCTGAAGCGATGTTGGTTAGTGCCCAGGCTGCCTCAAACTGTTGGAAGCAAACAAATAATACACTTAAAAATGGCATTTCATACAATCCAGCTGCCATTACCAAGAAGAAGCAGGAACTTGACCATCTTTCCCATGCAATCATTTACTTGGTGATCAATTATAAATGGATCAAGCAATATAGAACATATGTTCTATACATCTGAAGTGAAATTACAGGTTGGGAGCACGGTGACTCAGTGGTTAACAATGTCGCCCCACTACTAAAAGGTTAGATTACCAGCAGGGGCAGGGCCTTTCTTTGTGGAGTTTGCATATTTTGACTGTGGAATTGTGGGTTTCCTCCAGGGGGCTCCTGATTCTCCCACCATCAAAAACAACCTTGATATACTTAATTCTCCTGACAGTGCCTTTGACCAAGGCACTGACTTTGAGCTGGAGTTGGTCCCAGGGCACCGCATTTTGGCAGCCGACCACTCCTCAGGGATGGATTAAATGCACTGATTAAATTTCTCTACATTCTACTGTGTGTATGATTGTATGTGACAATAAAATCTGATTAAGGAAAGCATTTTATCCTATCTGAATCCAGTATCAAATTTGCTTATTTAATCTGAATCCTTACTGAACCTATTTATGTTTGGAGTGCAACTTTTGAAAGTTGCCAAAGTTACAAATAACAAAAACTCAAAGGTGCAGGTAAAATCTGCAGGTTGAGAATATATGACATCAATTGTTGATTAAATAGTCATCTGCTGGGGGACAGAGTTCAGCAGGGTAACAGCTCTGGGGAAGAAGCTGTTCCTGTGCCTGCTGGAACAGAGGCTCCTGAACTTCAGACCAGATGGTAGGGGGGCAAACAGTCCATGGTTGGCGTGGGAGCGGTCTCTGCTGATACTGCGCGCCCTTCTCAGGCACCGCTTGCGCTGGAGGTCCTCGATGGCAGTTAGCTGGGCACCAGTGATGTGCTGGGCGGTTTTCACCACCCGTTGCAGCCTTCTGCTCGGAGGCTGTGCAGCTGCCGTACCATACTGAGATGCAGTTGGTCAGGATGCACTCAATGGTGCAGCAGTAGAAGTTAACTAGGATTTGACGAACCAGGATAACTTTCTTCAGTCTCCTCAGGAAGTAGAGGCGCTGTTGAGCCTTCTTTATCAAAGTGGAGGAGTTGAAGGTCTAGGAGAGGTCCTCAGAGATGTGGACACCCACGAACTTGAAGCTGGAGACACATTCAACCTCAACCCCGTCGATGTAAATGGGGGTATGACTGAAGCCTTTGGTTTTCCTGAGTCCACGATGAGCTCCTTGGTCTTCTTGGTGTTGAGGGTCAGGCTGTTGTCGCTGCACCACATCACCAGCTGCTGAATCTCATCCCTGTAGTCTGACTCGTCATTGTTGTTGATCAGGCCTATCACCATGGTGTCATCTGCAAACTTGATGATGGAGTTGGAGCCATGCACAGGCACACAGTCGTGGGTGAAGAGGGAGTGGAAGAGAGGGCTCAGCACACAGCCCTGTGAGACGCCGGTGTTCAGGGTCAGGGTGGCAGAAGTGTGAGTGTGTTTAGCTTCCCTGATGCCCCACTTCAGGTTAGCTCTGGATGAGCTGTAGGCCACTGCGTTGCCAGATCTGAAGGCAACATCATCTTCCTTTGGTAGGAGGCAGACCTTACAGTTCATCTAAGGCTTCTGGTTGGGAAAAGTTCTTATCTGTTTGTGGGTCGTGACGTTGTCAGCATATGTGTTAATGTAATTCAGAATGGAGGAGGCATATGAGTCAATGTCAATGGATCCTGAGTCCAGCGTGGCCCAGGTGGCAAACATACTCCAGTCTGTCTGTTGGAACTGGTGCTGGAGTGTGCCGTCCGCTCCCTCTGGCCATACTTTAGCAATTAATTCTTAACTGGGAGATTCTGTCTCCTGAAACTGTCCTCACAAGTGTCTGGGGCTGGTTGTCCACTGACCAGAAGGTTGGTGGTACCCAACCTCTCCTTTGCTCCTTTAGTCTGCATGTTGATGTGTCCTTGAGCAAGATGAATCCCAAATTGCTCATAACATTGTGCCATTGGTGTGTGAGTGTGTGAGAATGGGTGAATGTGGCGTGTGTTGTACAGCACTTTCAGAAGTCAGTAGACTTAAAAAGTAACAATAATACCGGCCTGGACACAAATCTGTCAAGTTAAAATAAATAATATTCCTGCCATCAACACTGGGTGAAGTTTAAAAGAACGAAGAAGACAGCAATAAGTCTTCCTCTCTAACTGCTGATGTGGACTCACCAGTGGGTAGGTACAGCTGGTAAAGAAGAGGAACTGTTATATAAGCCGGAAGGTTTACAAAAAATTGTTCAGTTGTAACATATGTGTGTGTGTGTGTGTGTGTGTATATATACATATATATACGTATATACATATACATACATACACACACACACACACACACACACACACACACATATACATACATACACTTAAGTTTCAGCATGTTCATTTCAATTTGCTATTAGCCTAACAAACACACTGTGGTTCAAAGGTGCTATTGGATAATTGTATACAAAGCCATTTAAAATAGGTATTTCTACAAATTTAAGTGTATTAAAACGTTGACTTCTCTGCATTCTTTTCTGGATTTGTCAAATGGAAATGCTGACTCAGCTGCTAGCAAAAAGTAGTGACACCAAAAAACAGTTGCTCTACTGATAGCTCAACCTCTCTCAACCTCCGGCCAATTACTTGGGTGGATATTGACATTTTTAGATATTAGCTGATGCCTACACTCACAAGTCCCAATAAACAAAAAAAATGTATTCAGAATTAAAGTGAACAATACATAAGCGTAAATTTTGGGACCAAACACTAAGAGATGCTGCGGTTTTGTTTTTTGATTACACGTGGACATTTATTTAGTAAATACATTTTTTATTTAAAATGAGTGCACTGCAGCAGAGATAACTGAAACCAGGATATTCGATTTTGGTCATATCACACAACACTATTAACAATGGCAGCATTTCAAAGTTTACATCTAAATTACAAAGTTATCATAGCAATGCATAATGTTTGGGTAGAAGCAGACAATAAAGTGATTTAGTTGTTTTTTAACGAGGTAACTAGGAACTGTAGCTAATTACTATATTTCAGTAGCTAGCACAACAATGCTAATCATAGCTTCATTTATATAGGCAACTGTGCTCTCACCTGTAATGTGCAGTTTTCACTCCTCTGCAGGAACTCCACAAAACGATTCACAACACCAGCAGTGGAAATGACCTCATCTATGGGTGGGTTTGGCTCTGTACAGAGGAACAGAACAGAAACCATCTCTGTAATGTAACCCGGTTCAAAGAATGAAAGAGATTTAAAAGAAGGCAGTGGTTCAGATCAATTGATGAGCAAAAGTCAATTTATCTGAGTGTTCACAAACTTTATATATTCTTCAAACAGAAAATTCATGTTCTATATTTGTTTTTAATGACTTTAATTAACAGTTTCATCTTAAGTGGTCAATACTGTGGTGTTTTTGCAGAGATCTCAGAATGTTCAAGTTGTGACATAGCACAAGTTTGGAAAGTTGGCACTCTTTTCTTTTGGTTAAATATCTTGTATCTTAATCAGTGAAAGGGTGGTGCAAAGTAGTAAGAGATTGTTACTTAAACTTCCAAACAAATAAATTATGTACATATTTGTTGTCCAGGATGGAACACAAACCTTTGGAGAGTAATTTCCTAAATTTCTGGGTAGCAATTAGCTGCTGGTCTGGGTCTTCAGAGAAGATCATCTGAATCATGTCTGGAGTTATGACCCCTTCCTGCACAAATGTCAACATTAGACAAATCTCAGAAATTGCTATCATGTCCAGGATGTAGTCAATCACATTTAACAGAAAAAATGTGAGCTTAGAAAGATAAGTCTGAAATTGGGGCTTTAATTACAAGTACAGGCCAGATAACTACATTTAAAGAAAGAACACTACAGTAAACCAACACTTACACCTGAAACGGGGACTGTGGAGCTGATGTCTGGATCCTGGATTGGACATTCCAGCATTGATTCATCATTTGTAGATACACATACATTTCTCCTCTTGAACAGCTGTTGGCACAGAGTCAAGGTCACATGACTGGGACACTAAACATACCAGCACATATGAAAAAAATGCACATAGGTTTAATTGTAATTAACAATATTTAAGACCCTGAATAACGGAAACACAATGTCAATTGTTTTAAGACTTTTCATAGACTGGCAACATTGGTAAATACAAGTAGTTTCATTTCAATAAACATACCAGCCGTAATAACTATACTACTGTTGTACTTATTAATCAGACAAATACTTGAAATATATTCCCTACTCTTGATTGGACCCAAATGCCCCGAATCTGAAATTTCCCACTGTTGATGTTTTGAGACATACAGTACCAGTCAAAATGTTTGGACACACTTTCCAATGGTTTTCTGCATTTTTATTGTTTTCTACATTGTAAATTAATACATCAAAACTATGAGAGAAAACATTGGAATTATGCAGGAAACACAAAATTGTTAAACAAGGCAAAGTATGTTTTAGATGTTTAGAATATTTAGATTCATCAAATAGCCACTGTTTGCCTTGATGAAAGTTTTGCACACTATTGACATTCTCTCAACCACCTTCATGACAAATTTACTTGGAATGGTTTTCAATTAAGAGCTGTGCCTTGTCAACAGTTAATTAGTGGACTGTAATGCCATCTGACAGCATTTGAGACAATCAGTTGTGTTGTGCCTAGGTAGTGTTGGTATAAAGTAAAAAGTCCGAAGTTCTGTAACAATTTGTATGATGGCAAGAACCGCTCAACTAAATAAAAAGAAATGACAATCCATTAGCGAGGTCAGTTAATCCACAACATTTCAAGAATTTTGGATGTATCTTTAAGTGCAGCCGCAAAAACCATCAAACCCTGTGATGAAACTGGTTCTCGTGAGGACAGTGCTAGGAAAAGAGGACCACAAGTTACCTCTGCTGTGAAATTCATTACAGTTACAAGCCTCAGTAATCGCCAGTTAACTGCACCCCAGATCACCATCTGAGACCATAATTTGTTTTTCAATAGGACAATGACCCAAAACACACCCATGTAAAGGCTATCTCACCAAGAAGGAGAGTGGTGGAGTGCTGCATCAGATGACGTTACCTCCACAATCACCTGACCTGAACCCAACTGCTCAGCATATATGGAAACTCCTTCAAGACATTCCTGGTGACTACCTCACAAAGCTGTCATCCAAACAAAAGGTGGCTACTCTGAAGAATCTAAAATATGAAACATATTTTTCTTTGTTTACACCTTTTTTGGCTACTAAAAAATTCCATAGGTGTTCCTTAATTGTTTTGATGTCTTCGGTATTGATGTGCAATATAGAAAATAAGGAGTGAGGGAATGTGGACATTTAAGGGTGCAATAAGAAAAGAAGGAAGTCTGTCTTGAATGCTAAGCGTGTTTCATACAACAAATTTAACATAAAAAAAATTTTAATCAAGAAGTTCAGGATGAGACAGTGTTTACCTGCTCTTCTCTCTTTTGTTTGCGTAGCTGGATTCCTTCCTCTTCTCTTCTTCGACGCATCTCTTGAGGATTCAATGCTTTGTTCTTATAGCTCTTCATCCTGTAGTTGTCTTTACCTGGGCTTGCCATTGTGTCTAAAAAGTCAGGGTGAAGGACAGGCAGTTAAGATCAAGGTGCATTTGCTCATCAAATGCAAACATCATTAAACATTGAGGATCTATTACTATGTGACAATATTTAGTTTGAGAGGGCAAAACTTTCATATATTACACAATGACTGTAAAAATAGTTTCAATTAATTTAGCCAGTACTTGAACCGGGTAAGTTGGCTGAGTATTCTTTTCTCCAGCAAACCTCTGTTTACCACTTCACCAAACAATAAATTATGCAACAAAGAACAAAGACACACAGAACAGAACAATACACACAAAACTGACTATTTTGTATTCAGGTATGAAAACGGTCTCAATAGGGATGCAAGTGTTGGGACTTGTAGGTGGCTTCAGAAATTATTTTACTGTTACTATTAAATAATAAATCAATGAACAACAGGACTGGGCCCAAAATAGATTCCTGTGGCACTGCTTTAATAACTGGAAGGTGTTAATAGGCCCACCACCCTCACACCCATTTCTGTCTGATAAAGCTCTGGATCCAATTAAAGCAGACTGACAATAGTAAAGAAATAAAGAATGAGTAACTACATTTTGATAAATCTTACATGGACATTGCTTTATACTATCTAAACCAGCTAAACCAGGACGATAACGTTACTTTCTTACGTCATACGCCTTCTCTTGTCATTTCTGGAGTTATTAATTACAGACAACAACATATCTGGTCTTAAACAAATATATTTGGGTAATTTCTTCATGGTACGTTGTGTTAAGCAGCCGTTTTCCCGTGCAGAAGGAGGTCACGCCAAACGCCTTTCCCAAAACTAACGTTAGCTCGCAGTACAAGCCAACGCTGCACTGCTGACAGTCAAAGCTCACATCAGAATCAGTTTGGCCAAATATGTGTCCTCATACAAGTGCGTCTAGCTCTTCAAATAAAGGCTATATGCACACAGCGAACGTTAATCTACCCAACACAACTTCGTTTTTCAGAGTTTTCGTAAAATCTATCCGTACAGCAGAACAAAATATATTTGGGCTACTCCTTGTCAGTTACTAAACTAGCTCCATGGCTATCTCCTCAGCTAATACCACGATATACAGTTATCTCAGAAGTATTTAGTTGCAGTGACAACATCAGTTACCATGACATATTCCCGTAACACTGATTGTTACACACTTAGGATCTAGTGTTTCATACCTGAAAATACGTAGGGCTGTTTAATAGCTGCAACCTTTGGAGCTCTCCCTCTCATTCAAGCAAAATGGCGTCCTGCTGATACTTTCCCAGGAAACCCCTCGTGTCAACAACACCTCACGCCACTTCCGTCAGCTGTCGGCCGATTTCTGCGTGTGAAATAAGGCCCACTCCCAATGACCAGCGCCTTTGAAAAAGAGTGGCGACACCTCCAGAGACTTGTGTTGGAATTTTGGAATGCGGAAGTAACGCGTGTGGTTATTACGGAGCCCGGGACCTGACACGGGGAAAAAATAAATAAATTGTGGCCACGATATAGCTATAACGTGCGCACGAAATATTAATTCGTTCCCACGAAACACTAATTTGTTCCCACGAAGTACTAATTTGTGGCCACGAAATAAACATGACGTGCGCACGAAATACTTATTTGTGGCCACGAAATAGGTATAACGTGCGCACGAAATATTAAATGATAAAAATATTATTCCTGGACAGCTGGGTAAGCAAATCGAGCGCACCTTCTCTGACAGAGGCGCTAAACAACAATGGACAGGGATACAGCGATTGAGTTTTACTTTAGGCTGGGGATGAGCATAGTAACAGGATGATACAAAGTCGGGTGAGACGGCAGCTACCCGTTGTAGTAGATAAAATAACTGTCTAAATGTGGGACATATCGACAAGATATTAACAAAAACATAATAAGAAACTTACCTTGAAGATATCCCGTAGGCTACTGAAGTTTAGGTGCGCTCGATTTGCTTACCCTGCTGTCCAAGAATAATATTATTATCATTTAATATTTCGTGCGCACGTTATACCTATTTCGTGGCCACAAATAAGTATTTCGTGCGCACGTTATGTTTATTTCGTGGCCACAAATTAGTATTTCGTGGCCACAAATTGGTATTTCGTGGGAACAAATTAGTGTTTCGTGGGAACTAATTAATATTTCGTGCGCACGTTATAGCTATATCGTGGCCACAATTTATTTATTTTTTTCCCGTGTCAGGTCCCGGGCTCCGTATGGCGGTGCAACGGATAGTTCAAAAACACTGATGAGGAGTTCAGCTCTGAGCGAGTTCAGCTCTGAGCGCTAGAGTTTCCCAAGCCAGTGTTGCCTACTTAGCGACTTTGTCGCCATATTTAGTGAGATTTCAGACCCCCGAGCAACTTTTTTTTATTTTTTTTTAAAATCTAGATACTTGCGTTCTTGGAGACTTTTGGAGACTCTGACGTGATGGCGTGAACCGTCCCTTTTTAAGGAGAGAGTAATGACTGTGCTTTGTGTGATTGCAGTTCCTCACCCCTCCTACTGTCTCTCCCCCTGCTGCAGTGGTAGCTCTGCTCAGTGACTCTTGCGAGACAGCGGTCGGTCTGGATTCAAGTTGCTCGAACACTGCTGGCTGTAGTTGAGCTCGGACAAAAGAATAGCTACCAAGAACTGCAAACGAGCATTACAGACCGGTCTGCTAATCCTGATCATCCTCTGCCATTTTCCGTTCTGTATTAAATGACGCCAACTGACGTGATTATTTTTGCAAACTTGCCAAATAAAAGCAATTAAAAATGACTTATGACTTGATAAAATGACTTCCTCTTTCTCTAAGTGTGTGTGTGTGTATTGTGTAATATAAATACAAATGTTCATAAAAGTTCTAAGTGGGACATTGGTTAAGCAACAACAACAACAACAACAACAACAACAATATTAATAATAACTGAGGATATGGCAACACTGTCCCAAGCACGGTCGATTGAAAACTGATGCAATGTCTGCGTTTTTTGACATTCTAACGCATGACCTGAGTTGTCACAAATCTAGTAAATAGTGGTATCAGCGCTAGTTAATATTTATCGTAAGATAATAGCTAGATGCATTGTAATTGCAGGGTTAACATGAGCAACACTTCACTGCTACCAAAACCAGATATCAGTTAGCCCACATTTACCTCAAATTATTGCTGTTATTGTCGCTAATTGGTAGACAAAGTTTACATTCACTTATTACATTTGATGTTAAAGTTATAAACACTGAGTTGTGTCTGTACTCGCACACGTTTAAAATGAATGGTAGCTAGCTCTAGTAGTTGACATGGTTTGCTTGTGTAAAGGAGGGTTGTTCCTTAGTTAATTTACCCAATACACACATTACACTGATGAAAACAATGATGGAACAGTTATATGTGCACATAAAGATGTTGATGAGTGCTTGTGGGACCAACATCATTTAAGTTTTAGTTGGATGAAATTTAATTTGACATTATCTCAAGAAAACACTTTTTTACAATGTTCAGTTTTTGTTGAAAAGAACTTTATTTTGTTAGTTAGATTCTGTCAACTGATAATTGTTAATGTTTTTTTCAATGAAAAACTGCTGTTTAAAGTTGTTAGATGTGATGTATCAATAATAATAATAATAATAATAATAATAATAATAATAATAATAATACTGTAATATTGATAGGCTAAAATAAAGTTGTAATCATGTATTAATAATATATTTCAATTGGAAGCATCTTTTGTGGGTGTTTTTTTTCTATTGGAACTTGGGAGCACAAAGGCTGTGTTGTTTTTCTCCTGTTAATCTTTTTTTTTTTTTTTTTTTTTTTTTAAATTTAAT
The DNA here is from genome assembly GCF_051107435.1 of Chaetodon auriga. NCBI lineage: Eukaryota > Metazoa > Chordata > Actinopteri > Chaetodontiformes > Chaetodontidae > Chaetodon > Chaetodon auriga. The sequence goes on from NC_135081.1 coordinate 1,032,412, forward strand.
ATATGTATAACTGCCACATTATTCAACATTTAAACTGAGATTTTATCCCATGATTGTTTATTATTCTTTTAGCGATCATTTTAATTTCTTAATGTATTAACTGATGTGTACATTTTTAGAATCTATACCTATTCTGTATTTCATCTTTCTGTAATTTATATGGCCTAATACTGCAACCTGATAGTGACACTCCTGTGGCAGCTAGTTTCACCCTGTGAACAAAACAAATATATTTTCACAATTGTTGTTTTTATTGAATATTTGAAACTCTGTCTGTTGCCAATCTGATGCTGCCTAGATAACAAACAGGTTTGTAAATAAAAATGTGGAACCATGCTGCTGGATTTATTTTTTCTTATATTTTTATTTTATATTAATTAAGTAGTCTACGTGTTTTTTCATATGTTTAAAACAATATTATTAGTATAGTACAACGGTAGTATTTTGTTCCTATTTATTTAGCTAAAATAAAGGACGAAATCATAACTGTGGTGAAATAATGACATAAAAAGAATGAAAAACAAAACGTGCATGTTCAGCAACCATCCTAAAACAGATTTGCTGACCTGTTGTGACAATAAATCATGCACAGAAAGCAATTAGTAAAGTGTGTACTTTTGTTCCTTTTAAATTCTGTGCTCAGGAGGTGGAGCAGTTGTCCACTTATCAGAAGGTTGGTGGCTTGATCCCTGGAAGTATCCCTGGAAGTATCCTTGGACAAGATACTGAACCCCAAATGAGCTGGTGGCCTAGCCTTCATGTGAATGGGTGTGTGAAAGGGTGAATGCAGACTTGTGTTGTAAAAGCGCTTTGAGTGGTCATCAGACAAGAAAAGCGCTACATAAATACAGTCCATTTACCACTTACCTTTTAATTTGCTAAGTGTGCAATTCATACCCTCTGTGGTGGAAATACTTGCACAGAAATATTGAAATATAAGAAAGTATAACAAATGTAGAGCTGCTGAATTACACTGGCTGTTTTGTGTTGGCATTTTTATTTTACAGTGACGTTAGCTGTAGATTCAGGTTGTAAAGTTATCACCTTATCATAATGCTTTGTCTTTGTCATTCTCTGCAACAATGTTTCGGTTAGGTTGGACTTTAGGCCAGAGTAGTTCAGATGAACCTTACATTTCTGTGGTACAAACATCAACACAGCATTAAACTTACTAGTTTTACCTTACTATTTAGTGTGGACTTTGCACCCTAACTTGAGAGAGAACTTAGGCATAGCTGGTCCAGCGGCATGACTTCAGCATGAAATGATAGACAGGTTGAACAAATATCATAAACTTAAGCAAAAACAGGGACGAATACACCCAAAATGTCCGTTATAATCCATTGCAGGGTTATACTGTCATTTTTTTTTTTTTGTCACAAATTGATGTATTGAATGATTATGATTTGTGTTTACTGGCAAAGCTACAGCTCACAAATCACTCAGTCAGCACCTCACTGGATGTCTGTGTTACAAACCAACCACAAGGAAAACAGACACAAACTGTGAACTAATAATCCTTCAAAATTTACATTTCCCATTACTCAGCAAAAAAATACAGTATGGGAATACAGTAACGTTAAATTAATCAAATCCAATAAAACATACATAGATACATAGTTCTTTGACTATAAATTTAATTTTTATGGAAGTTATGCAGGATGCCTTTTTCATCGATTGATTGATTGTCTTCAAGGGAATCATTTTTCAGTGAAACAGATTCATATGAAATAATTAGAATCTGTCTCGTCCAAGATCAAACTCCACTGAATTCATAGTGAAGCCAGTTTCAGCTGTATAGGTGGGTATGCCATTATATTTTTTTGTCCCAAATACAAATTATTGAGGTAGTCCGGTTTTTCAGGGTTGAAACTGTGTTTGGTGCAGAATTTATCATAATCTCATAGCATCCTTTAAGTCAGCTATAGACGATATCTTTCTCTCAAACCAATCTTCATAGAATAAAGATTTATTCCACTCGGGTATATATAAATGTTATTCCACAGTACAGTAGTATGAGGTGAAAAGTTATGTACGTAGAACATTTTCCAATATAACAATAATTGTTTATGACACTCTGAAAATGAAACAGGAAGTTTATTAATATCAGTCTGTCTTGTCTGCGACAAGAAGAAATTTCAAGCCTCCAGTTATATTCAATTCAAGTGATTTGGAGTAGAGTACCAAAAGGAGTTGCTATGTTTCATCCAGGAGTTTAATCAATTTATTTTCAAAGTTCCATGAAGGCAATCAAAATCAATGATTTTTAGGCCACCATCTTTTATTTCTTTAACCATTTTATTTTTTCATATAATGTGCTTTTGTTTCTCCAAATGATGAATTTGTTAATAGATTTATTTGGAATGGGAATTCCCAGGTATTTGATTTCTGACTTCATAGGAATATTACAAATATCTCTTCATGGTTTGTCATGTACAGGAAATAGTTCACTTTTCTTTTTATTTAAGTGTAAACCCCGAAGCATTAGAGAATTACATTTCTATGTTTTTTAAGTTATGGGAACTTGATGTCTTTCAAAAATATTGTTCTCATATGCCAACGTAACACAATTAGTTTTTTAATGTCACTACAGCTTTAAGGTCAGTTACTAAAATGTCAGTTACCACTGAAACAAAATTTCAACTGCTTTATTATTTTCTGTGTGTCATCTTCAGTAGGGTTATGTTTATTGCAGCATAAATATAATTCTTTGATGACTTGTTCTTTTTCTTTAAGATATTTTACATTTTTATTTTTTAACTGAATGTGGTATTAGGGCAACTTGCAGAGTATTTGGAGGGATATTTATCATAAAATTCATCCTGGACTAAGTTAAGATTACCTCCAGTTGTAACACTATCAGTTGAGTGTGATAATTTGAGATCATCTGAATGAAAGGCAATTTGGTTGAATCATTTTTCATTTGCTGTCGTTGCCATAACCATATATGTTGATTAGTCAATGGACAAGATAAGAACTTGTCAATGACCTGCCATCTCTGGCAAAAATGGGATACAATCTAACTGCGAAATTTTTCAGAAAGATGGGACCCCTGCTGATCTAAAAATGGCATGAGTGAAATAAGCTTCGTCTCTCCATTGCTTCGACCAAAATAAAATATCTTCAACCTTAGAATGATTTTCTTGTATAAAAATAATAGTGGCCTTCTTCTCTTCCCTTCCCAGAATAAAAAAAACTTTTTATTTTTGGCCTGACCCTTAAAGCTCTTGCTTTAACAGAAATAAAACAAACATCGTTCTTCAGTTGAAACATAGAACACAGAACACAAAAAGAGAAACTGAATTATCTAAAGTGTTGTAAAGCAAGAATAAATGTGTTTTCTAATACACAATGAATATTTTTAGTAGCAGAACCCTGAACAAATTATTTCTTCTATTCAAAACTCACTTGTAGGATTCAATACCCATGACAGCATATAGTCTCAAGTCCTGCCTTCCTTGCTTGCCCAGTTTATGTCCACAGAGCCTTTTGTGCTTCCCTGTCTTCCTTAATGATGTCTTCTGCAAACGGGACATTGATATTTTTGCAGATGGGGTGATGCTTGATGGGTCGCCTAAGTTCAACTCCAAAAAGCAATCCCAGTGAACTGCATCTGTCGAGGATGATTGGTGCAGTTCAGTCCTAGACAGCGCACAGAATCAAGGATGAGATCTATCTTCTACCTCCAGTATGGAATAATCTCTATGATCTGATCACTTAATCTTAAATTCCATCTTCTTTTGTAGCAGTCCAGTTCAGCAGCTCTTTTCCTGCTCGGTAGCCCCTTGTTTCCAGCTCTGTGTTCTTCACTCCAAGTTGTTTCACTTCTTCTCATAATTCTGCTTTTGCCATATTAGATATGGTTAGCTTGTTTCATTTAAATTGCATTTCTCCATCATATTTTGAAGAGTTTCAGTCACATTCAGAATTGCAACATTTTTGTTTATTCTGTCAATTTGGAAGGCAAAGCGTTTTTAGATCCTCTGATGTTTGTCTCCATGTCCTGTGGTCGGCAGCAGTTGTTAGGAGCAGCTTAGCTTTAGTTAGTTAGTAGTAGCAGTTAGTTCTGGCCATGCTGTAGTTTAGAATATTGTTGTTCGAGAGTGACTGAGCTCACTTACTAGATCCTGAACATATTTGATAGATTAAGCATCAAATGGAGAGAAGTTCTTGTAAGTTTTAAGACCAGGCTATTCAGTTTCAAGGTTTTGCTACTCAGCTGTTTACGGCGTGTCTGCTCCCTGCACCATCTTGCCTTCAGAAAGCATGAAAATAGCGATCCACTATAAGTGCATATTTTTCCGCTGCTATCCTCCAACCAAAAAAATAAATCAATCAGTGAAGGCAGCTTTGACTACTGTTTTGAGTTGCTTGTACCTTGAGTATTTCAATGTTTTCTATTTCTATTGTCCAACACTTCAGAGGTCACTACAGTATTTTACTCAAGTTCATTTATCTGAAAGCTGTAGTTACTACTTACTTGGCAGATGAAGATTTTACACACAAATCACATGATCAGTTATCATATCATATGATGATCATATGATGTTATAGAATGTGATGCACAAATGATTAGAAAATTGACTCATGTAGATGCACTCTTCAACAACTCAGTGGTATATAAATGTGTTTAAATTACCTCCCTCTGAACCAGCAACAACATAAAAATGCTTTTTACATCAGTAATGAAACTACAATCTGAAACTCTCAAACTGTCAAACAGCACCAAGTCTGCCATTTATCCAGTAAATTTAATTATTTGGGCATAGAAATGAACGCTCATGGGTCTATATGTATATACTGTTAATGAAGATTTCCTCTCCAACTGCTGTGATTCTTTAAAAAATAAATGCAGCTGTTTGATCTTCTTGATGTGTCTGGTCATATGATCACATTCCAGAGAGGAGCAGGTATAGCCCTGTCCTCAGCAGTACTGTCCTACTCCTGATTTAGTCCTCATCATTGTCCATCTCTAAAGGGTCAAATTCTAGGTCTTCCTCATCCAAGTCCAAGTCTTCAATCTCCTGGAACAGTGACTCATCCACCTCAACGTTGTTACCAGCTGCAGATGAAGAAAGCAGACGCGTGTGTCAGAATAAAGTCATTTTTGAGTAGATCCACTATGGAACTAAAGAGTTTAGCTTTTCTGTTGTGGCCAAAAACAGTCCTTTATTCATGATGTTCTTACAATGTTCAATAGCTCCATAGCTCAAATCTCAAAATTTGCTGTCTCAAACATGCTTGTACGAAAAATCTTTTAATCCGATCCAGTTTAAAAACGTTTCTACAATTTCTTTAAAAATAGTGCCTTATGACCATGGACATCATCTGGGATGGATGAAAAACCAACCCCACCACATGCTGTGACCTGTACTGGAATTGAAAGTGTTAATGCTGTTGTCCATCAAAATGAAAAGGTTTTTCATCCTAAATAGACGCTGTAATTCTTTTCATTGCTACAAAAACATTTTTGAATGTTTTCACTCTTTGTACCAGAATGAAACCTTAATAACATTAACAGCATCATTTTCAAACATTCATACTCAGATACACTCCTTACCATCTTCTAGGAACTGAATATCAGATGTGTCCAAGTTGTGGTCTCTCTCAAACAGCTGTTTACCTGGTGAGGTAAAGATGATATTTTTGTACTTCATATATTCATGCAGTAGTGGAGGAAGTATTGATATCCTTTTCTTTGGTTAAAATAGGACTACCATGCTGTAAAAATACTATGTTAGTAAAAGACCTGCATTGAAAATGTTGTATGTAAGTAGTATAATCAGGAAATGTAGTTGAAAGTAAAAGTACTCAATACAGAAAAATGTCAACTGTGACTGCTACAATATCATACTAAATATATATCATTAGATTATTATGAGTCATTATGAGTTATTATGAGGCATTAATGTCAGGATTTTGGCATTGTAGTTGGTTGAGGTGGAGAGCATTTTGAACTATTTTGTATAGGACTGCAACTAATGATTATTTTCATTATGGATTAATCTGCTGATTACTTTCTCCATTAATCGTGTTTGGTTCGTAAAGATTTTGAAAAAAGTGACAATTGATGTCACAGTTGCTCAAAGTCAGAAGTGACACCATCACAGTGTTTGTTTAGTAAAAGTATTTAGAAACTACAATGAAAAGCAGCAAATAATCACATCTGGGAACCTCCAACCTTGAAATGTTTTGCAATGAAAAATGACTTAAATGATATTACAGTTATCAATTAATTTTCTGTCAAGTGATTCATTGTTTAATCCACTGATCATTTTCAGCTGTGCTTAAGTGTCTTTAAGTAACAGCATCAGAATTTACCAGTGAGTTTTGGTTTTCCTGCCTGCTCCTCCTCCTTTTGTTTTTTTCTCCTCAGCTCGGCCATCTCCACCTCAAACTTGGCTTTCCATGCAAGGAAGTTTTCAATGGTTACCACTGTGCCCTGGAATGCTACCTGTCGAATAATACATATCATTATTTTGCCATATCAATGACCACATTTATTCCTTAACCTATACAAAACTTCCAGATACTGTCTGTAAACTACAAGAACTTTATAGAAAGATGTGCAAGTTAACCAGATTTGTTAAGTAAAACCTGGTTTAGTAAATGTCTGTCTGTAACACATAGTAGCATTATGTACTTAAACCAGAGCTAAGAAAAATGATTTAAATTAATGATATATTAATTTAGCACTATATGGAATTATGGGAAATGTATGTAAACCGTATATTTTTCCCATTCTTACCTTCTCTGCTTCCTCTGCCTCTTTCTCTTTACGCCGTTTCTCCTCTTCTTGTCTGTTTTTCATCACATCCACAATTTCATTGAGTTTCTCCTGAACGGCTGTCACCAGGGTGAAAATCATCACCATGCCCATGTTTTCTTCTGCCTGCAGGGTATCCGGGTAAACACATTGTTGATACTGATTACACACAGTGGTCATCTATAGGAACAATTCAACAACCCAATTAGTTCTAAAGAGATATTTTGATTGGATTCAACAAAAACACTATACATTATCACATTTTTATTTTTTGATTTGCCACAGGTATTATTAAACCTCTGTCAAATCTGATTTTAATGGAGAGGAATGGTCTGGTATGATCTCAGTGTCAACTCTTGACTGGTTGTTCTCAAGTGACTTACCTTATATGGTCTTTCAAAGTGCTTTACAAGGGCAACTGAAGAGTCCCAGGCATTAGGATTACATGAGTCATAGTGTGAATGCCGCCTGAGGAGGGATCTCAGGACTGCATTGGAAGTGGCTGATAAGTGGTGTCATAGCCATCTATGTCAAACTTTAACAACCATCACTGAACAGAGGACATGGTCCTCTGGCTCTAATGAGAGGGTGAATGACCCTGCAAGAGGACAAATGCTTGGGAGTCCCCACCAGTCAGCTAGAACTGAAGAAGCCTTTTGGATGAGGGACAAAATGTCTTCAGGAAACTCAAGCAGCCCAGCTGCCTTTGTAAAGCACTTAGAAAAAGCATGACCTGGATGAATTGGAATCTTCACAGACTCCTGACAGGAGCAATGCTTTATAAGTTGTGCTGTTTTCAGTAAATTTTGATTTAATGTTTGCTGTTTTTGCAGTGACCAAAACATTACTCACAGACAGGCAATGGACAGGGGATGTGGATAGGGACCAATAAATATTAAGGAAATCCTATTCAGTTCATATGGATAGACCTGTTGCTGCAGTAAGGTGAGGATGTCCTCCACATCACTGTCCTCCAGGTTCTCCTGGGAGTGGATCTCCCACAGCGGAGGCTCATCTGGGTAATTTTCTACATATGTGAACTTAATTGTTGCTTCCACAGCTGCAAGAGGAAAACAGACAGCGTATATTATGACAGACCACTATATGTTAACTTTCAAGTTTAATTTTTGTAAAGTGTTTACTAAAAGCTTACACAACTCATACCAACTCTGTCATACTGTTTCAATCATGCTTACTTTTTCTCTCACAACATTTTTTGAATCACTTCCTTTATCATCATGACCAAAGTCTCCTTTAACATCACAGATTTCATAATAAACAAGGTGAGATTTCATAACAATGCTTAATTGCCATGTGTGCAATGCATACCATTTTGCAACCACACACATCAGTGTACTCACTTTCGCCATTTTCTCCTGCATCTGACATTACAGTGATGGTGAAGCTGGTGGGGTCATCTGAAATCACTACAAACACACATGCATTAGTATCATCAGTTCCACATCTTGCTGTCTGACAAACAGGTTTACCTCGAGTCACTGTATACCAATAAATAAATCCGATAGCCCGGGGCAAGCTGCCCAGGTCACATCAGGTATCATAAAAAAATGTTGTTTATGCTGTTAAGATTGTCGTAAGATAGATGGTGTTACTTTGAGGACAATAGCACCTTTTTATGTGTTATTATCTCGTAAATTCACTCACCGACCTGAGCAGCTAACGTTACAGTGTAATGAACACTCAAGTTAGTCCATCACATGATATATATTTGATTTATATCGACTTTAAGAACAGCCCGGAATACCTAAAAATGCACATTCAATATATTCATTGATCGATTTCATATAGTGCTCTTCAATATGGGACGAATTTATGCCAAATCTTTGACGTACTTTCCTGGTCGGTTAAGATACAGTCAAGGGCCCAACGTAAGAGCTTGTCAAACACTGCTGCATGTCTGACATTTAGTTCGAGTAACGTAACAACAATAAATCTATACCACTGGGTACCAAAGGCAATATTTGGCTCCGTTTGTTTGATTTGTCCCTTGGTACATATCAGCTGGCTAACTGTTTTTGCTAGCCTGTGGGCTTGCTGTCTATCGTTTTTGGTACACTGATGAAATTCAAACCTGTGAAAGAGTCTGGGTAGATGGACTCTATGGCTTCAAGTTCATTCCTTTGCTCTTCGGCGTAGTCGGTCATTTTCGTGTGGCTCTAAGTTACCTGGACGTTAGAAAAATCATTACCACAATTTTGAAGTTATCACACGATGAGCTGCGTGTTCGGATTGCCAAATGGTGATCGACGATATCGTGATTCTGACTTTTTGAACTGATACCAATTTAGAGATCTAGCCATGTCAGTTTGAATTTGTGGAGATACTATTGTTTGAACATGTGCCCACTATGCATTTGGGCACTGTAACTGTAGGTACTTCTGCTTTATTCAGTAGTTCCTTAACAACTTTACAGAGACAGTGATAGCGTCACTTTTCTGACATCCATTTTTTTGGTCTGTGAATGCAGTCGCATAGAGGTAGCGTAGATGTTTTTTTCCCCCACCAACTTTATCGACAACTCAACATATAACATAAGGAACAGTGCCACCAAGAGACAAAGGAAGGAACTTAACTATACGAAAACTTCAGAACACGTTTAACTTAAAGGTATGTCTTTACAAAGTTTATGAATAAATGTACATGTCCAAAATGAACGACAAATTGCTCCAGGTCACAGCTTGAAGGAAAGATTATAATGAGATCGAAGCAATTAATCTATCAAAAAGAAAAGTATTTGAATAAGTTTTACTGTAAAGCTTAGTTCAATATACAGCATGTCTTCCGCATCAGCAGTTCCAATATGATATTGCACATGTGACAGACACAGTGTTGATTTGAGACAAAGACTTTATTCTATAATTATTTCTCTTAGTACCAGAAAGAGAATCTTGGCTATCAGAGTGTCTGTAAGACCAGATGGTGATGCTGGTGAAGGTGACAGACTAAATCAACTTCTGAATAACATATGAATTTCAGATGTGATCAAAACCAGTGGGGAGTTCCCCAGGAATTATTGGTACACTATGTCTGAGAAAAATACAGAGTAGCTCAAGTAAAGAAGACAATCAATTCAATAACTAAGAAAAAATGCTGGTCTAAAAAATAGTTAGGTCCAGAAATATTTGCATAATGGATATGAAATGAAATAAGATGAAACTGAAGTGCAGACTTTCAGCTTTAATTTGAGGGTATTTACATCAAAATTGGAGGAAAGGTTTGAGAATTGCAAACATTTTTATACATAGTCCCCTCATTTCAAGGGACCTAAAGTAATTGGACATATGAATATAATCATAAATAAAATGTTCATTCTTAATACTTTGTTGAGAATCCTTTGCAGGTGATGACTGTCTGGAACCCATGGACATCACCAAATGCTGGGTTTCCTCCTGTGTGATGCTTTGCCAGGCCTTGACTGCAGCTGTCTTCAGTTGTTTGTTTGCAGGTACAGTATAGTGTGAACATGTTGGGGGTATGGCTCCAGGTGATGACTGCACATGATTTTATCTACTCAAACTAACAACAGAACAGTTGATGACTTTAAAAACTTCTTTGTCTGGGAAATATCAAATCCATAAATGTAAAAAACCAGCTTCCAACTTGAGACTTGTCCTTAGCTGATGTGCAACATTTTCATGCATCCATAAACAATTTCTATATGGCACAAAACTGCCTCTCTTCTGACAGACACTGTGAAGCACATTTGATGTTTTCATTTTGCCATCATCATTGATTTTCATTTATTTTTTATATTGTCCCCAGTTTATTTTACAATTCTGCATTGATTGTGGATGCTGATACTCAAGATTTGTTAAACAGAAAAACCTACTGCACAGGAGCACATGAGTCCTGCCCCTAACCACTACTCAGATCACCTGAGTGCTACAAAATGCATTCAATTTTCTGCCTATTTTAAAGATCGCAGCCATCAGACGTAACGTCTCTCAGAAACGGATGGGCAATGTACCACGCAGTATTACTCCAAAATCCAAATGCACCTTGCAATGCTTTACAGCAGTGCACTTGAAAATTATCAAGTTGTCCATGAATTAAAATCCTCTACCTGTGCTCTTGATCCCATTCCTACTACTTAAAAAATGCTTTTTTAACTGTTTCACAGGAATATTTAATAATAATTAATCACTCACTGTTCACAGGCACCTTTCCTACAGCTTTTAAAACAGTTCTAATTAAACCACTGCTTAAAAAAGTCGTCTCTAACGACAGACCAATCTCCAACCTGCCTTGACTGAGTAAGGTTTTAAAAAATGATTTTAAACAGCTGAATGATTCCTCTGTGACAACGTGTTTGAAAAATTATATTATGTATCTTTCCTGACTTTTCAATAAACCTTTCACAGTTGTTTGCAGTGTTGCTTTGTCTGTTTGAGATATTTAACCACGATCAGGTCGTTCCTTTCATTTGCAGATCTAGAGGTCACCCATGTTTTTATTTCCCCCTGACCTGACACACTATATTCTGGTATCAGCAGGTCAAACATCCAAAGATGAGAACTTATACAAAATTCTGCTGCTTGGCTTTTCACACATTCTAAGAGAAATGCCCACATCACACCAATCCTTGCTGCCCTTCGCTAGTTATCTGTGTGTTTTAGCACAAGTTTTAAGATTTTACTGCTTGTTTTTGAAGTACTGAATGGTCAGGCATTTCCTTCTACTGTGATCTAATAACTCCTTTTAAGCCTGATCAATTCTTAAGATCCTCTGGCAGTGCCTCCCTAATGGTTCTGAAATCTTGACATCACCAAGGGCAACAGGCCCCGTGCTGTCCGGGTCCCTTAAACTGTGTAACTCCGTGTCGAGAGCTCAGGCAGGCAATCTCTGTATCCTCTTTTAAATGCCTTGAAACTCAGTTTTGTCTTTTTTGTAACTGGTGGTATTTGTTTTAGCGGTTGTTTTACATTTTAGCTACTTTCATTTTACATTTTTATTGTAAAGCACTCTAACTTTGCTTTGAAAGGTGCTATATAAATAGTTTTTACAAAAGAGACTCAGTACTTTCTTCCCATACATTCAGATAAAGTATATTTTCTGATGACTATTATAAAAATTACCCCGTGAGTACCCGCCTGATCTGAGTAGCACAGATTCTAAAGCCTGACCGATGGATGATCCTACCCAATCCCAAACCACTCACGCACATACTACACAGACTGGGCAATGACAATCGCTGTCATTGTGACATAAAAAAATACTGTAGATATTCAAGAGTAACACATATAGTACAGTAAATAAAATTTATTTTCACTGTTGAGACAATACACAGATTCCTCAGTCAAATAGAAATAAAAAGTCACCGCTGTAGCTGAAGCTCTTCTCTCCTCATCAGTCAGCAGTCCCTGATGCTGAGGGGAAGCAGCTTATAAATAGCAAGGTTCCTCAGGGGTGTGTGGTGAGCGTGGAGTCTGCCTTCTGTGTGTGCGTGTGGGGTGGGGCAGTGGAAGTTCATTTTCGCTGAACTTGTGTGAAGGATGAGGGCAGCTGGATGGACTGGATAGACTGGAAAGGCTGGACGGGTTTCTTGCGGGAGTCTGGGGAGATCCTCTGGACTGTCATGGGCAGTAGTTGGTTTCGTTTGATGATCTGCAGGGCCAACTGGGTGTTTCCTGAGGACATTTGACACAGATCCAGGGGATTATCTCCTGATTTTAACCCCTCACTTCCATGCTACACAAAGGAACATCAGGTAACAAACCACATTATTCATATCAGCTTCACTTATTGAGACACCAATTCAAGTAAGACCAGGCAAAGATGAGACTGCTTTCAGTGTTTGGAGAGCCAATAACCCAGAGCAGTTTGAAATCTGTAGTAGCAATGTCATTATGGTACCCAAGTTTCAGTACTGATATCAAAATTATACTTCTCTTTGCTGATCTACAAAACAGGGTTTCTTCATTAAACAAAACAAGCTAAAATCTCAGATGTATCACTTTGTTGACCTCATGCAAAATGCTGTTCAAGAACTTTATAGTTCAGACTCAGTCACATCGAAGCATATGCAGATACAATTTGTGTTTTTTTTTTTTTTTTTTTTTTTTACAATTTTTACACTGACAGCCATTATTTGTGGCATTATATAGCCAAGACATTCAAGGATTATGTGTTGTCCTCCAATGTTGTCATCATGGAAGAGTCTAATCTCTAAAATGTATGCATTTAGACACCATGTCTGTAGACCGCAATGCTCTAAAGGCAGCAACATTCTTTCATGTTGGTGGTACAACAGGGAGACTGTTGGTCTGGTGATTGTTGTGGTTGTACAAGTTCTTTTTTTAATATATATCTTTTGCCCCACACCACAAAGTGGAATTTACATGAGAAAGAGCTCCTGAGCGACTTAAAATTGGCTAAAAGGGGCTATGTAGACTGTGTGTCAGTGAGTATCTGATGGAAAGCTGACCATTCTGTAGCTCCAAGTAGACTCCCAGCAGGATGGCTTCAGGTGGAATCTCTTTGGTGTTCACCATAGATGCAGCCTGATGAAGACAATAAAATTCATAACTGGAAGAACTCTAAAATTACTACAACTATCTACTGAAGAGAAGTTTTGTTTTTCATGGATTTGAGTACAACTTGGTGCCTTCACAAATCAGACACTTGAATACTTTTAAAGACCTTTGTAGGAGCAAATGTAACAACAGTTCAGGTTCAGGGACTTCAACATCATCAAATATCATTTTCCTCTCCATCTTGAAGATTGTGAGGTAATTTGCAGAATGAGCAAATAGCATACACAGTGGATATCCTTGGAAAATGCCAGTCATACTCAACCTAAAAATATATGAATCCTGTCTATGAGCTCAAATTGGACTGAGATATTACCTTGAGAAGAAGCAGCTTAAGTACCATAAGTTGTGTCTATGAGTTGTGTGTCACAGCCACTGCTGCAGCTACAACTGCTGACCATGGATACGTCTCAAGTCTCTTATTTGATATCACCTCTCTCCTTGAGAATTGCTTGAACTGGAAGGCATTCTGGTTCAACATCTTGAAGGCCACCTTGAAGTTTTTATTTCTGCTCTGATCATCGAGGAGCAAGGAGGGATTTCTGAGGCGCCATGAGTGGGGATACAAAAGAGCATCCTTCACAGAAGTTGCCCCTTACTGGATACCAGTGTGAACATCTACCATACCAAATAAACATCTTGACCTCAGCTGAAGCTTTTAAACACAGTAAATGTGTCTTGTATTCATCACCCTGCCTTGTTAGTGTCTCTTCTGTATTAGTAACCAGTGTTAAGTAACAAGTCAACTGCTGAGCTGGATGTGTGCTCTTTAACTCTGAGAATTCAACTTCCAGGCGATGTGTACGTCCTCTCCAGTAAGGGGGCTATTACAAATGTCACTGGAATTCTGACCGCTTCAGACTTTTCCCTTGTCCATGCACCTTGGAAGTATTTGAGGTTGTGCCAGAAATCCCTACACTGCTTAAACAACACAGTGTGCACTGGCCCCTGCAGCATAGATGGGCTGCATTTCTGACTCGTTTCTATGTCTGGTCTGAACACAACATGACATTTTCAAGACCTGTTTAGGTCACATAGCTATTATCACGGTTACCTGATGCAGGCACTTGCGGGCCTTGTCGTACTCGCTCCTCAAACAGTAGGCGCTGCCCAGGTTGAAGAGCATCATGGCCCGAGCTGACGTCACACTGCTGGGGTAACACATGGGAGTCTGCTTCCCTGCTGCAAACATACACACAAAGGGAACTGTTATAGTAATAGCCTCAATACTTACTTACTCTTTCGTATTTGTATGCTGCTCTCATATTATTTATGAAACTGTATTGTACATCATTTCATTCTTAATACTGCACTTTTTGTCCTATTTTGTCTCAAGTGCATTATGCAATTTTCATGTCCACTATTACTGTGTAAGTATCTTATAGGTGAGGTTTTGAACTGTTTCAAGAAAAATCATGCACTATGGTTTAAACGAGGTAGACTCACAAGACTCGACAGGTTCATCTCCTTTGTCAGACCCTGCTGAGAAAAACAAACCAAGCACTTAGTAAATATGATTAAATAGTATCTGTAGTAGAGTAATGTGTAAAACTCACAGACCTTGGTCTTGATCACTTGTCAGTACTCCCATTGACACATCATTGACATTGTCTGGGTTGAGATGAGCAATAGCATCAGAGATCTTGTCCAATGAGATGAGGGCTTCAGCAGCGTAGAGGTGACCCAGGAACCTGAGCACACAGCAGAGGAGAAGGAAAACATATCAGACAGCTGAGTGATCCAAAGTAGAAGAGGGCACTGCTGATCAGCCCTGATCAGTGTGTTTTTTTGTGGCTGCAGAAGAAAAACAGACTGGGTAACCAACTGCTGGGTAGCGGTGAACTAATAATCGAAATATAATTGAAATCACAATGTGGCCAAGTGCAAGATCCAAAACGTGGGTGCTGCAATTTTTTGATGAAGGTAAAATGTGTCACAACATATCATTATGAATGACATTACATAGGATGGAAATTACAAAATATGAATCATGATTCATATTGCAATCGCATTATTTGTCACATGAATGGCAATATGATTCAGCGTATCATTCAGCCCTACAGCAGGGTTGGAGAAACAGACCCAGCACTTACTTGAGGGATCCAGACACCTTGGTTTGATGGAGCAGTTTTTCAGCATGGTTCAGAGCCATCAGGTTGTCTCCCAGTGCTAGCGCCACATAGGCACTACAAGCCAGGATGGAGCACCTATACACCAAACATTCGACAACACTGATTACTAGGGGTGTCATGATTCTCCAAATCCATGCTTCAATTTGATTTTCAATTTTAAGATCACAATTTGATTTAGACATATTTTACAGTACCGATGGCTATGTCATTGTTGGACAATCGAGTTTTGATTTGTAAAGATTAAAAGATCATTGGTTTTATGCCCTAACATCTGTCACTTACATATTCAAATTCAGTGTAACTGCCTGGTACTCTTTTATACTTGCCTGTATACTGCTTTTCACTCTTTCACTGACATTGCCAATAAGTTCCAATATGTAGCTTTGAAATAAATGCAAATATAATCATGAATAGGGATGAGTCCTCCTCCTGCATACTCTATCCAGGCACCATCACTCGTATAAACCAAATGGAGTATTTCAAGTAAGTGAGAATGCGCCAGACACAGACAAAAGTGCTACAAGGGTGAAAGGCCAACTCTGAGTCCATATGAGAAAAAGGCTTTGGTGTTTCTGCTATTACATTTGGGGCGGGCAGTGTAGAAATGCAGTTTCCTTGCACAGTAATGTGATTTGAGAAGCAGGACTGTTTACTACATCCTCACGTGGAAAACAACAAACTGCACACCCTGATGGAGCCTTTATTGTTGCTGGAGACTTCAACCACTCCAATCTGAGGACTGTTCTCCCCAAATTTCACCAGAATGTCTCCTGCTCCACCAGAGGAGACAAAACCCTGGACCACGTCTATACAAACATTCCTGAGGTTTACATAGCCACCCCACTCCCCCACATGGGACAATCTGATCACATCTCATTGTTCTTACTCCCCAAGTACACACCACTCATCAAACGTGTGAAGCCGTCAGTGAGGACTGCTAAAGTATGGCCAGAGGGAGCAGACGCCACACTCCAGCACCAGGTCCAACACACAGACTGGAGTTTGTTCGCCACCCGGGCCACACTGGACTCAGGATCCATTGACTTGGGCTCATATGCCTCCTCCGTTCTGGATTACATTAACACGTGTTGACAACGTCACCACCCACAAACAGATAAGAACTTTCCCCAACCAGAACCCTTGGATGAATGAATAGTAAGGTCCGCCTCCTACTAAAAGAACGCGACGCTGTCTTCAGATCTGGTGACACAGCGGCCTACAGCTCATTCAGAGCTAACCTGGAGAGGGGCATCAGGGAAGCTAAACATGCTTACAAGCTATGGATTAAGGAGCACTTCCACAACAACTCCAACCCCAGCTGCATGTGGCAAGGCATCCAGGCCATCACAGACTATCAGCCAAAAATGACAGCCCCACCAACCAGCAATACCTCCCTCCCTGACGAGCTCAACAACTTCTATGCGCGCTTCGACAGGGACAACAAACAACCAGCCATCAAAAGTGCTCCCCACCCAGATGAACAGTCCCTCACGCTTTCCACCTATGGCATGCATTCTGCACTCAGCAGGGTGAACGTCCGTCCGGCTGCTGGCCCTGATGGCATACCCAGCCACGTGCTCAAGGCCTGTGCAGAACAGCTGGCTGGCATCTTTACTGACATCTTCTGTTACTGGCCGAGACAGCAGTCCCCATGTGCCTCAAGACCACCACCATCGTGCCATTACCGAAGCAGTAAGCTGCAGTGTGTCTAAATGACTTCCGTCCCATTGCACTCACCCCCATCATCACCAAGTGCTTTGAGAGACTGGTCTTGGTCCACTTCAAATGCTGTCTTCCCCCCACACTGGACCCCCACCGGTTTACCTACCGTCCAAACACGTCGATGAAGTATGCTATCTCCACAGCACTGCACTCCACCGTGACGCACCTGGACAACAGTAACACCTACACAAGGATGCTGTCCATCGACTTTAGCTCAGCATTCAACACAGTCAACAAACTTTGTGACAAACTTTTGTGACCTCGGCAGCACCTTCCTCTGCAACAGGACCCTAGACTTCCTGACCAACAGACCCCAGTGTGTCAGGTTAGACAAGCACACCTGGCTCGTCAGATCCTGGTCAACTTCTACTGCTGCACCATTGAGTGCATCCTGACCAACTGCAGCTCAGTGTGGTACGGCAGCTGCACAGTCTCTGAGCAGAAGGCCCTGCAATGGGTGGTGAAAACCACCCAGTACATCACCGGTGCCCAGCTAACTGCGATCGAGGACCTCCAGCGTAAGCAGTGCCTAAGAAGGGCACGCAGCATCAGCAATGACAGCTCCCATGCCAACCATGGACTGTTTGCCCCCCTCCCATCTGGTAGGTGGTTCAGGAGCCTCCATTCCCGCACCAGCAGGCACAGGAATAGCTTCTTCCCCAGAGCTGTCACCCTGCTGAACTCTGTCTACCACCCTCCTATTGACACTGACACTCCCTCTACCACCTCATACCCCCCCTACAACCCCCACCACCCTCCCATTAATTGACACTGACACACTCTCTTACCACCTCATGGCTCCCACTCCAATCCCCCTACCACCCTCCCATAGACACTGTCACCCCCCCTCTTCCACCCCAACAGACTACAACAAGATGAACATTTGAACTCAGCCCATGCCATACTGCACATATCACTTTATATTTTATATATACCTCATCTGTTCACTTATACATTTTACTTTTACTGCACTGCCACTCACTACCTGTTGCACATGTCACCTGTTAACATACCATGTTGCACATGACACTTGTTTACATATCATGTTGCACATGTTTTTATGGTTTAATAGAAATCACTTGCACTACCTGCACCTACCTCATAGTGTTTATACTTCATGCCACTTGCACTATATATATTTTTTGGATTTTTTACTATTTGCACTTCTGGTTAGATGCTAAACTGCATTTCGCTGTCTCTGTGTTGCACTTTAACGATGACAATTAAGTTTAATCTAATCTAATCATCTTCAAATGGAAAGAACATGGTACCACAACAAACCTGCCAAGAGAGGGCCACCCACTAAAACTCACAGACCGGGCAAGGAGGACATTAATCAGAGAGGCAGCACAGAGACCAAAGGTAACCCTGAAGGAGTTGCAGAGTTCCACAGCAGAGAGTGGAGTATCTGTCCATATGACCACAATAAGCTGTACACTCCATAGAGCTGGGCTTCATGGAAGAGTGACCAGAAAAAAGCAATTATTGAGTGTTAAAAATAAGGAGGCACGTGTTGAGTTTGCCAAAAGGCATGTGGGCGACTACCCAAATGTATGGAGGAAGGTGCTCTGGTCAGATGAGACTAAAATTTAACTTTTCGGCCACCAGGAAAACGCTAGGTCTGTTGCAAACCCAACACATCCCATCACCCCAAGAACACCACAGTGAAACATGGTGGTGGCAGCATCATGCTGTGGGGATGCTTTTCAGCAGCAGGGATTGGGAAACTGGTCCGAGTTGAGGGAAGGATGGATGGTGCTTGTTATGACCCTGTGGGTCATTTATGAATTGTGTATGTGTTATTCTTTGCTGCAGTGTTTCCTCTCCTGGTGTATGTGTGTTTCTCTCTCTCTTCAGTGTGAATTGAGAACAGGTGGCGCATGATGATGACTGCTGCAGCGCAGTTGATCAGGGGGCGGATCCCCGGCCTATTTGAACACCAGCGGCCTACACTCACTTTATCTGTTATGTCACGGGTTCCCCTAGACCAGGGGATAACATGATTTGGGGGCTCGTCCGGGATTTTCTCTTCGTTTGTAAGTTTGACTGTTTTCTTCCTCTTGGTCTCTGCTTGTTGGTTGGCAGTTTTTTCTTTTTGGGTGTGGCAAATATGGAGTTTAAATTGGAGGAATCTGTTAGCAATCCTACCATTGCTAAATTTGATAAGTGTAATAAAAGTGATTTGATTCTGATAGCCAGTGCTTTTGATGTGGTTGTGCCACTAAACATTAAGAAGCAGGAGCTGAAAGAGTTTCTGCATAAAAAGCTGAGTGAAAGGGGTTTGTTTGTTGAGCCAGCCCCTGCAGAGGGAGCTGAGCTCAGTGCAGTATCTGGTATATTCCTACCCCAATCCATACCCTCCCAGTTCAAATTGCCATGACGGCAGAAGAGCTGATTAACTCTTAACTCTTTGATGTTAGTCGGCATATCGCACTAGTCCCACCTTTGAGAGAGTCTGAAGTGGATTCTTATTTCAATGTCTTTGAATGCATTGCTGCTACTTTAAACTGGCTTAAAATTGTTTGGCCTCTTTTGCTACAATGTAAACTGGTGGGTAAAGCTCAGGAAGTGAGCACCTGCCACCAATTGAAGACGGTCTAAATTATGACATTGTTAACGCCACAGTCCTTCGTGCTTATGAGTTAGTGCCAGAAGCGTGTAGGCAAATGTTTAGAAAATGTGACAAAACTGCCACCCAAACTTATGTAGCATACGCGAGGGAGAAAAAGGTTTTGTTTGACAAATGGTGTCAGGCCAGTAAAGTTCAAACTTTTGATAACTTGCGCGAGCTCATGTTGACGGAGGAATTTAAGAATGTGCTTCCTGAGAAAATTGTGATTTACTTGAATGAACAGAAAACTACATGTCTTGCTGACGCCGCTGTGTTAGCAGATGAATTCGCTCTGACACACAAAAATGTTTTCTCTCCAATTGTTCGTCGTGATCCGGTCGCGCTGACCGAAAAATTAGATCCCCCAAAAGCAATTGCCGCAACACTGTTGCTGTCTTGGCAGCTACGGACACCCACGAGTGTTTTTACTGCCACGAGCAGGGACATCTGATCGGCTCTTGTCCAGTTTTGAAACGAAAAGAGCAAACCAAAAGTGCCAAAACTCCATCACCAATCGGTTTAATCCAAACCAAAACATCCTCCACGCAAAGCACACTGGCAGAACCGAAAAAAACAAATTGACGCAGATTTTGGCGTGGGGTGTAAAAATGTGTGTTGTGCGTGCACCTTTGCATTTTGTACATTTGACTTCAAATCTGGTGTCAGGCAAATTCAAAACTGTCGTAAGGCCACAGCTACCGATAACTGGGGTTGATTTGATCCTCGGGAATGATTTGGCTGGTGGAAAAGTTTACCCTCTGCCCGAGGTAATTGAAAAACTGTGCGCGGATGTGTGTGTTTCTGACCTGGCTGGGCCAGATGCATTGCCCCTATTCCTTGTGTGTGCCATCACTCATGCTCAGGCACGGAAACTTGGTGACTTGGTAGACCTTAGTGACTCTTTCATGGGTTCCCCTGATCCAACAAGCACCTAGTCAGAATGAAAAGAAAACACATCTGTCTCTTTTGAGCTTTTGAGAGAACCTTACTTACTTACTCAGTAAACAAAGAACAACTGATTGCAGCTAAGAGATCCGTCATTAGCTTGTCTCATTGTTTTTCTCTGATAGAAAAACCCAAGGGTGAAGAGTCTGTGTCCTACCGCCTTGATGAAGGGGTCCTAATGTGCCACTGGTCTCCTGGCTCTGGTTTTACACACGAGTCTGTGTGCCAAATTATAGTCCCACAACCGTTCCGTTCTCAAGTGCTGAGTTTAGCTCATGACCATTGCATGTCCGGCCACTTAGGAACTAAGAAAACATATAATTGTGTCCTCCGTTTATTCTTCTTGCCTGGACTTAAATTTGATGTTGTGAAATTCTGTCGTTTGTGTGACACTTGTCAAGTCTCCGGTAAACCGAATCAGGTGATTCCCTCTGCTCCGCTGAAGCCAATCCCTGTTGTCGGTGAACCATTCGAGCATGTTATTATGGACTGTATTGGTCCTCTTCCTAAAACAAAGTCTGGTAATCAGTACATCCTCTCAGTAATGTGTGTCACTACACGTTACCCTGAGGCTGTTCCTTGCGCACTTTGAAATCCCGTGCCATTGTGAAAACGTGATTTATTCAAATTTGGATGTGTATCTAGAGCATCTTTCTGATTCCGCCCGGTCTGACATTCGTGTTCTCATTGGAGAACATTCGATTCTGTTCGGTGATATTCCCTCTCAAACTAATGTACTGGAAAATGACATTGACGTGGGAAATCACAAACCCATTAAACAGCATGCGTATTGTGTTCTTTCGGCGAAACGCACCGTGATGAAGCAGGAGGTTAAGTATTTCCTTGACCACGGTATCGCCGTCCTGAGCTGTAGCTCTTGGAGCTCCCCTTCGCTTCTCGTGCCAAAATCTGATCAGACCCCGCGTTTCTGTAATGATTACCGCAAGGTTAATGCCGTTACCAAGCCAGACTCATTCCCGCTACCCCTAATGGATGACTGTGTCGATCATGTGGGCTCCTTCAGGGCTATTGGCAGGTCCCAATGACTTAACGTGCAACCGAAATCAGCACCTTTGTCACTCCCGATCATTTGTTGTAGTAGACAGTCATGCCATTTGGGTTGCAAATCGCACCAGCCACTTTCCAGTGGTTGCTGAATACTGTTCTGTGTGAGGTCAGAAGTTGTGAAGTCTACCTCGATGACATAGTAGCCTGTTCATCAACATGGACTGAAGATATGAAAACACTCCATGAGATTTTTGAACATTTGCATGCTACCTCTCTGACACTCAACCTTGTTTGGTAAGGCTGTCGTCACCTACTTGGGTAAGAAAGAAGGTCAAGGCCAAGTTTGCCCAGTTATGGCCAAGGTAAGGGCCATTGTTGATTTTCCGGCTCCCCAGATGCATCACGAGCTTCGCCGTTTATTGCGGATGGCCGGGTACTACCGGGAATTCTGTAAAAACTTTTCTGATGTTGTTGCTTCGCTTACTACCTTAGCAAGTCCCAAGTTCCCATTTCAGTGGTCAGAAACACAGGGATAAATACAGGTATATTCTTGAGCAAAACCTGTTTCAGTCTGCCTGTGATTTGAAACTAGGACAGAGGTTCACATTCCAGCAGGACAATGACCCAAAGCGTACTGCTAAAGCAACACTTGAGTGGTTTAAGGGGAAACATTTGAATGTGTTGGAATGGCCTAGACAAAGTCCAGACCTCAATCCAATTGAGAATCTGTAGTCAGACTTGAAGATTGCTGTTCACAAGCAAAAACCATCCAACATGAAGGAGCTGTTGCAGCTATTCAGGTGCACAAATCCAACACACCTCTCCAGCATCCCACAGCAGTTTACAATGACTTGATTACCTGCTGGGGGGCATGGTTATCTTACAATTGTTTGTTCACTGATGGGTTTTTTTTGTGTATGTGTGTGATTCAACAGAAAAGTAAAACAAATGTAGCAACCAGAACTCAACTCTGTCTTCCTAAAAAATGAATAACATCATGCATCATTTAGTGCCGAAACCCGGGAAAGAGGAAATGAAGAGATGAAAGGTCTTATCAGATGTATGACAAGAACGAAGACCGGTAAGAATGGCTGACTGTCTAAGAAAGAAAAGAGCTTCAATCCATGCTTCTACAACCAAGATACTAAGGAAAGTGGATGATGAACTTAGTAAAGAAGCAGCGGATAATGATTTGCTTGAGTAGCTTATGGAACAGCTGATGTTAAAAGAAGAATGTTTGGCTAAAATTGATAGAAATCGAGGAACAAACAAAGACGGATGACTTGGATGATGAAGTGACTAGAGTCATGGAATATAAGAAACACATAATAAAAAGAAAAACTAAAATAAGAACAGCGCTCAGGAGAGTGCAGGGGGATACAGCCTCTGTGACATCTTGTGAATCAAACGCTGTGCGCCATAATGTGAGATTGCCTAAACTTGTCATTGATAAATATACAGGAGATATCAGCGACTGGCAGTATTCTTGGGGACAGTTTGAGACAGCTGTGCATCAAAATCCCAACCTAACAAAAATGGACAAGTTCAGTTACTTGAGGTCATATCTCATGGGGCGGCTGCAAATGTGGTCGCAGAAATGCCATCCAACTGTTACATAACAGGTTTGTCCGAACGGATCTTGTTATTAATGCCCATATGACCAAGCTTCTTAATCTTAATCCTGTTAAAAATTCCAGTCCTCCAATATTTATATGATAACTGTGAAATACAGATCCGTAGCTTGGCCTCTATGGGAATTGTTTCTGACATATGTGGCAGTTTACTGTGCCCCATTTTGATGAAACTTATACAGGAGGAGATGACTTTGGAGTTTAGCCAACAAAAGGATGAAGATGATGTCTGGAAAGTTGAGGAACTGATGAATTTCATTCAGAAAGAAGTAGACAGCCAAGAGTGCACGTCTAACTTGACCCAGAGCGCAAAAGAGCGCACCGGTATGGAACGAGACAAAAAGACTCGGTGCATGGGAAATGCGCACAAAACGACCAAATATGATGACAGCTTCTGCTCTTCAGATTAAGACAGACAAGTGTGTCTTTTGTGAGAAATATGATCATATGTCCAAGCGGTGCGATGAAATGTCTGAAAAAAGAGAAAAGTTGAAAAAAAACACGGAAGATGCTTTCTGTGTTTTGGAACTCAACATGTCGCCAAGGACTGTCGAACAAAAGGCATTTCTTGTGAAAACTTTAACAGACTTCACCACAAAGCTCTTTGTTCCTATGATGGAAATGGATTGACAAACAAAATTGAGACATCAGATACAGAGATTTCTGTTTCACCCAGTGAATCAAAGCAAGAGACAGTCTTACTCCAAACTGCAACGGTGTGGACTGAGACTCCAGAGAAAAGACAACTCACCCGCTGTCTATTAGATGGAGGGAGTCAGCGCAGCTTTGTGCGTCAAAATATCTCTCGTGCACTTAACCTCTCTAAAATAGGTGAAAAGACTCTGAGACTACACACGTTTGGCTTGAGTAAACCAAAGCAGGTAACTTGCAATAAAGTCAAGCTAACATTGAGTAACATAAGAAATGGCCAAGGTGTAGAAATACATGTTCCTTGTGTGTGTCTTCCAATTATGATGTAGCTAAAAGACGCTTTGATCAGCTTATAGAGAAGTTACAAAATCGTGTGCCACTTTTTGATAAATATCGAGAGGTAATTCAAGATTATGTCAGCCAAGGCATAGTAGAACGTGTGGAAAACACTGTTTCTGACAATCCTGTCTATTATCTTCCACTCATTCATTAATGAGGAATGTTTAACCACTAAACTTCGTTTAGTCTTTGACGCATCCTCCCATGTTTCGGACTGTCTATCTTTAAATGACTGCTTAATGACTGCCCCTAACCTGAATCCTGAGTTACTCAGTATACTGTTAAAATTCAGACTACACAGAGTGGCATTTATGGCTGAAATTACCAAAGCATTTTTGCAGATTTCCATTAGAGAGAAAGGGAGTTATTGGAGCAGATCAATTATAGTGACCTCAACAGAGTGTTACATGTGACTGCCTGGATTAAAAGACTCATTTACAATCTTAAAGAGAAAACAAAACGTACACGAGCATTGACAGCTGAGGAAATCTCTGATGCAGAGCTGTATTGGATTCAGGTAACCCAGAGGAAAAGTTTCTTTCATGAAATCTCTTGGATAAACACAAGCCAAGAAATTTCCATCCAGTCTAAAATCCACCCTCTCAACCCTTTTTTGGATGATCAAGGGATTTTAAGAGTTGGAGGCAGATTACAGATGGCTAATTTGAAATTCAAACAAAAGCATCCCTGCATTCTTCCCTCTGCTGATAAATTCTGATAGTGAGAAAATGCCACCAACAAGTAATGCATTCGGGTCTGCAAGACACTCTTAACCAAGTGAGAGAGAGATTCTGGATACTAAAAGGAAGGCAACTGACAAAAAGAACTGTAAAAGCTTGTTTACTCTGCCTTAAACATAAGGCAAAACCTCAGCAGATTTCAGCTCCTTTATCTGAGTCTCGAGTTGAAGAATCTCCTCCCTTTGAAAACACAGGTGTGGTTTTTGCTGGACCCTAATACTGAAAGTCACAAGTAGTGATGTGTCGGTCATGAAAGAAACGGCTGTTAGAGCCGGCTCTTTGAAGTGAATGATCGGAACTGGCTCCTGCCTGGGAGCCAGAGCGGGAGCCACTTTGGGGTTTTTTTGTTTTGTTTTTTTCTCGACTTTTTTTCTGTTCAAGCTGCACGTGATTGGTCAACTACATGATGCGTAGTGGCTTCTGTGTGTATGCACTGAGCAGGAGGGGGAGGGGTGGGTGTTACACACACACAGAGCCGCGACAGAGACAAAACGCTGGAAAAGTGAGAAAAAAACTGAGCGCAGGAAATGCAGTAAAATTTACAAACGTATGAAGCATGTTTTGTACATAAGTAATTAATTTTACACATAATTTTACATTATTTTGGTAATAAATTAATTTAAGCAACAAAAAATCTGAGGAGCCACTTGGGAGTCGAAAGAGCCGGCTCTTTCAAGAGAGCCGAGCCGTGAGAACCGGCTCTCTAGAAAGCGCTGGAATTCCAATCACTAGGCACAAGTAGGGGTGGGCGGTATAAACGGTATACGGTAGAAACGATATAAATTTGGCCAACAGCAGAGATGGGAGCTATGTCCCTTCAGAGGACATAGCCTACGCGGTCTCCGGAGGCCACGGCTTCGGAGGCTCCTCCGTCGACCGCATCAACTATCGGTAAATGGGACGGTCTAGCCTTCGGAGCATTTCCTGATTGCGTCACGACGTCATAACTTTTTCCCTCCCAACCCGGGAAAAACACACGTACGGGGTGCAGAGACGCGCCCGTACAGCTCCTATCGCTTGTAAGAGGAGCGAAATGTAGCCTATTATACAACTTACGAGAACAAATTCAAATTCACAACAAATTCACCTGATGTGAATATCTTCACAGTTACAATGAGATATTAGTTGACATCCGAGCTTGTAACATTTGTAAGTGAAGGGTTTTAATAAGGCTAACGTTAACTGAGCTCCTCATACCAACAGGTCACCATTGTTTAAAAAAAAAAAAAAAAAAAAAAAAAAATCGGTGCGCAAAGTATCTTGGGATATGGGAGGCCGCGAAGGGTAGTAGCGATGCATCCTCCGAATACAGGGAAAAGGAGGACGCATTTGTCGGCTGCATTTGGAGGAGCCTTCGAATTTGGACGAATGGCCTACCGCGACAGCGCATGTTGATGATGTCATCAAGCTGCGCCTGCTTTGGTTGAAAGTATGGCAGCCGCTGCAAGCACGGAGCTTTCACTGGAGGAGGTGCTCATAAAGAAGACCGGTGCAACGTCGGACATATGGACCTGGTTTGGGTTTAATGAGTCAGGTGTTGAGCAGAAAAACATAATCTGCAAAATATGCCGGGCGACAGTAATAGCGCAGAGAGGGAATACAAGTAATTTGTTTTATCACCGCAAAGCGAAGCACGTTTTGGATTACGAAGAAAACTAAAAACTGCGCCCTACACAAACGCCCAGTCAGTCAAGTGGAAAGAAAAACGGTGGCCCTTCACACCAGCAGACTGACATGTTCCAAGCATTTTCTAAAGGCACCCCGTATGACAAACAGAATTGGCAGTGGATTGATAGAATAAATGCCATTACCGCGTACCTGTGTAAGGACATGGTGTCGTTTCTTACAGTGGAGAAAAGCGGCTTTCAGAATATGATTAAGACGCTCGATCCAAGTTACGAGTTACCTAGCCGCAAGCACTTTAGCCAAACTGAAATGCTCTAACTGTGACAGTCCGCGAGCAAGTGGAGAAGGAACTCCGGAGCATAAAACACTATGCAACTAGTTCAAATATCTGCAGCTTTATTTTTGTGCAATATAAATAAGTTATCAGGAAGAAATGTAATGTTTGTTTTTTTACATTTTGCACTTTATCTTAAACAATTTAGAATTTTGTGTTTTACTAACATTTTACTTGTATTTTTTTTTTTTAATTTAAAATATCTTCATCTTTATTTATGTTATTTGAGCATTTTGTGTTACATTGTTTGGAGAAAGACCCGTTACACACCTTAAATATTACCTGAAAGGTTTTGTATTTTTTTTTAATTAAGTTTTGCACAGTAAATGTTCGCATTCTATACTTATTGGAAGTGTGTTTATTCTGCTGCAATGTATCTGGTATGTGAGTATGTTCAGAAACAGTTATTTTGACATATATAGACAGAAGAAAAGAATATATCGGAAAAAGGTGGCTTGCTCCCTCCGGGTTGGGGGAGAGATCCTGCCTCAAGTGGAGGAGTTTAAGTATCATGGGATCTTGTTCACGAGTGAGGGAAGAAGGGAGCGTGAGATTGACAGGCGGATCGGTGCAGCGGCAGCAGTAATGCGGTCGCTGTATCGGTCCGTCGTGGTGAAGAAGGAGCTGAGCCGAAAGGCGAAGCTCTCGATTTACCGGTCAATCTACGTTCCTACCCTCACCTATGGTCATGAACTTTGGGTCATGACCGAAAGAACGAGGTCCCGGATACAAGCGGCTGAAATGAGTTTCCTCCGTAGGGTGGTGGGGCACTCCCTTAGAGATAGGGTGAGGAGCTCTGTCACCCGGGAGGAGCTCAGAGTAGAGTCGCTGCTCCTCCACATCGAGAGGAGTCAGCTGAGGTGGCTCGGGCATCTCTACCGGATGCCCCCTGGACGCCTCCCTAGGGAGGTGTTCCAGGCATGCCCCACCGGGAGGAGGTCCCAGGGAAGACCCAGGACACGCTGGAGTGACTATGTCGCTCGGCTGGCCTGGGAATGCCTCGGGGTCCCCCCGGATGAGCTGGAGGAAGTGTCCGGGGAGAGGGAAGTTTGGGCGTCCCTGCTTAGACTGCTGCCCCAGCGACCCGGCCCCGGATAAGCGGGTGGAAATGGATGGATGGATGGATGGATGGATATATATCATTACTGCATATGCTTAAAATTATACCGCAATATAGATTTTAGACCATATTGCCCAGCCCTAGTCACAAGACAAAGTTTATATTGACCTTTTCACCTGTGCAGAAACCCGTGCTATCCATTTGGAATTAGTGTCTGATATGACCACAGAGAAATTCCTATTGGCTTTTCGACGATTTGTGTCACGAAGAGGACTTTGTAAAATTATATATTTAGACAATGCAAAGACTTTCAAACGAGGTAATGTGGAACTGAGTGTGTTGTGGAATTCTCTGTCATCTAAAGAAATCCAGGAATTCTTTGCAGGAAAGCGAATATCCTGGAAATTCATTGTGGAAAAAGCCGCTTGGAGGGGTGGAATGTGGGAGAGACTGGTATACTCAGTGAAAACCTGCTTGCGTGAAGTGATTGGTAAGGCATCTATGCATTATGAAGAAATTGAAACCATTCTGACAGAAGTTGAAGCTGTGGTTAATTCTCGTCCAATTACTTTCACCCACACAAGCAGTGAAGAACCTGTCCTACTATCACCTTCCCACTTTTTGATTGGTCAGCGTCGGACAGCGCTCCCTCCAGCTGTCAACATAACATCAGTGAACCTGATGTGAACAAAACCCAGTTGGTAAAACAGTGGAGATACAGACAACAGATTGTGAAAATGTTCTGGTATCGAAAAGAATATCTTATGGAACTGAGATCTACACATCTCTCATCTACTGTAAAGAGACCTTCTGACTTGAAGACTGGAGATGTTGTGTTAATCAGCAAGGATAAGCTGCCTAAGTATCTTTGGAAAATTGGCCGCATCATAGAAGTTTACATGGGGAGGGGATGGAAAAGTTCGCTCTTGCCTACTCTGAGAAGACCTGTACAACTGCTTTACCCTCTTGAACTTTATTACAGATGAGTTGACAGGAGTAACTCTCATCGGCCGGGAGTGTGTTGCAGCTATTCAGGTGCACAAATCCAACGCACCTCTCCAGCATCCTGCAGCAGTTTACAATGAATTGATTACCTGCTGGGGGGCGTGGTTATTTTACAAATGTTTGTTCATTAATGTTTTTGTGTGATTCAACAGAAAAGTAAAACAAATGTAGCAAGCAGAAATCAACTCTGTCTTCCTTAAAAAATGAATAACGTCATGCAACAGGAGCTGGAGCAGTTTTGCCTTGAGGACTGGGCAAAAATCCCAGTGGCAAATGTGGCAAGTTCATAGAAACTTACCCAAAGCGACTTGCAGTTGTAATTGCTGCAAAAGTTGGCTCTACAAAGTACACCCTACTGATAACTGTACCAAACTCTGGGTTCCACAGGTTATTTTATGTTCCTAAACAATGATGGATGTGTCAGTTGAACTAACGAGAGAAGAGAAAATGAGAAGAGATGAGAGGTCTCGTTACCTTAGGTTTTCTACCTCCTGTTTACGGAGAGGAGATGATGGAGCTGCAGACAAGGACTTATCAGCCTCCTGACCTTTCCCACTGCAAAACACACAAAATTTGACTCCGGTTTAAGCATTGCTACCAGTGTACTTGCACTGGAAAAAAGGACATACAGCTCAACAAGGGCAAAAAACACAAACAACAAAACGGAGCAATAAGTTGTGCAAAACACATGCACGCAGTCTAGGCCGGACACCTTCCTGATCTTCTGTCTCTTGAAGAGGTGAAACACATCCTTTTCACAGATCCTGAGTAGTAGTGGGGTGACACAGGGGAGAGGTGAGACTGGTGCAGGGGGTGTAAATGGTTATTTAATGTCCAAAGCAGGGTTGGTGATATTGATGGTATTGATGTGCCTATCAAACCTACAACAAAGTGCATTCAGGTCATCAGCTAGTTGATGACTCTTTGCTACTTCAATCTCCTTAGAGTGTTTCTGGCTTGGTTCTATAGGAGTCTGTGTCTGTGTACTGTTGTATGTGCAGACAGTTTTAGTTGGTACACACAAGTCCTCACAAAAACTTGTGTAAGATGTCACATCGTCAGTAAGTTCATCCAGATGTTGCAGCAGCCTCAAAAACACGCCACTGCAGTCAAAGCAGGCCTGTGGTTCCAGCTTTGGTCCATCTTTTCACAGTCTTAAATACAAGCTTAGCAGATTTCAATTTCTGCCTGTAGGTTGGAAGGAGATGGACCACACAGTGATCAGAGAGGCCTGAGGCTGCACAGGGGACAGAGCGATATGTGTCCTTTAATGCTGTGTGACAGTGCAGTGTATTACTGTCCCTTGTGGGACACTTGTGCTCTGTCTGTATTTTGGCAGTTTGTGGCTGAGGTTTGCTCTTTTGAAGTCCCCAAGAACAATGAGCAGAGAGTCGGGATGTTTCTGCTCTCCATTAGCCATCTGGTCAGCCAGGTGTCGTAAAGCCTCACTAGCACAGGCCTGAGGTGGGATGTAAACACCAACCAGAATAAATGAGAACTGCTGTGGTGAATTAAAGGGTTTACATTTTGTAAATATGGTATCTAGGTGAGGGCGGCACGATTTCTTCAACACTGTGACATCTGTACACCAATCTTTGTTAATGTAGTTAATGTAGAAGTAAATTCCACCTCCCCTGGTTTTCCGCAAGAGCTCTGTTAGGTCGTCTGCTCAGAAAAGTGAAAACCAGGTAGATGTAACGCAGTGTCTGGTGTGTGCTCACTGAGCTTGAGTAATCCCAAGGGTTGATTTACTTTAACGTAGGATCAGTAATATTTTACTGGCTCTTTGTAGAAATCAACCATATTACAGTGGGATTTCTGATGTTAGTCTTTCCTCTATTGCTTCTGCAATACACAGGATATAGTATACATTTTCAGGTCTTACAGTATCTACTGGGCCAGCTAGTTATTAGTCACTGCTGGTCACTATGAAACCTGATTCTCCATTCCTGCTTTAAAACAACAGCTGAGTGTAGACACAAGTGTGTTTGTTTTGTGTGTGTGAGTCTGTCTGTTCTGTGTGTGTGTGTGTGTGTGTGTGTGTGTGTTTGTTGTGTGTTGTGAGACCTGCATGCATCACTGTTCTCGCTGCCGCTTTCTGTGCTTCCTGATTGACTGGAGGTCTTGGAGCCATTCTCTGTCTTGGCGTCCTGCTGCTGATGTTCAGGCAGCAACAGCATAGCGTTCCTCAGGCAGATGGCTGCAAACTCCATACTGGCTACTGGGATAGCTGCTGACTGGCCCTCGCTGTCCAAACACAAACAAACAAACACAGCTCAGGCTGATTCAAGTCAAGAAAAGCATCAGTTCAACAAAAGGATCAACTACTAGACCTATTCAAAAAGTGACAGAAAACTGAAGATAATAAAAATGAAACTGAAAAGAATAAGTAAACTATTCTAAAGATAACAAGTCAGCAATATAACAATAAGTTCAACACAAGACAGGAACCCCAATCTCTAAGGTGAAAGTTCTTTGCTTGACCCATTCATCTACCATGTCCTGCTCCCTATGCGACTTGGTCATTTTTAAGTCACTTACAATGATGGTCCAGGAGCAACATTAATTATGATGTTGTAGAAACAACACCAAGTTGGTGATATCAGACAAACCATTAACTACTAATTAGATATCAGTCAGTCGGTGGTCCAGTAGATATACAGCAGTTTTACAGATAAAAAGAGTATAAAATGATGTACAAGACATGTAGAATATTTCTGTTGACAAAGTCTTGGATTTGAATATTTCACTCAGTGGAAATATGATATAGCTACAGTGGATATACAGTGACATCCATAGATATCATATAAGAGATATTCTCATACAACAGTTTTCTAATTTTAAAGAAAATGACAACATAGCATAGTAGCGTTTTTTGCTGATCTCAGCTACTACAAATCATGTATATTTTATATGTTTGTCAACATGATGCATTTTTACCCTTTCAGACTTCCATTGTTTTGGACTAATTTCAATTAGCTCACTCTTGAAATCTGCTTGAGTTCATCATAAAAACAAACATTATATAGTTACGGAGAACAACCTGCTGTAAAATCGCATTATAAATCAGTTACGTTTCAACGTGTTGGTACAGTATGTGTATTTGGATCTTTGGACAGAGGCTGTTTTCTCCTGCTTTTGGTCTTTATGCTACACCAGGCTCTCTGACTCCAAGCTCTAACATCATGGTTAATGCACTAACATAAGACTGAAACAGATCTTTTTCCTCTTGGTAAGAAAGCTAGTATTTAACTAGTAAGCCTTTAATTTTAATTTTTTTTTTTCTTTTAATTAAGAAAACCTAGAATAACCCTTAATAGTGGTTACCATGTCAACAACTAGCATGCACTGCACTGTTGCTTTCTGCTGGACCGTTTAAGTCTAAATCAACAGTTTCTCCTGTGCCCTTCACAGTTGGAGGCTGGACTTGAAGGAGTTGACACTGACCTGTAAATAGTATTCTGGGTAGACTGGGATGCCAGAACGATCTTGCGATGGTAACCCTGGCCGACGATAGATTGAACTATACCTTTTTTACAAGGTAAACCTTTGCTCTCCTGCTCCGACCCCTGGAAACATAAACACAGAGACCATGAAATGACTTTATGTGGTTTTCTGTTCATCTTTGTGTTACTTTATAGGAAAAAGCCGTCAATTCAAGGCCACACAATGTAAATGTTCAAACTACGGTTGCACTGATCCACTTTTTTTCCAGGTCCTGATACCTGTATTTTGCTATCTACTGATACTATGTACCGATCCGATACCAGTGTTTAATTAAGAGTTTAATTAATAAGCCGTATGCCTCACTGTGTGGAAGAGACTGGGATTCTTCTTTGAGTAAAACAACCTTGAGCTTAACTTAAACATCGCTCTCCTAACTTTGTAAAACAAAATGTAACAAATAAATAGATATGCATTTACTGAATTCTATATTATTAAAATAAAAATAAAAATAATCATGCACTAGAATTTTGGAAAAAATCTTCAAAATTAACAAGAATTACAATTCAAGTGTAAATCATATAACTGCAGCAACAAAATGGTCAGGAATTAAAATTCCAGTACAAAACAGTACAACTGGATCAAATGAGAACAAAAGATAAATATGAAATCACAAACTAGTACTAGTACAAACAAACTTAATAAATTAAATCACAATTCACAAGTAGTATAAAGTAACTTGGTAAAAACAAAACATTCAAATTAAACAGGAATCAACATGCTTTGTAAATATTTTAAGAAACAGGCACATAGACATAAACATAGAATTGAATTTGATTAATTAATTTAATTTGATCGGATCGAGCTCAAGGTCACTGATACCTGATCCAGCTATTGAGTCAATATCAGACCAATATCTGATATCAGTAGTGTATTGGTGCATCCCTTCTTCAAAGTAACACTGGAGCTGCTGCAAATTATATTAATATCACTGAAGAAAAATCTTGCTAATGGTATTTTGTGTAGAATTACTGGAGCAAAACTATGATCATTATTAGATAATATTCCACATGTATACAACAAATGTATTCAAGGAGTGTAAGGTTGTCTTCCTTAACAAAAGATATCAACACTGACGAACTAAATTAAAAAAAAAAAAAATATGCAAAACAAAAACTAATCCTTAAAATAAGCCAAAAGGAAAATCCAATGAAGCAGAATACTAAAAAAGAATAATAAAAATACTGAACTATGAAACAAAGCTAAACTCAAATCAGATCAACATCAGGTAAGTCATACCCCCTTGTTAGCAGAGATGCAGCACTCGGCGAGCCGCAGCCACAGTCGAGGGTTGGAGTGGTAAACCTGGACCGCCTCCATCAGACACTCAAACGCTGCCAGAGGCCTGCCAATGTGTAGTAGCTGAATACCACAGTTATACAGCAGCTCATAGCGCTTGTTGGATAGTAGAGCACACATGGGGATACCGGTGAACTTCTTTGCTGGACATTAAAAAGAACAACAAAGGTACTTGTTACTAACAAGGACACACATGTCAACAATCCATCAAAACTGAAGTGTACACTTGACACAATTATTAGAATTCTTTTGAAGTTATACATACTTGAAAAGATGATTATAATACAGTTCAATAATTCTTTGTGCATTTATGTCCCTTGTGTCAAAGTAACACTCCATTCAAAAACCAGCCACATGACACCAGTTGAGGTGAAGTTAAACTCACTTCACACAAATGCAAAACAACATTTTCTGATGTCCTTTTAGTGGGATCACTCCATGCTGATGGGCTGAGATTTCTGCCCACCACCCAATACAATGGAGGTGAACTGAATTTACCATATACTGCTCATGGCATTAGATGATAGCAAAGAAAAAAAAACTAACATCTTTCCTTGTTACTCTGAATAATCCACATACCTCAGTGTCAACAGTTTCTACAAGGCCAAATTCTTTGCTAAAAAGTAGTTAGTGAAAATGCAGACTGTTTCATACAGTGCTGTTGAATATTTTGTAAATGTCAAAACTTAATTCTTCTGAGACAGATATAAAAACCTTGACAAATGAAACCAAAATGATCAGCATGGAGAAATTCCTCCAGAGAGGAAGTGTGAAAATAAACTGTGCTGCACAAAGTAGCTTGTTCCTTTGTGATGAGACACTGTAGTGATTTTGGATTTTAATCGATTCCAAAATGTGTTTCTGAATTGCTTCTTTGATGTTTTCATGTGATGCTGGGTCAAGATGAAAACCAATGTAATTACTGTTAATCCAAGATGAAGAGAGCTGCTGTCCTCTGTGAGTGAACAAGCTACCAACTTTTTACATTCACCTTTCAAGCCTACAGGAGATGACTGCTTGATCAGACAGATTAGAAGGATATTCATTTGAAATCTTAGCAGATTCAGTCAGGAGATAGTACTTGCTGTGACCTACATTGCCCATTGCTGCCATCTCCCAACTGTGCGCAGGTGTGGTCATTCTCTTGCAGTGCCTTCTTGAAGTAGAAAATTCCGAGGTTATGTTTCCCCATTGCAAAGTGAATGCAGCCCAGATTGTTCCAGAACATACATCTAACGCATTCACCTGAATGAGACAAGTCAGGACATGTGCACAATTCATGAACTAGCACATATAAAAATCATCGAACATGACCACTAAAGCCAGTTACATCTCTAATGAAGACAATGTTTGGAAGCACCATTTAGTCAATGAACAATCTGAAGCACGGTGTCAAACAAAAACTAGGTGTATGGCTTTTTGACACCAGGCTTATCATAGGAAGCCATCAAGAGGGGGTACAGCAGTTGTCACCTGTCTTGATGGGTCCAGGATGCTCTGCGATGTTGGAGCTGTTCAAAAGCTTCACTGCTTTCCGGTAGTTTCCTCTCAGGTACTCAAAATTACTCTTGAGGAAAAGGGAGGGTGCAGACTGAAAGAGGGGACAGGAAACAAGTCAGAGAGAGAACACAACAAACATGAACAAAGCAACAGCTGACTGCTGTGAATAGATAGAGGTGAGACAGGAGCTGAGAAGGACCTGTCCAAAACTAATGGAACAACAATTCTATTAGGCAGTGAAAGGCCAATGGATGTGGAAATGTAGCCAGAGAGCTTCATAAGCAAATGGTTTGTGGGTTAGAGCTCATTAGTCATTACAAAACTATGGGAATTTCCAATTTTCATTTATTCTTCTCAATTGTAAAATAAGCATCATCAGCCACTCATTAATACCTGAATTCCATTGGACCAGTGATGTGTGCAGCGACAATGTTCAGTTTACACTAGGGCAGTCAACGAATATTCTAAACTCAAATTTACATTTGAATTGTAAAAAAAATATCATCTATTTGATTGTGACAATTTTCAATTTTGGTTAAAAAAAATAAACAGTACTGGCTGCAGTGAAGACTGACAGGAGTTTCTTTGACTGGGAAAATCTCTTGAAATCTGACATATTTAAGTCTCACCGGTCATAATATCCAGTGAAAATAATTCCTGAGTTAGATCTGAAAAGATTCCATGTCGTACACTGACAGTGTGCAAACACCCAGAGGGATTACATTGCAGTCTGTTTCATGGCTGCCAGCTGCAGCGGTCTTGTTCAATACTCAAAAAACTCAAAAATTATTGTCTCCCTTAGTCACCTGGACAAAAAATAATCAGATAATATGTGTCCAGAATTCCTCCCCTTTGTCTGGGACACTGAAGTCTTCCAGGATGCCGGACCTGTACAACTGTGCACACATCACTTTCACCGACTGAAAAACATAATGTAGGTCAACCTGAAACTAGCACACAATTTTATTCATTTTGTATTGTGTA
Organism: Chaetodon auriga; assembly: GCF_051107435.1. Lineage (NCBI taxonomy): Eukaryota > Metazoa > Chordata > Actinopteri > Chaetodontiformes > Chaetodontidae > Chaetodon > Chaetodon auriga. Next base: position 1,068,820 of record NC_135081.1, read on the forward strand.
GATAAGTAGATCTTTTAAAAGATGTTTATGTGGAAGACATGTAGTCTTCTACATGTAGACATGTAATATGTCTCTTGTACTGGTTTTCTTTCTCATAGACATAATGTGCAAAAATAGACACTTGGCATGAGGCTTTTTTTTTTTTTTGAAGGAATATTCGAATTTCACTGTTGGCTAATTTTAACAGTGCTAGTTTACACTGGTTGGTTTGGCAGTACAGCCTGGCAGAATTTCAGCATGCACATCACTATGACTGACACAGCTGCATCACATCACTTTTATTTGTGTTTAATCCTTTTTAGGCTATAAAAGTTGTTCCTTAATTGTTTTTAATCTGTGCAGTCAATAATTCAAAAGCTCCTCATCATTCATGCAGCCTTTTAAAGGAAATGATGAGTTCCAAACACATGCGTATCCCATATGTTATCACCTTCCCAGTTTGAACCAGGTGATGAAATAGCATAAACAGAGACTGAGACTCACATTCCCTGCTGTGTTCATCACTGATTTGATCTCCCTTTTACAGGCCTTGGAGGATTTCATCTGGATGTAGGCTCTCACTTTGTACTGTAAATTAAACAGTCAATTACAGTGAACAGGATGGAGACTGAAACACAGAAACAGTGGATGCTAAAATCTATGAGTTCTTGCCTGATGCATCTTTGACTTGGCTGCCTCAATCATGGCGGTGAACTCTGCCTTTTGGTTTGCTCCATCTTTGCTAGAACTGTTGTTCTGGAATGAAGCACAACATTCAACAAACAATAAACTGTATACTTTTATATATGCTTGATTTGGCTAGAATTGATTGAAAATATCTTCAGTTTCAAATGAAGACTGCGGACAATGAGGTGTGTGGATTATCCAGTGCACCAGGGCCACTGTTTCTCAAAAAAAGACACACTGCTGTTGAGTTTGGGGTAGAGGCAGAAAATCTGAGGCACATATCTCTAACATGTAGCCTCGATAAATGCATTAAACTGAAAACGTGTTTACACATCCAGTGTGATCCATTGATCTGTTTCTCTTGGTACTGGACTTCATTAGTGATTTAACACAACTACAGATTTCTGCAATAAGCTTTAGTAAAATGTTGCCATAAACCATATAAAAATAAGAGCAGGTTGTGTGAAACTGGAATTTTCTTTTAATGACAATGTAGTGTAGTGAGGTACCTCTCCTTTGCAGTTCTTGTTGCTTCCTTGTACAGACAGTTTGTCCAGCACAGCCAGTAGATGGAGGGCCTTCTCTGGCTGGAAGGTGAGCAGGTACAGGTCCACCAGCAGGAAGCACACAGCCTGAGCAAACTTTTCTTCTAGGACAAATAACACAATGACTCTATGCCAAACTCAAAGGTGATACACAAACCCTTAAAATATCAATATATCACTGTTAAAGTGATCTAACTCCAGTAGAGAAACAGGACTGAGGTCAAAACATCTGATATCTTCCAAGCGATCTTGTTAATGCTATCCTTTCTCAAAATCACAACCACATTTCCCAGAAATGCTATTACTTTACACAAGCAACCATAAGCCACTGCATGGCTGGCATGCCTGCATGGTATTTTTAGCGGTTTTTAAATATTTTGGGCCAGGTCCAAGTCAAGTCTCAAAGACCTGTGTTTATTTGGTTACAGAAACTTAAGCTGACACATCCATGTTATGATATCCATTATGAATATCACTTCTTTAGAAGGCAAAACTACACACAGCATTTTCCAGCATGGCTCAACAAGTCAAGTTCTCCTCAGCTTTTTGCCTTCAAACTCTAGTTGTAAATTAACTGCTCTCAATGTTTTATGTCATATACAATACCAAACTTTACTAAAGCACATGTAAACCATAACATACCAAATGGTTCCAGAAACTGATAGAGCCTCTCTCCTATGGAGATTGCTTCAGAGAACTGACGCATATGATAGTGGATGATGGCTTGATTATAGTACAGCAAGCTATTTTCAACATCATCCAATCCATCAATGTCCTCCGCTGATGTGTGAACCTGAAGGATAAGGAAAGGATGTGTGATGAATTCCAGTATAACATGAAGAAGCAAGTTGCTGTGTTTGTCTAGAACTTACACTGTAAATGATTCAACATGAACTCAAAACATAAGAGTAATACTTTTCGGCAGTTACCTGGTTCTTCATTGCCATTAGAGTCTGCTTCAGAGTGCCTGTGGTAGTCTGACCGCTTTTGTAAAACTCTACAACAGCTTTATTCATGGCAATCTTGTAGTCCTCTTTGTTGAGCTCCTGCAGGGCTTCAAGGTGTTTGAGAGACTCATTGTACTTCCCAGCCTGTAAGGAACACAAGGGCCCTGATTCACCAGATTTGCAACAAGCAATCTGCAATTTGCAGCAAGCTAAAAAACCTTCTAGCATTAATTTTAAAATGTTTCAATCTAATCAAATCTAATCAAAACAAAGTCCATACTAACAACCCATCAATGAGCATGCAAGAGCCCTGTAGTACTTGCAAGTTTATTGACAATGCAAAGCTTGCAAACTGCTTTTATGAAACGGTTCCCAGGTCAGTGAATACAGCATGGATACACTCATGTTACATAAGTGTTAACACAGAAAACTACCAAGGATTATTATGATTATTTTGACAGAAATCTGCAAACACTGATTGTGTGTGACATCATGGTCAAATGTTTCCACTCTGCACAGAGCAGACTGAGCAAGGCAGTTAGTCAGACACAGGAAAGGTGGTGAATTTCTGGTAAATTTTCAAAATAAAATTGCAGACTACTGTTCATACATCAACAATAAACAATCAAAACAGACAAGAAAAACTTAAGGGAAAATGCAAGGCAAAACGCTCTGCTTCTGAAACGTTCCGCTTCTGAAATGCTCCTGGTAAGATTTGAAGCCATGTGGAGGATGGAAAAAAACACGACGCAGACATTAAGACACGCAGACCCAGTGGAAAAGTTAGTTGAATTTGCTAAGACTACTTGCTGCCAATGACTCTTGACTCTCAGTTTATCACACCAGACTTCAGCTCCTTTCCTACATTACACAGAGTCTGTAACAAAGGTAATCATAGTCACTATGAGTGACCATTACAAAAGTTACAAATTTCATGTCATGCTATGGTCCATTTTACCTTAACAATTCAGCACTGCCTTTGAAGAGACAGCGAGAGCTAAATAAAACTGTATTTTTAGTCAGTATTTAGCTGCTGTTTCACTCACACACAGCTGGGCTACCCTTTGACTGTTTGGACCCCGGCTTCCAATTTTTGTTATACAACTCTCTCTCTCTCATTGAAGTTGGGTCAGAAGCCTTAAAGGTACTATATGAGATTTTCAGCCACTAGATGTTGCACTAGGACCAGCATCTCAGACCAAAACAAATGGAGGATCAGCTGAGTCTGATGGTTTCAATTGAGGGTTTCAAGTTTCTGTTTAGGATGCCATTACTCCCCAACATAGCAAAAAGTTGTTTGCCACTATATTAATATTTAAAGTCTCATATGTAGAGCCTTGGCAGGCAAAACAAGGTAGGAACAATGTCAACTTTACCAAGTGGACCAAACATGCTAACTAATTTAACATTATTCAACTGTTTAAAACAATTTGGAAAGAAAGCAACACTACTGTCCAAACCTGATAAAAACTACCACAATAACCATAGAGAAGTGACTACATTTGAAGGACAATGAAAAGTATATTATTCTTGCAGCATGTGGTCTGACAAAAACGAGGAAGAGAGATCATATTTGTCCGATATTAGCCACTCAGCACTGGCTCCCAGTAAAATTCTGAATAGAATTGAAAATCCTTCTCCTTACGTACAAAGCCATAAATGGTCAGGCACCATCTTATCTTAAAGAGCTCATAGTACCCGATTACCCCACTAGAATACTGTTTCCCAGAATGCAGGCCTACTTATGGTTCCTAAAGTCTCCAAAAGCAGAATGGGAGCCTATCAAGCTCCTCTCCTTTGGAACCATGTTCCAGTCTTTGTCCGGGAGGCAGACACTGTCTATACATTGAAGAGTAGGCTTAAAACTTTCCTTTTTGATAAATCTTACAGTTAGGGCTGGCTCAGGCTTGCGCTGGACCATCCCCTAGTTATGCTGCTATAGGATTAGACTGTCGGGGGACCTCCAAAGATGCATTGAGCTCCTCTGTTCTTCTCTCCCTCTCCACTTTCTCTCTTTCATGTCCTAACCACGGCATGTTACTAACTTAGCTTCTTCCCCGGAGTCTCTGTGCTTTGTCATCTTGCTGGTTCCCATGGATAGTGGCTGAATCTGGATTGTGGATTATAGCTACATCTCCTGCCATGGCCCTGCCTGACATCCACTGCAACTGCTACTACTATTATTACATCCACTGTCACTGTTAGTGTGACTGCATCTCTCTCTCTCTCTCTCTCTCTCTCTCTCTCTCTCTCTCTCTCTCTCTCTCTCTCTCTCAGTCGCTCGAGGCAGATGGCCATCCACCTAGACCCTGGTTCTGCCTGAGGTTAAAGGAAGTTTTTCCTCACCGCTGTTGCCAAGTGCTTGCCCGTGAGGGAATTGTTGGGTCTCTGTAGATAAAAGAGTTTGGTCTGTACCAGCTCAATATGGAAAGTGTCCTGAGACAACTTTTGTCGTGATTTGGCACTATACAAATAAAATTGAATTGAACTGAAATTGAAAATTGAATTAAGTCATAATGCCATCCAGACTGCATGTGCTGACATGACTTGTGGTGTGTTCACACGTTTCCAAAACACAATGGAGAGCAACCTACTCAAAATACCCCCATCCATAAACAACCATTTGAACATTAATATGATCCTGGATATAACTTTGCCTAGATAGCAATCTTATCCGTTTTTGGAAGCTCTGATGGATAGCCTCGTAGTTCATTCTCAGCAGTTTAGATTTTTGAAGACATTTTATTTTTTCTCTCATTTTACATGTTTTCCTTGACTGGAAAATTGGTAAACAGTTTTCCAAGATGCATGGGGAACCCTGATGTTAGGAAAGAAAGGAGGTGATTTACCAAAAACGCTTCATATGCACTGGCTGCCACTTCTTTCTCTTGGTCTGTCATCCCAGGGGATGATGAGCTGTCGTGCTTTGCCTCATTTTGTTCTGATCAAAATGAAAAAGAGAGAAAAAAAAATCAAAATTGGACAACATTAGTCTCCAAGCAAGGCTAAAAGTGCTACGGGAATGAGCAGTGTTAACAGCCTGTCTTGACCTTATTAGGTACACCTTTTCAATACCAGGTAGGACCCACCTTTGCCCCAAGAACAGCATGAATTCTTAAAGGCATGGATTCAACAAACTGTTGGAAACATTCCTAAGAGATTCTGCTCCATTTTGACATGATGGCATCATGCAATTGCTGTAGATGTGTCAGCTGCACATTCATGCTGCGTCTCTCCTGTTCCATCACCTCACAGAGGTGCTCTAATGCAGTGGTTGCCAACCTGGGGTCCACGCCTGAGATCGCAGGGCGTGCACACAATTTTGTCTGCACTGAGGTTGTGAGGTTACCAAAATTATATCTGTACACATTAAATGTATAAAATCCCAATATCACACCCAATTGCATAATCAAAACTATAATCCAAATTAAAACGTTTTTGGTCCACATTTAAATTCATTAAGCTATTTATTACCTCTGACCTCTGAACTTGCATAAGCAACCTTCAGGTCAGCTAGTGGGCTAGGCTAGGCTAGACCTGAACCACGGAATCATATTCCACTTTTAGAGTTGGGTGATATGATGATCTACACACTGTGAGAAGACATAAGTGTGTCAATGGTCCCAGATTCTGTGTACTAGGCAGTCAACAGTTTGGAGAAGCAAACAGGAGTACCAGTAGTATCTACTGCTGTTGACAGGGCCAGGCAAAACAGTCAAAACCTGTTTTATCCACCCAAAAAACAGACCCGCCTAAAATACTCAGTTTAAGTGTACACTATATTTTTAATATTTTCACCACTTTACCCCACCATCAGGCAGGCCTTTCCTTTGACACTATATTTTCTAAACTTTAAGCAACACTCCACTCAGTGGTCCAGGCCACCACTAAATAAGCTAGACAGGCACCTGATGAAGAGCACTGCTGTTCTCAACCATTCGGTAATATAGCGCTAAATACCCACAAATAAAGCAGAATGTTCTTCTCCTGTGTACTCTGGTTGATAAAGGTCTCCTCCTGTCTCCAGTGAACAGCATTTTGATGTTGCTACTGTCATAAGCACATGTTTATTTTCTCGCATTTGTTGTCTCCACCATAAACTGCTGAAAGTTTGACCCTGCGGCATAATGCATTGCAAGATAAAGATGTGGTTATAGAAGTTAAGAAAATGTAATGATAAGGGCAAGAACTGTCTGACAGAAAGTTAAAGCGCTGCCAATATTCAAAATATGCTGTGTGCTTACACTGATACTACATAGTTTTGTTTTAGAAGGGCCATTTTCCAAGTGGATGGAATACATTTTCCTACTGAACCTGTCTACAGCAATACATTGCTTTGTTTTCATGCTAGTACTACTCTCTGCTTCTCCACACTGGGGGCATGCAAACTGCCATCTACTGTGGGTAAGACATCCCCTTAATGTGTGGTAAGAAAATTTTCCCCACACCATTACACCACCATTATCTGCCTGAACTGTTGACAAGCAAGGATGACAGGATTAATTCTGAAACTACCATTTGCATGTGGCAGAGATTCATGACATCAGGCAATGTCTTTGCCCACTGTGGCCTCAGTTTGTTGCTCTCAGCTGTTCGGGTGGAACCTCTGTAGTCCTCTTTACGGTTTCACACATTGTGATGTGTGACAATTATGAGTAACTGGTACCTTCCTTGTAGCAGTCTGACATCTTATTTATCTAAATACAAAGTCATTTTCGCCCACAGAAGTCCCTCGCTAGTTTTTTATTTTATTTTGTTTTTATTTATTTTTTTTTTTTTTTTTACACTTGAAATTGTTGTGCATACAAATCCAACAGTTAGAGAGATGCTTTATCCATTGGCACCAACAATTACAAAGCAACAGAGATTTCTTCCCCATTCTGTTGCGAACCGTGCATGCATAATGAGAACCTCATTCACAAATGTGACATTTTATGGCCTCGACCATGCTACGCTTATTCTGATATCACCGTGCTAACGCTAGCTAAATGTTAGTCGTTAGTTCATTTGTAGTTGGCAGAAGCGCGTGGGCTTACATGTTCTTACTGCTTGATACGCTGAATTTACCAAGAGCTCACAACGTTAGAAGACGTTAGACATGTTAAGGGCAATTACATTTTGCCAGTACCAAATTCACTTAAATGTGACTTTTCTGAATGACGTTTTGCCAGACCGTGCCTTCGGGCAACATGCGTCATGGATCGGCTACTTTTGGACAAGTTCACTCGGGTGTTTAAGATACAGAGCACAGCGTAAGCTAATGATCAACTCAGCGCTACGAGAGTGATTCATTTCAAAGTACATTAGCGGTTATTCGACTATACGGATTAAAAAGTGCATCTTCAAGCTAGCTCAAATTGACCATAATAGCTACCAAGCTAGCGTTAGCTGACACTCACCTGCATTTTCTGCCATTTCTGGAGTCGTATCAAGGACAGTTAGAAATCGGATCTTCGTAGCTAAGACTAGATAAGATTAGATTCCGTTGACTGGCACAGGAAACATTAATATTACGCGTGAAGACTTAATATTTAGTGCTTCACACAGTAGATGGCTAGCAAAAATCTGCCTAGTCCGCTCGCAACAGATTCTTCTTTGCTGCTTGGTGACAGTTTGCAACCAACGCGTTATAGCGCAACGACGCCCCCACCTGTCATGAACGTGTCAGGAAAATAAGGCTTGATTAGCGATTTCGGAAGAGCACTTTACAACATGTGAGGGCACTTCAACATGTGTATATTGCCAGTAGTGTAAATAATTCCTTAATTGATTCTTTAATGTGGTTTACAGACCTTTGTATTATGACTTAAACTTAGACTTTTACTTGATCCCAATTTGGGAAATGCTTCTGTTGCAGCAACAGGTTAAACGTACACATAAACATAAAATCTATACAATAAAGAAGAATAAGGATGAGAATAAAACAAGAGAAAAAGAGTGTTCTCAAAAAATATAACTAATTGTATAAACATGGAATAACAGCAACTCTTAGAATATAACACAGTATATAGACATAGAAAAATAGCAATTGTTAAAAATATAACTAAGTATAACTAAATAAATATTTATATGGTATGTATTATAGCATATAATACATAGTATATATATTATAATAATATAATTAAATACAATATAACAAAGTATATAAACAAGTATTAACAGCCATTCTTAAGATAAAGCAATATGGCTTTAAAATGGGTGTGCTTTGGTCAAAAAGCCTGGCATGCAGCAGGAAGGAAACTCACTTATACTAAGTGAAAATAAACACACTAGGCTCCTTTCATGTTAAATTTCTAATTGTTTTTCCAAAAGTTACATGATGACTGGAGACTTAAAATATGAAGTATATGAATCTAATATTTCGGGGGGGGGGACCACATAATGGCCCCTGGACATCCCCACGACCCCTCTCCCCCACACCCAAATGTTATTCCAGCAGTCCTGAATATAAATATCTTTTTCTGATGGTCAATACCCGGGGTTCTTGAACATATTACTCAAAGCTCCGCATTTGCCATACAAAATAATATTAAATCAATTAATTTACATCACATCTCTTGTGATTAAGTCAGCATGAAATCAAGGCAGACAAGGCTCAGACAGTTCGTTCATATTTATTTCGAACTTAGAATTTTCTGTTCAGGCTGGACTTTTAAAAAGTTTTTAAAGCCTTACAAAACTAACGTTATTTTTAACAGTTCTATCAGTGCGAACAGACTCCTAAAAAAACAGGGAAAATCCTGAGCTAGGTCACCTGGGGCCCGTTTCACAAAGGAGGTTCAACAAACTCCGAGTCTAATCCTGAACCCTGAGTTGATCTAGCCTGAGATAGGAAACTCCGAGTTTTCGGTTTCAGAACAGGTGATTTGAGTTAGTTCAATCAACTCAGAGTAGGTTAACTCAGAGTTAAGCGCGTGCACCACGACTATAAAAAGCCAGCATCAATGGAGCCCCGATTCGACGAGTCACCATGGCGACGGGGAAGAGGAGGGCTGCGTATTTTACCCCACTGGAACTCGAAATCTTAATGCGCTCATATGACGAATTTGAGCATGTTTTAGAAAAAAGTGTAACACCGCTGCAGCTGCAAAAGAGAGGGAGGCGGCGTGGGAGAACATTGCTGTTCGGGTCAGTGCGTAAGTTTAAACGCAGTCCTTTGCAATCACAGTAATATTACAGGGGAAAACTGCTTGAATGGTAGCTCATTAATTTATTTCATGTAGGTGCAATCCCGCGGAGAAGAAGCGCACTTGGCAGCAGCTCAAGATGAAACATAAAAACATTGTTTTTAAGACACGGCATAATTTAATGGGGGTACCTCATTTTGATCATGTGTTACATTGTAAAGTAAATATTAAGTGGCTGTTTGACTGTGCAGTTGTTTTATCACCAACATAATGCTGCGCAAAGAGACGCAGCGCAACACACAATATCTGCTGGGATGTGAGAGCATGACTCCGGCTGGTAATGTTGCAAATGTAAGGACGGATTAGGTTGTGTATGTAGATGATGGACTGTGACGTGAAACGGTACCGTTCAAAAACATAATTGTCTGGAAATGCCAGAACATCTATGCGCGGTCTGATAACCATCTCCCGACGAATATTTAATTCCCTGCGCAGTAATGCTGCACCTTCATCCACGGGATCGTTGTCAAAAGGACATGCCATGTTAGTGAAAAAAGTGCCTACTGACTGATTTTTTTTTTTAAATAACAGACGGCAAAACTATGTTATCCCAAAACTCGCCTGCTGACGAATGAATGAGGAAATCAAATACCGTGTGTGGCTGACAGAGGGCGGAGACAGAGAGAAACTCGAGGTTCATTGAGAAAAACCTGGTCCCGACCAGGTTAGGTTCATAGAGTCTGTTACTATGGTAACTGACCGAGAGCTTAAGTTACCGCTCTCTGTGAAACAGGCTAGAGTTACCCCTCTTTCTCTGGTTTGAGTTACCTCCCTTTGTGAAACGGAAAACTCAGAGTTTCCTTCATTTCAGGCTTAACAAACTCGGAGTTTTCACTAAACCTGCTTTGTGAAACGGGCCCCTGCTGACAGACAGGAACCAGCAGGGAAGTCTGCGGAAAATCACATCCTACACCTGGAGCCACCGCTGGAGCCCCCCATAGATGTGTGCTCTGACCTCGGCTTGTCTCCCTCTACACCAACGACTGCACCTCAGGACACCTCTGTGTTAAAGTCCTGGGGCCCGTTTCACAAAGCAGGTTTAGAGAAAACTCCGAGTTTGTTAAGCCTGAAATGAAGGAAACTCTGAGTTTTCCGTTTCACAAAGGGAGGTAACTCAAACCAGAGAAAGAGGGGTAACTCTAGCCTGTTTCACAGAGAGGGGTAACTTAAGCTCTCGGTCAGTTACCATAGTAACAGACTCTATGAACCTAACCTGGTCGGGACCAGGTTTTTCTCAATGAACCTCGAGTTTCTCTCTGTCTCCGCCCTCTGTCAGCCACACACGGTATTTGATTTCCTCATTCATTCGTCAGCAGGCGAGTTTTGGGATAACATAGTTCTGCCGTCTGTTATTTAAAAAAATCAGTCAGTAGGCACTTTTTTCTCTAACATGTCTTTTTGACAACGATCCCGTGGATGAAGGTGCAGCATTACTGCGCAGGGAATTAAATATTCGTCGGGAGATGTTTATCAGACCGCGCATAGATGTTCTGGCATTTCCAGACAATTATGTTTTTGAACGGTACCGTTTCACATCACAGTCCATCATCTACATACACAACCTAATCCGTCTTTACATTTGCAACATTGCCAGCCGGAGTCATGCTCTCACATCCCAGCAGATATTGTGTGTTGCGCTGCGTTTCTTTGCGCAGCATTATGTTGGTGATAAAACAACTGCACAGTCAAACAGCCACTTAATATTTACTTTATAATATAACACATGATCAAAATGAGGTACCCTCATTAAATTATGCCGTGTCTTACCTGTTTGAACAATGTTTTTATGTTTCATCTTGAGCTGCTACCAAGTGCACTTCTCCCCCACGGGATTGCACCTACATGAAATAAATTAATGAGCTCCCATTCAAGCAGTTTTCCCCTGTAATATTATTGTGATTGCAAAGGACTACATTTAAACTTACGCATTGACCCGAGCAGCAATGTTCCCCCACGCCACCTCCCTCTCTTTTGCAGCTGCAGCGGTGTTACACTTTTTTCTAAAAACATGCTCAAATTCGCCGTATGAGCGCATTAAGAGTTCGAGTTCCAGTGTGGTAAAAAAAACGCAGCCCTCCTCTTCCCCGTCGCCATGGTGACTCGTCGAATCGGGGCTCCATTGATGTTGGCTTTTTATAGTCGTGGTGCACGCGCTTAACTCTGAGTTTACCTACTCTGAGTTGACTGAACTAACTCAAATCACCTGTTCTGAAACCGGAAACTCGGAGTTTCCTATCTCAGGCTAGATCAACTCAGGGTTCAGGATTAGACTCGGAGTTTGTTGAACCTCCTTTGTGAAACGGGCCCCTGATGTTCGCAGACAACATGGTCATCAGCCTCGTCTAAGACTGTGACAAGTCTGCAAACAGATGGGGGGTCAAACAGCTGGTCCTCTGCGGCAATCAGGGCGACCTGGAGCTGAATACGCTCAAAACTGTGGAGAGGATAGTGGACTTGAGGGTAAGCCTCTCAACACTGCCCCATATCACCATCCTCAAGAACATTGTTTCCACTGTGGCAACCATGGACTTCAAACATAGCCTCAATCATCAAGAAGGATCAACAGAGGATTGCGCTTCCTGCATCACCTCAGGAAGTTCATCCTACCTCAACAGTGGCTGATCCAGTTCTACACGTAGAATAATCTGGTTTGTTCAATGCACATCCATCATCATGTGGTTTCAGTCTGCCACCAAACAGGACAAGAACAGACTGCAATGGAGTATAAGGGCTGCTGAGAAAATCATTGGCCCTCCATTCAGGACTTACACACATCCAGACTGCGGAAACAGACAGGAAGCATCACTGCATATCAGATGAACAGTTAGCTAGTCATACAGTGTCACTAACCCTCTGACACCAAAACATCCACTGACATCCAGTTATACACAGTTTTTAACATGTCATCTCTCACTGTCACTGTCAACATAAATACCTGCACATTTTAAATTTCATTGTAAATATTGTTTACTGCCTCATCATTCTTTGTACATTTTGTTAATTTATATTTATATTTATTTTAGATTTTACACTACTTAACCTATTGTTCAGTCGTTTGGGGTTTTTATTGTGTTTTTGTTCTTGTTGAGCTGTATGTCCTTTTTTCCAATGTAAGGACATTGAGTGCAATGTTTAAACCAGACTTGTATTCCTTGTATGTGCACACATACTTGGCCAATAAAGCTAATCCTGATTCTGATATAAAGGTACAAATTTCCCTTGGAATGTGGATTTTGAGTTTCTGCAACCCAAAATCAAAGAATTGAGTAATTGCTCCCTTATTTTAGAAAGACTTTTTAAATTTATAAAAGAGTCAGGCCAATATGTTCTAGACTAATCCAATTATCATTACTGTATCCCTGCATGAACTTCACCAAGTTCGACTAAATTTGCGAAATTGTAATGTATGTGGTGTGCTCGGGTACAATTAAGATTTCATAGCCTCTCTTCAGGTAAGACTTTCATACTACTACACGCTTGGCTTTTGAAAGTGTGAAATTGTCAGAATAAAGCCGTTAACTCCCTGTCAGCTTCCTCTGACCGTTTGAATGCATTTACCATAAAGGTGATAATACATGTGCACTTTTTATTTTTGGGTTCTTTCACCACATTATAAAAGCTGTGGAAATATGATTGCAACATTAGTTGCACTGCAGCAAATTTTAATATATATTTTATATTATTTTATTATTCTTATTCTGCCAACTCACCTTATTATGACAAGTCTCACAAAGGAAACAAACTATTTGTCAAGACTCCGTGACTAAGGCAGTAATCACTAATGTCCAATATTTGTATACACTATTTGACTGAATCTTATTTTCCTGGTAGGAAGAGCTAAATGAGGTTGTATTGACTTGGAACAACCACAGAGTCCGTCAAATCTACAACTCACGATCACCTCATGGACGTCCCTCCATATTGTATGTGGTCCCTCATCTGTATGGAGGCAGAGATTATTTGTACTATGTGGACCTGGAAAAGGTTCAAGTCTGTCTTGAAGAATGTGTGTTCAAGGACTTCCCATGTGATGAAGATATGTTCCATATTTCTGTGGACCTAATGTCGGAGTATAATCTGAAATTAACAAATTATGTGCTTGAAACAGTTAACCTGTATATCGAACTCAGACAGACATAAACAATGAACTAGATCTAGATCATTAACTGTCCTGGGCCTGTGTCACATGATGTATTTCAGAAATGTTTTGTTGTTGTTTTTGTTGTTTGTTTGTTTGTCTCCTGTTTCATTTCAGGACAATCTGAAACTTGCATACTGATTGCAGTTGTCAAAATTATGTTTAACCTGTGATGAAAATGTAAATGCAAATATAAATGACGCCATTTTAAACACACAGATGTGCCCAATATTTACGTCCTTACATCCTTACATTTGTAAATGAAATGTAAAATCCAAACGTATCATTATTTGTTCAAATATTCAAACAATCACAGCATACAAAACTGCATATGTTTTAATTTAGCTACAATTTAATCTAATTTGCTATAGAATGGAGCCTTTAATAGTAATCCATCTACAGGGTTATGGAATAGTTGACAGTGCCATGCTGTCTTTTGGTGAATAACAATAACAGCACCTGAATAGAGTAAGTAAAATAGTGCTTGCCAATGTGAAATGTGAAAAAAGAATACAAAAATTGTAACAAGATTCGACTATTATGTGATATGTGCTTGTTTTGTTACAAAACAAAAATCCTTACATTTTAAATCCGGGTTCAGTAAGATAACTGAAAGATTGCTGTTGACAATGAATGTTTTATTTGCTTAGGTAATGTTTTCAAACTAGTAAAACAAATACAGCGCATTTGGAACAACAGCAATTATGTGAACATAACAGGTAATAAAATACCCCTATTATAACAACCTAAAAAATCATATAGAATAAGAATAAGAATAAGAATTTGCAACAGTGTAAAGCAATTTCTTTTGGTCAAGATGCTCTCCATGGTGCTTCTGTAGAATGTAGTGAGGATGGGCGGGGGCAGGTGGGCTCTCCGCATCCTGTGCAGAAAATGCAGGCATTGCTGTGCCCTTTTCACCAGTGACGCAGTGTTCACAGACCAGGTGAGGTCATCTGTGATGTGCACCCCCAGCACCTTGGTGTGCTGACCACTTCCACAGCCGTGTTGTTGAGGAGAAGTGGAGCGTGGCTGGCCTGGTTCTTCCTGAAGTTGACAATGAGCTCTTTTGTTTTATCCATATTCAGGATCAGGTTGTTGACTTTGCACCAGGCCACCAGCTGCTCCACCTCCTCTCTGTAGGCCAGGTCATTGTCATCCCTGATGAGGCCTTCCACTGTTGTGTTGTCTGCAAACTTCACAAAGTGGTTGGTGGCAGCCCTGGGGACGCAGTCATGTGTCATGAGGGTAAACAGCAGAGGGCTCAGGACACAGCCCTGAGGGGAGCCGGTGCTGAGGGTGATGACACGGGAGGTGTTCTGTCTGACCCGCACTGACTGTGGTCTTTCAGTGAGGAAGTCAAGCAGCCCGTTCCAAAGGTGGGTGCTGAAGCCCAAGGGTCCCAGTTTGTCTACCAGATGCTGTGGAATGATGGTATTGAATGCTGAACTGAAGTCCAGACACAGCATCCGCACATGAGTGTTCTTCTGCTCCAGGTGTGCAAGGCTCAGGTAGAGAGCGGAGGAGATGGTGTCCTCAGTGGAGCGGTTAGGCCAGCAGGCAAACTGGAAGGGGTTGAATGTGGGAGGGAGTCTGGAGATGATGTTCTCCTTTACCAGCCTCTCAAAGCCCTTCATCATAATGGGAGTGAGTGCAGCCAAAAGTGAGTGAGTGATTGAGTGATGTGATTTGAGGTTTTTTTGGCACTGTGATGATGGTGGCAGACTTGAAGCGTGATGGGACTTTGGCTTGATCCAGTGAGGTGTTGCAAATGTTCGTTAGAACGTAAGCCAGCTTATCTGCACATATGAGGTGCATAATTGAGATTTTCTATGAAACAGTCATCATATTCTGGGTTATTGAAAATGAATTCACCATCAGATTATCAAATTTATCAAAAAACTACAGATGGAAATAATGAATAAATAATATTAACACATTACAGATGGCTCCTGTGCTTCTCAGCAGAGGACAGTACACAGTATATATATTGAATGCAGGTTGTTATGCACATGCAGGTGTTTATGCCTTTATTAGTATTGGCACAGAAGCACATGTATGCATATGTAACGGAGATACCAGGATCCAAATGCAGCGCTGACTGAACGGAGAAGCATGTGAGTCTCACAGATATTATCGTCCAGAGAGGGCAAGGCGAAAATCGTGGTCAGGATCACAGAACAGGGGTCTTTGCCAGGGAACAGGAGAGCAGACAAGGTCAAAGGCAGGCTGGGTCGAAACCGGGGAATCTGTCCGAAAGTGAACGCTGGAGAGTCTTGCATAAGGGCTAACAACAATCTGGCGAAGAGTGAGTGTGAAGGAGCCACTCAAGTATGGCAGTGGTTAGTGATTAGTGATTAGTCACAGGTGTGTGCTGGCTGAGCAGGTGTGCAGATGAAGGAGAGAGTAGCAGCAGATGAACTAGCTGATGTGACAGCACATACAAATTCATCAAAAGTCTCCTCTGCTGTTAAAATTGACTGATGACAGATGGATCAACTGTTGATGTAAACAAAACCATATGTCAACTCACATGATGCTTCAGAGGAAAGGACGTCTCAGTTCTCTAAAAAGACATTTCCTTGTTTCTTCTCTCCTTGCATGGTTTCCATGTTTTCCTTGCGCCTTTCCTTGCCTTTTAGTCCTTCCTACTGAGGATGCACAGAGAAACACAAAGAAAAAAAAACAGAGGAGGTTAGCTCCATGGTATACCCCCCAAACCCGCAAATTAAAGCAAACTTCACAAAAAATAGAAAGGAAATGGCGTTCTATCAATATGGAAGAAATTCGTTTCGCCTGGCAAGACAGTCTTAAAACATACAGGAAAGCCCTCCGCAGTGTTAGAGTAGCCTATTACTCTGCACTAATAGAGAAAATAAGAACAATCCCAGGTTTCTCATCAGCACTGAAGTCAGGCTGACAGAGAGCCATAATGCTGTTGTACCATGCATTCCTTTAGCTCTGAACACTATTGACTTCATGAGCTTCTTTAATGATAAAATTCTTACTATTAGAGAGAGAATTCATCACCTCCTGCCATCAATAGGTACTGATCTATTTTCACACAACACAGATATTATAGAAATTGTTATTAAACCTGTCTGACAGTTTTTCACCTGTCGACCTTCACCAAATAATTTCAATGATTTTGTCATCAAAATCATCAACTTGTATTTTAGACACCATCCCAACTAAGCTGCTTAAAGAAATGTTGCCCTTAATTGGCTCTACCTTATTAGACATGATCAGTCTGTCTTTATCAACAGGCTACGTACCACAGTCCTTTAAAGTAGCTGTAATAAAACCTCTACTTAAAAAGCCTACTCTTGATCCAGGGGTTTTAGTCAGCTATACACCCATGTATATCCAACCTTCCCTTTCTCTCAAAAAATCTTGAGAAAGCAGTTGCTAATCAGCTGTTTGACTTTCTACACAACAATAGTTTATTTGAGGATTTCTGGTCAGGATTTAGAGTGCATCATAACACAGAGACAGCACTGGTTAAAATGACAAATGACCTTCGAATCGCATCAGACAAAGGACTTGTCTCTGTAATTTTTTATTGCTATACAGATGATACCCAGCTATAGTTATCAATGAAGCCAGAAAAAAAACAATTAGTTAACTAGACTACAAGCGTGTCTTCAGGACATAAAGACCTGGATGACCTTTTCTGTTGCTAAACTTGGACAAAACTAAAGTTATAGTCCTAGGCCCTGAACACCTTAGAAACTCACTTTCTGATGACTTTGCAGTTATGGATTGCATTGTGCTGTCCTCCAGCACACTGTAAAGCATCTGAGAGTTATCTTTGATCAGGATATGCCTTTTAACTCCCATGTAAAACAAATTTCAAGGACTGCCTTTTTTCACCTACATAACATTGCAAAAATCAGGCACATCCTGTCTCAAAACGATCCAGAAAAACTAGTCCATGCATTTGCAACTTCCAGGTTGGATTATTGCAATTCCGTACTATCAGGCTGCCTTAATACCTTACTGAATAGTCTCCAGCTGATCCAGAACACCGCAGCACGTGTTCTGACAAAAATGAGGAAGAGAGATCATATTTATCCGATATTAGCCACTCGACACTGGCTCCCAGTAAAATTCTGAATACAATTTAAAATCCTTCTCCATAAATGACCATACCACCATAAATGGTCAGGCACCATCTTATCTTAAAGAGCTCATAGTACCCTATAACCACACTAGAACACTGTCAAGCTGATTACTGTCAAACAAGCTGCTCTTATGTTTGGCATTAGTAAGTTAGTAAGTGCTTTATTAATGCTTTATCAATAATAAATAATTTCATAGCCATGAAAAACTCATTAGTAACAACTTATAAAGCATGTCTTATTCAAGCGATACCAAAACAGCTGAAAACTAATAGGAATCATTCACAATATAAGAATAATTATGTAAAATACCTTTTTATTAACAAGTGATTTTGTTTTTAAAATAAAGAGGACAACAAAATGTTTTGTGTATGAATATAAATTTGAGCATATGAACTAATACAAAATAGTACAAACACTAAAGTACTCTTTAAATAGTTCAGGATGTTGGGTCCAACTCCTGTAATCTCTACATGTCAGATGAAACAACAATATATGTATTGTTAAACATGATTATATCCTACAGTGAAAATAGAAACCAAGCTCAGCTATATCTCATTACAGCGTGGTATTCCTTCACTGGAGCAAGCTGGAGTTTACATTCCTCACTGCTGTGAGAGAATTTCAAGTTTCTATTGAGCTCTCCAGTTCATATTCTGCCTGCAGTCATTGAATAATGGCCTTGATGGGCCTTTTCTATGTAAGAAATGGAGACCGAAAGTCATTTTAGTTGTCCAGTTCCTACAATCCTATTCTCCATTTTTCATAAACACATGTGCTCTCAAAGAACAAGGATATTGACAAAACTGATTCAAGGGAAACTGGTGTGCCATCTAATATTTAAAGTTGTCATAGTTCTCCTCTCCCTGTCTAACTTTGATTTTTTTGTTGCTCAACTAGATTGACAGGTTTAGAGCTGGGAATTTTCAGTGTGTATGAAACTCGATAACAAGCAGCACCTGAGGCTGTTTACCCTGTCACAGGCTGACCACAGTTATTTTCATGTAATAGTTCATTGTTTCAAATGTTATTAAAAGTTTGTTTAATTAATGTTTAATTAAAAGTTTCTGTAGTGTATGAGGCACCTTATTAAATACTGACTTTGTTTTGTCTCTGCCAGCATGACATGAAACAAAATGATCTGTATGCAATAATTATGGTAGCAGATTAAATAATATTCACAAATTAGTGAAATAGATCAAACAAATTTAGCAGAGAAAACAAACTCACTCTATCAGTTGTGTCAAAACAATAACATCAAACTCAGAAATGACACGAGAATGGGTCAGAAATTCATGTTCTTTGGAACTGAACTTCAAAGTCAAAATCCTCTAGATTCAATCACAAATGCACCCATGAAATATGAGGTCATTACCTCCTGTTCTCTGCCTCTGTTAGGAGACCTTACTGTTTTTTGATCCCAGCTTAATCTTAACAAAGACTGAAAGGGAAATTTTGGTTCAAAAGGAATTCCTAAATGGCAAGGTCAAAGCAAAGCTCTGCAAGATTATGAGATTATCAGTATGAATTACACTGCTACAACTTCACTTAAATTACATGTTAAATTTTTCAAATACCATGTAAACTGCTTTAAATATTGTTGCTCCACTCAAGGTTAAGAAGATGTCAAATGACAGAATCTCCACATGGTGAAGCTATGGGACAGCTGTGGTTGGTGGTTTGATTTCTGCAGACTACAGGGTTTTGGATGATTGGGTTTCTTTTACCTAACCAAGTCTTGCAAGCAGGTTGCTAGTTTTTAGGGTTATTTACTTTTATTTGGGCTCTTCCATACATATATATAATAGCTGAAAGAAAATCTGTATATTGTGAAGCTCCTTACATTATAAGTTAAATGCTAGAATTTCACTTGTGGAGAATGTTAACATTGTATCATATGCAGTTTAAAGGTAAAACAGTCATGTAATCCTGAGTTACAGCCTAGATTGAAAGATTGAAAATGTTTTGTATTTCTCTATTAGTGATAGTTGTTCAAATTATTTGTGTATTTCTGGGATCATTGAAGACTAGACATTGACAGTTTTAAGCAGAGTATTCCTGTACCTTGCATGATGTCATTATAGTCACCATAATTCCCTTGTAAATGAACTAATAGAAGTATATGAGAAATATGAGACAGCTACAGCTGTGAATATATTCTGTGTGATAAGATATAACTTTATTGATCCCACACTGGAGAAATTATGTTGTTACAGACAGAAATAATGGCGAGAATAAAGAAGGAGCCATAGAAAACCGATAAATAGACAATAAAAAATGAATACAAAATAGAATCAACTATATATGTGTACATCTTACACAAAAGGTGTATAAAAATAAAGGATGTTTTGTGTACTAGTTATATACTGAAACAGAGACAGAAATATTATGTATATTTTACTGTGAATTTTGAAATAGATGCAATCTGGATGATGAACTGAGCACTCTTTTTTTTTTATTATTATTGCTGAACTCTTTCTGTTTTAGAGAATTCCTCTTTGTTGCTTTGGAAAAAATTCTGGGACCCATAACACAATGTTATTACAGAGGCTGCTGAAAACTTTAAGATATTATTCTCCACTCACGAGCTACTCAACACTGTTCCCCACCTGCACCCAGTTCTCTGCATTAAATTTGGAAGAACTTGCATCCTTTTTCAATAACAAAGTAATTTCAGTTAAAGCCAGCATTGCTGCTGATATGAGGGCATATGACCTCAGCAAACCCTGTAAAAAGATCTAACCAATGCAAAATTCGCCTGTACTACATCAATTGAGCTTTGCAAGACTATCATTAAGTGTAACTCCTCCATCTCATGTACTGTCCCTGTACCGTTATTTTTAAAGTGGGTATTTGTCATGTCCTGAAGATTATAAATAAACAAATATGCAATAAATTATTGAAACTAAAAAAAGACAAAACTGAAATCCTACTAGTTGACCCTAAAACAAAATGAGGGATGAGGTTCAATGATCTTGGGAAATTAACATCCTGGATTAAATATGACATTATAAACCTTGGTGTTATCAGGTCTAAGTCCCACATTTACCACTTGAAAAAAACAAAACAAAAAAAAAGGTAGCTAAAGTACGGCCATTTATAAAGCAAAAAGACGCAGAAAAACTGATTGATGCCTTTATTATTTCAAGCAGACTCAATTCCTGTAATTAATCATTTACTGGTCTCCCAGAAAAGGACAAAAAAACCCAAAACGCACTGAGAGACTGAAAACTATTTTCCAGAACGAAGACAAGAGAACATTAGTCCAATTTTAACTGCTCTGCACTGGCTTCCCATAACATTTAAAATTGATTTTAAGGTCCTCCTCCTTGTATACAAGACCCATACTGGGCTGGGACCAAGCTACATTTCTTCAATCCCTTGGTCACTATTTGCCTTCAAGAGCCCTCCTTTAAAATGTATTTTACTTATGTGTTCTGTGTACTCTATTTGAAACTTTTCCCATTCTCCCCAGTTGAGGGAATTCTTCAAATTTGACACAAACGTTCACTTGGAGTCAAGGCTCAACCAATTTGATTTTTTGTCAAAGGTCAAGGTCACTATGACCTCATGTCCATCCCATTCTCGTGAATATGATTACAGGAATGCCTGCAGAGAATTTCATTATCATCTGCCCCAAACATCCACTTGGACTCAAGAACTGACTTGAATTGAATTGAATTGAATTCAGTTTTATTTATATTGAACAGAGAGGAGAGACAGAGAGAGAGAGAGAGAGAGAGAGAGAGAGAGAGAGAGAGAGAGAGAAAGAGAGGGGGGTGCATAGCAATGACAGTAACAATGACAGCCCTAATAATAGACATTTAAGTAATAACATATTATATGATATACAGTATATATGTATTTTATTATTACTATCATTATTATTAGTGGTGGTAAAAGATGAGACGTGCAAATCCAAAATTAACCACCAAAGTGAGAAAATTATCAGATTAGATTTTTTGTTTAGACTAATCAGTAGCGAAAGTAATTGTTAACATTGGTCCTAATTGTAACGCTTCTTGACACTACAAAACAATATGTAAAATGTCCAAAGCACTACATTCAAGCTTGCTTGCATGACTTAGAAGCCTCACAAAGTGTTTATCTCCTCATCAATTCTCAAACATTCAGCCTTCTTATATTCATGACCAGGAGGAAGGGTGTGACTGCAGACAGACCATTACTGTTGTCACCTTCACTTCTGGCTTGTTTTGCAAAGTTTTTGCCTTCAGGTTGGTGAAACACATGATCAGGTAGATAGAGCTCAGGTTTTGGGGTTTACCCAATATGGATGTAAACATTCTCTAACACCCTAAAGAAAAGTCAGCATTTTAAAGCAAATCTATAACTTTTACTGTATAACGGCCACTGTGGCCATAAATGACAATTACAGGATTATGTTTCATGCTAAAATTAGTGTATGAGTACCACAAGTAGAGAGGAGACATAAAATCAATGAGCTGACTAAGTACTGTCTATACAGCAATATGTATCTAAAGTTTTGTAAAATTAGCTAGCATAAGCCACCTTAAGAAACACCAAACAAAATGTCTTAAGTTTAACTAGCTGGTGTTTTATGTGTACGAGTGTATACTGTCAGAACATGAGATGAAACCACCATCCTTTATTCCCTCACTATGAGACCTTAACCTATGGGATGTGTGTTCTATTATTCCAAGTACAAATAGCATTTAAATCAAAAAAATAAAAAATGGGTTTTTTTTCCACTAGTGAGCTGTGTTTTATACTCTGATGATGTTCACCCATATTTATCCTATATGTTACATGTTCCGCCTCTTTTATGTTTTTGTATGCTCAACACAAATGTCCAAGTTTCTAATATGAATATGGTATTGCCAGAGACTTTTACATTTTAACTTGAATCATGTCCTGATGATGATGATAATGAAGAAGAATTTGTCATAAGCTTCATGGCATCATTTTTAGCAGTTATTTTCATAATGATGGGAGTCTCTCAGACATCTGAGTCAAAGCCACTGGAAGTGACCTTACATCTGACTTGCTGAAATACACCATTTACACAATCACAATTCTGCTACTTTGGTTTCTGTATAAAGTTGGCATGACTTCCTGGAGTAAGTACACTTGGGCTTGTTTTCTTTAAGATATCCAGGATATATTGTCATAAAGGCAAATGGAAAATTAGCAGAAAATGCTGACTTCTTACTTCTGAAAACA
The DNA here is from genome assembly GCF_051107435.1 of Chaetodon auriga. Taxonomy (NCBI): domain Eukaryota; kingdom Metazoa; phylum Chordata; class Actinopteri; order Chaetodontiformes; family Chaetodontidae; genus Chaetodon; species Chaetodon auriga. The sequence continues at coordinate 1,091,626 of NC_135081.1, forward strand.
TAGAAATGGAGACAGAGATCTTGTGAAATCTATAATGTATAATAAAGTTGCAAAATATACAGTTATAAATGATTTCTTATTCTAATAGTAATAATGTTTGTGAAAAAAGTTAAAAAAAAAAAAAAAAAAAAAGTTTAAATGCTGGTGCTCCTTCTGAGGCAGTGTCGTGTGATTGAGCCTCTGTGCAAACCTGTGCAGCTGGTTTTATCTCTGCAGTTTGTCACCACAGCAGGTTTGAGAGGATTGGCTGCAGGCACAGAGAGCGATGAGGGACTGATGATGAAGTTTTGAGCACTGAACTCTCTCTCTGACACTGTACTCCCAGACACAGAGACAGAATCAGTGGTTTTGCTGGAATAATCATATAGATTCTTCCTGAAAGCACTCTTGGTGTTTTGGTCCTTCTTAAAAAGGATTATATAGCACTTTGGGAAGAAATGACAGCTAAGGATGCCATAATTGGAGATGAGAATGACCACCATCTCCACAGCCGGCAGGTACACTCCTGAAGTGGTGACATAAACAGGAACAAAGAGTAGCCAGGAAATGAGGTAGAGTAGCATACTGAAGGTGATGAATTTTGCCTCATTGTACTGCTGTGGCAGTTTGCGCCCTTTGAACGCGCAGATGAAACACCCAAAAGCTAGGACAGCAATGTATCCTAGCATCACCCCAAAGGCCAAATATGAGCCCTCATGACAGTCCACTAGCAGAGAGGTTGGATACCTAATGATGTGATTAAATGGGCTTTTGAGGACCAGCCAGCAGATGCAGGTAGTTATCTGTAAGGCCACACAGATGCTGATGATGGCATAAGGCTGGTAGAGTCTCCGGAGAACCCCCTGCAGCTCAGGGTCAAACTGAAAGGCTAGTAGGATCTGCAGGGTCTTTACCAGGATACAAGAGACACACAGAGTGAAGCTTATGCCAAAGAGCACCTGTCGAGCCTTACACTGGAAACTGTTGGGCTGGCCAACAAACAGCATGGCACTGATGTAACTGATGGTCAGAGAGAACAGGATGGTCTGGCTCAGTGGCCCTCCAGCAGCCTTCACTACAGGAGTGTCACGCTGATGTAGAAACAGAGCTGACACTAGGAGAGCCAGGAGGATACCCAGGGCAGAAAACGACAGGAGCACTACAGCAAAACCATCCCTCCAGGAGAAGAATAGCAGGGCTTTGGGGTTGCAGGTGGAGCTGCCCTCAGGAGACCACTCTGTGTTTGTGTCACAGCTCAGACATTGGTCCATATCTGCAGAAATGAAGGAGCACAAGCACAGGTACAGAATAAAATACATGCACACATCACATGCAGGCTCGCAAAGATTTGACTCAAGCGCAATCTGGTTGTTCAATTATGACTCAGTCCTGTTATGATCCTACAGACCTGTGTTTTGTTTTCCATTGTGTTTCCTTTTTTGTTACTGTTGCCTGTCTGATCTCCCTCTGTCTGTTTAGCTGGGTGTTCACCTGCACCCAGTCAACCCCACCTCCTTAGGTGTTCATGATCCTGAGTAGGCACAGAATAAAAGGAGAGATCTCTATCCTCCCTGTTGCCGAATTGTCCTGAATCCCTGGTGGTGTTCTTGCTCGTATCGCATTACCTTCTCCTTGCCTTCTGGTCCCAAAAGTAGACAAAACTCCTTGTTTCTGTACTGATTTTAGAAAAGTCAATAATGTGACAAAGGCTGTCTCTTATCCTCTGCTCCGAATGGAGGATTGTGTGGACAAAGTTGGTGCTGCTAAATTCGTTACAAAGCTTGACCTGTTAAAGGGTTATTGACAAGTCCCTTTGCTTCAGAGATCTCTGCCTTCGTGACTCCAGATAGTTTCCTACAATACACTGTGATGTCTTCTGGTCTCAGGAATGCACCGGCCACTTTCCAGCGCCTGATGCACAAAGTCCTAGGTGGTGTTAAGAGCTGTGAGGTTTACCTAGATGACATTGAAGCATATTCTGACACATGGTCTGAGCACATCAAAACACTGAGTACAATTTTTGGTAGGTTGAAGGAGGCTTCCCTCACCTTAAACCTGGCCAAATGTAAGTTTGGTCGTGCCACTGTGACCTATTTAGGCAGGTAGGTCAGGGTCAGGTGCAGGCCCTCGCTGATAAAGTCCAGGCCATCCTCGACTTCCCTATGCCTCAGACACGGTGTGAGCTTTGCCATTTTTTAGGGATGGCTGGCTATTATCACGGGTTCTATAGGAATTTCTCTGATGTTGTGGCTCCACTTACTAGTATAACCAGTACCTCCTACCCATTCAAATGGTCCCCTGGCTGCATAAAAGCCTTCCAGGCAGCCAAAGCCATCCTCTGTAGCACACCTGTTCTGGCTGCTCCTAACTTTAAGCGCCCCTTCAAGATGGAGGTGGACACGAGCGCCAGCGGTGCAGGTGCGGTGCTGCTGCAGGAGGTCTGGTCCATGTTTCTGTGTCTGAGTGCACGCTCTTCTCTTTTTGTAGCAGCTGTGCTGGTCTTGCCCTCCTGCTTCGTTGGAGCTCCTTTAGTTTTTTCTCCCACTCCTTATGAGTGCCTTTTTGTTACACCCCTTGTGTTTACAATAAATTGTTCTTACATCTCTGTCTCTGGTCTGCATCTTTAGGTCCTAACAAATTTACTAGGTGTAAAGCCTAACAAGTCCCTTTAACACACGCTGGACATCAGTCGGACTTTACCCTGCCATCTCCTTAGTACATCTGTGTACTGTCTGATATGGCCCATATGTGTATAGAGCGGGTCATTGTATTTGGAATTGAGCGAGCAAGCTTGTTGATGATATTACATGGAGTGTTATTAGTCTTGAGGACGTTTTTTTTCTCATCAAGAGGCCTCAGAGTCCTTGCTCTGGGGGTACCATTCTCTAACAGCCAAGGAACTAACCTGATGTACAGTATAATGCTGCTTCACAACACAACACAGCCTCGAGACGGCTACAGCACTGATATTCTCAGGATTTGAATGTGGACAGTGTGCACGCCAAAGGTTCTGATTATACTACATCGGTTGTCTGCATACCCAGATACATTCAGCGATATGTTCAGTCCTACAGATCCTGGCAGCTGTGTGGATGAGGAAAGCTGAGACAGGGTGAGATGAAGAGATGAAGTGTGTGCAAATGGGAGAGTGAGCAAGCTAGAGAGGGGCAATCAATAGAGCCAATGAGTGAACAAGAGAAGAAAAACTTAACTTTATGATTATTTGGTTCAATGTAGCTACGTGCTAAGACAGGATTAATCAACCAAGAAACACGCCTCAGACTGTCCGCTTTTCTTGTCTCCTTTGCAACATTCATTCGGATGTCAAGCAATTTAGACTAGACTACATAGAACAGCACTGTGACTGTATTGTTGCCTTTTCACGTGCAGAGGACCAACCATTTATTTCAGATTGTGACGGAAACACAGTGCTTCATCAATGCACCTTGAGCGGGGTCCCACCTGGGTTTCTGTGCATGGAAGCACAAATAGGGTTTATATGATCACCTGAAACATAACTTAATGTAATGTGAAAATGGTGTCATGTCAGCAAATTAGCTGAGCCAGACTCACATGACTATTAGCCATTGTGCATATAAATGTATCCAGTAACATCCAGTGTGGGTATGGAGGGGTCTTGCCTGTGTTATTAGTGTAGTAGTTCTCAGTACACTTGATGCACTCATAACAACAAGTGTGTTGACCCTCAGCTGTTTTCTTGAACTCTCCAGGGATGCAGCTATTGGAGCATTTCGAGATGATGTGCTGAAGAAAACAAGAAGACATCATGATTATAGACCATTCATTTTCTTGTATTTTTAAAATTAAATGTATTGTATTTTTACTATATTCTGTACTGTATTTTTAGCTTTAGGCTCACCTTCAGGTCCTGCAGATGTTGGGTGGTGTTGTAGTTGGTATGGGTGAAGTTGTTGTTGTGTGGGTGATACTCAGCTACAACATCATGGACATGGATGTTCCCTCCATCAGACCTCCACATTGTCACATCATAGCCCATGTTTATGTCTCCTCTGCTGTCAAATTTATACCTCTTTTCTCTAAGTTTAAACTCCTGCATCCACAAAGCTCTCAGCACCTACAGGACATGATACATTTCATTTATCAAGTCAGTACCTTAGATAAGTATATTACATCACTCTATGTGCAGGGACATACTCTTTTGTCTTTACTGTGTGCCTGTTCAGTTTCAGGGTCTGGGGTACTTATCCTTTCAGACTGCAACCTTTGGGACTGGGTCTCTTTCTTTGAAAATCAACTTTATGCACTTTGAGTAGGTTTTTCAGAAGTATGTGTTGATTGGGTTGAAAAGCCATTCTGCTAATGGCTCTAAAATGCTTCAAATATTTATTTCTTTCAATTTCTATTTTTATATGTATGTAAAACAAAGTAATCAATTTTGTCATGCATATTCTGTCTGTGTTAAAACAAATCTCATTATACCAATAAACTTTCACATTAAAAATAACAAAACAAGTGTCTTGAAAAATAAATGTGGTGCAGTTGTGCTGTATCATAAGTCCACAGAAAGTGGCTGTCCAAATCCACAACTTTTCACATCTGGGAAGGACATTTATACAATATTTGGAGAGAGCATAGTAGCAACGGGTTTTTGGAAAATGTTGTCTTAATATAGAAAAACATTTGTTCCAACAGTTCCACACATATGAAAAAGAGGCTGCCAATTGTCTCAGCCTATGGTAAGTAAGTCATGGTAAGTATCCCAAGGTATCATATTTAATGTGATTAAACTAAACAGCGAAACCTTACCTTAGCTGTTATCTGAATGTAACCTTACCCCTAATCCTAGCTGCCTGTAACCCTAAATCTTTATTTGTACCCTAACATTGAGGACCTTTCAAATGTAACACAAGCACATACACACACGCAAACACACACTTGTATGTATGTCATTACCTCCCAGGGTTCCACTGTGCCTGGGGTTTTGCAGTCTCTGCTCCTGCAGATAGAAGCCACAGCCTGAGCGATGGCATTCACAGCCATCTCAACACTGAAGACAGTATCGGCATGGATGTGTTCTCTGAGGGTGTTCACAGCTTTAGACACCAGCTCTGTGTCTCCAGAACTTTTATTAGCATTTAGCTGAGTGTAGAACTCCAGCATGAAGGAGTTATTCCCTGTGTAGTCATGTCCAGCTGCTTCCAGCCTGCTCAGGTACTCATTGAATGATGACAGGTCTCCACTTTTGAAAGTAAAGCCCACAATGTGTCCTATGTCCTCCAGAGTTAAGTTACCTTTCACAGAGCTGGAGGAGGACCAGCTGTCACTGGCCACCCATACTCTTCTCATTGACTTTATGTTCTGTCCTGCTTTCAGCATCTGATTCTTAAGCTCCTGGTAAAGGAACATCATGTGTGTCGGCTTGGCAAATGACACAATCACCTGTACCTTGGGATTCTTGTAGATGGTTTCGGCAGTCTCTGCGATAGCAGAGAAGACATCTTGACTGGTTACAGACTGAGGTAGGACTGATTTGAAGGCCACACAGATCCCATTTTCAGAAGCCTGGGACACAAAGTGGTCGAGAGCAGATTGGCCATAATTTCCGTCTGTGGTAACTATTCCCACCCAGTTCCAGCCATAGGTGATGAGAAGACTGACCATGGCTGCTGTCTGATGCTTGTCATTAGGAATGGTCCTCATGAAGGCAGGGAAGCGGCTCTTATCACTCAGAATGACAGCAGTTGATGAATAACTGATCTGGAGAAAAGGAAAGCAATAATGTTATTTTCACTAACAAAGACCACGCCACAGAGATACAAATTTACAATCATTTAATATGTCTTGGGATGAAGGAGAGCGGGTATGATGAAAGGAAGGATGAAAGAATGAGGGTGGAGGGATGAAGAGATGAGGGTTGAGGGATGAAGGGATGAGGGATGAAGGGGTGAGGTTAAAGAAGACATAAGGGAAATGGGGAAAGAACGAGGTAATGAAGGAATGGATGGTAGACTCTTGGATGAACAGGGTGCGATGTTTGATGTTGGCTGATTTCATGGGTCACGGGACTGGTGACGAGAGGAAATCGGGGAAGGCAGACACCCAGGGTGGGGCAGCTGTCTCTTCAGATGTTCTTGGGTTTCAGTTAAGCCTCAAAAGAACCTCCAGATGACAGCTGCGCATGGATGTTTCTGATGTCTCTCAGATTGTTTCAGATATACACAAGATATGACGGTGAAGACCAAAGGCCGAGAATGTTTATGATATGTTTGGAAAACCCTGCTGGGAAACGATAAGCTGCTTGGATGCGCAATGAGTGACCTGTGTAGAGCAGATTGAATTCAGGATTCCTGATAAGATTTGGCAGAAGTGATAGTGAATCCAGAAGCGTGTGGCTGCGTAGCCCGTGTCTGGGATCAATGAAAGATCTTGGGGCAAAGCTCGATTGCCCAGTCTTAAGCTTACCTAATTGCGGATGGGTTCGTATGGACTTCGAAATGAATTTAATCGGAAGGAGTGGATGGGTTGAGATGGACCAGACTGACTGGTCTTACTGCATTTGAGGTGGAAGATGAGAGAGGTTGGATGGAAATATCCAAGATGGGTGCGTGCCGGGATGGTTGGTAGTTTAGATTGGAGGTGGTGATATCGCAACAATATGCGAGATATGAAATAAAATATCAGCTACGTGCATGTACGAAAGGGGAGTATAAAATAATGTTGCCAACGGAATCTGAAAGGTATAGAAGTACAGTGTTTTGTACTGTAGCACAGTACCCTAGAATATGGAGTAGTATGGTGCAAGTGTCAACATGAATGTAGCGTTTGTGTTTATAGATGAGAAGTCAATGAACGACAAGAGATGCTTCAATAGCAAGCGGAATTGTAGGGGTTGTGAGCTGAGATCGTGTGAGCGAAGTGGATTTCTGAGTGCAGCCAGATTTGCTGGCGGCGTTGGATTGCGGAAACGAGACGGTGCAGAAAAACGAGTGGAAAGGGAGATGAATGAATCAGGAGCGCTTAAATACCCTGGTGCATAATTAGGGTGTGTTTGAGGCATGGTCTTGTTCCTGAACTTAGTTGTAATACTTCATTTTGGAGAAGAATAATTTCCCGTTATATGTCCAACTGCATAAAAATCATGAAACTATGGGGACCTGCTGGCCTGGGGGTGAAGATGCCAACAATCAAGGTCAAGGTTTCAAAGATCAGTGTTCATTTATATAGCATTTTACAACACAGGGTTGCACAATTAAATGTGATGTGTAGCTCCTTCTTGCTACACACATACATGAGATACAAATATTTAAACTTGAATTGAATAAAATAATTATTAATTCAGATATATACAGTAACATGTATACATATAGCCTTCTTATATAGACATATACCTATAGATGCATATATCCAGAGAGCATGTACAGTACATACATATGTACAATGTCATTTATTTATGGTGGAATGCGTAGGATGAATTGAGGAGTCACACAGCCTGAGGAAAGAAGCTGCCCTGTAATCTGGTGGTACAGTAGCACATACTTTTGTATCACTTGCCAGATGGTAGCATGGTGAACAGGTTGTTGCTGGGGTGGGTATTGTCTTCTTATTGTATCCTAGCTCTGTGCGGGCACCTCACCTCACCTCAAAATTGCGTCAAAGTCGGGCTAGATTTGCTTAGTCTGATCCCAGCATAAGGATTCCTTTCCACTGAAATGTCCCCCCCCAAAAAAACATATCACCATGCAAACAGTCACAATACCATAGCACTGAAAATGGGACACTTAAGTGGAATGCAGTCTTCATTAAGGTTATTAGTTACATGTGTGTTCCTGCTTATGACATATTTGACCTCTCCTTTCCTGTAACAAATTGTGGATTGTTTGTGCTTACTCTGACTGTTTTTCTTATACCACAATGTATCATGGCAGTTGCCCTGATAATTTTATCACGAACCAGAGAGAAGTTTTCCTGTCTGTGTCTCTTAGTGATAATTGTTTTAGAATTGCTTATATGGATAATTTACAGAGCCCCTACAGGGACATGGGGGGAAAAATAGAAAGAACGACAAAAAAAAAGGAAAACAAGCAGAAAAAAACGTTTCTTGTCACCATGACGACGTATCACGTGCGCTCCAGAAACATATCTCGTGCGCTCGAGATAGTATCTCGTATGAAAAATTTTACACACATACACAGTGCCAACAAGACATTAAAGTCAAAATACAAGAGGTATTTCCTTCTGCAGTCACTAAAATTCCAGTCAGAGAGGATGCAGCTGTTTATGTTTATGTTGTGGTACCTCACCTTAAAATTGTCCTAGTCTGTGTAATTCAATTACACAGTTAGTCATGCATCAGCAGACAATTTTTGATGATAAAAGGTCCAGGTGCTGTTTATCAACTGCCAATGCAAACCTGTTCTGCTGCTTCAGTTCCCTGTAACGGTCAACACTACGCCCATCATTCCTGCCACAGGACTCCTACCTGCTCCCTGAGTCAACAGCATTTTCCTATTTCTCATAACTTACTTGAGGAATCATCTTGAGAGTCAGTTGCCTGGCAATGGCGATAGATATTTCAGAGTAAGAGGCCCCTATAAAAGCCATGACTGGCTGGCCACAGATAGAGGTGTTGTTTCTTCTGTGGCAGTTGGCCTGCTGGGTCAATTGTGCTGTAACTCTCAGAGCTGTGCTGACATCAGAGCAGGAGTCCACGATCCAGTAGCCCAGAGTAATGTTGGCATCAGCCAGCGGAGGGGATTTATTCACGATCTCTATGGCATTGATCATAGACAATGCCCTCACCAGACCTCTGTCTTGAAACCTGTGTGAGCAGTACAGTGTCATCAACAAATAATAAACACATGACATATGTGATAGACATAGATGACATAGACATAGACATAGATAGATAGTGAACTACTATTTTAATTTCAAGTCTGATATGACTTTCTAATGAAAATCAGTTACTAATAAAAATCATTTCAAGTCAAGCTCTTTCTTTTACTTCAAACCTCTAAATACCAGATCAAAGCTGAACTCATCTAAAATTTTGTCCCCATCCAGTCCCTTTGTGAGTTTTCATCATAATTTGTAAAACCTATATACTTTGATCCAAGGAGGAAATTTTGTGTCCCCACTATTTTTAAAACAAAATGACATCTTGAACAGAACAACATCAGTTGAGGAGTGTAACTATTTAATTGTAACTAATTGTAACTAGGTAATTAGATTACCTGAAGTGTTGCACTTAAGTGTAATGTTAGCTGAATATTTCTAATTTAGGCTGTATTATCCTGTTCTTATTTATTACATTATTTTTGCTCAATACATTATTGAGGGAAATACTGTACTTTTCACTCTGCTAAATTTAACTGATATTAATAGTTGCTAGTTTCTATGCAGATCATAATTTAACAAACATATCTTCACTATGAAAAATAACCTATACATTATAAGGATAATTGATTAAATTGATTGAATGCTTTATTTCTGTATTTGTGTCCCCAGTGGTATGTACATTGTATCATTTATTAATGTGTGTACTGTATGTAGCACTTTGTTAACTTCATGCTATTCATGCTGTGGATATCAACATTAATATGTACAACCCTGTTTCCAAAAACGGTGGGACAAACATAATGTGATGGTTTGCAAAATGCTGAAATCCCATATGTGATTGAAAATAGCACAAAGACATCATATCAAATGTTGAACCTGAGAAATTTCATTGTTTTTGTTTTGGAAACAGGGTTGTACAATAATATAACAGTCACAGCATACAATTGTATTAGTTTTATAGTGTACTTTTACTTTTGTAGATTTTGGAATGTGGGACTTTTCTTGTTATGAAGTATTTTTAAATTGGACTCTGATGACCTCTTCCACCTCTAAAGAATATTGAATACCGTGTTATTTTGTCTCCTAGTTACTCATGGGACATCTTAAAGTTCTTAACATTTAATGGAGAAATTTTGGAGGTTTGGTTAATTGCATCTTAAGAGTCAGAGTAGATAAATACAGACTGAAAGTGAACAAAACAAACAAAAAACAACCATTAAATTTGGTTGAACTCACCTGATACATGGCTTTAGGTGGGGTGCAAAGGAGTTCTTCTCTCTGTCTACGTCTTCATGAATGGGAAAGATTCCTCCAATGATTATGTCTCCTGGGGCTGTAGCGTCCAGAACTCTGGTGGTCTTTTCAGTGGCATGTCCAATTTCCAGAATAATAAAGAAAAGTAAGGTGAGCAGATAGATTAGAAGAGAAACCCAGGCCATAATAATGTCTTCTGTGTTGTCCCTCTGTCTTTGATTTGTAAGCTCCCTTTCCCTTTCTTTCTTCTCTCACTGGCCTCTGCTGTTCTCACCTCCAGCAGAGCGATACTACCCCTTTTAAGCATCTTCACTTGACTAAAAGAAAATTCCCTTTTCCTTCCTCTTTCACACTTTACTGTTCTCATATTCTCCCCTGCAGCCCTGCCCACTTTTTATGAGTGACAGCAGTGTGAGTCACTGCTCTGCAAAAACAGCTTATATTGTGCGTAAGCATTTTTCGACTTGTTTGAAAATATGATTGTGGGACACCTCACCTTTCACCAGGTGGAAACAAATTGCATGAACAGATTCTTTGTGTACTGAATAACACTTTATTTTATAGTACTTCTATCAATTAGGAAGTTATGGAGTACTGCTTATACTAAACTGTTGGTACCAGCTATGCAATTTGAACTTTTTGATATTACATAATATCTTAATGAGGACAGACGCTACATCATATTTACCAGATAATTATAATCACACAGTAGTAGAGAGTACTGTTTGGTACAATAAAACAAATGACTGATATTAGTGAAAATAATGAATTGAATCAAGATGTTTTCTTGAAACCTGCAAATTATAATCTCCTCACATTTGCCCATCTGAATTATAACAATTTAAAAGTCTTACATATGGCTCCTTTTAAAGTTTTCATATTTTGTCCTCTCCAAGTCATTTTGTGAGCTGTGTTACTTATTCTGCCCAGCTGCTCTGGCTGTGCTCTCATAAGCTCCACTCCAGTTCACTAGGAGGCAGTACTGCAATAAAATAACTGTCAGTGTCTCAGGCCGCATAGGCTCGAGAACGGTCCGGAAATGAAAACAAGTCACTAACGGAAGTAGAAAGATGGAAGCGGCTGTGTTCATTCTGTCACTTGTGGACTGTTGTGCACTGATTTTCCTCTCGGTCTACTTTGTATCCTTTTCAGCAGTGTTTTCTGGCGGGCATCGATCTTAGTCATCCGACCGGCTAGCTGACCGAAAGGTCTTTCGAACTCCGTTGTTTATGGCAGTATATTACATTAACGCTAAGTAGCTAACCAGTTAGCCACCTTACTAGTGTCGGTCACATGCTAACGTGAACAAATGCTAACGTAAGTTAAGTGGAACCTTGTCTTAACCGCATAGTAACGGTATGATATCGCAGGAACATAAAAACAAAATTGAAGGTTACATGGATAGTTTTAAATCAGCATAACCATAGACGAAGATAAAAAAAAACAAACAAAAAAAACCGTTATCTTTAGCTTGCCACTTCTCTTGTTACCGGTACTGCCACTTCTACGCTAAATGTGTGACTATTCAATGTTGCCCTGAGGGTCAGCAAATGTATCTACATTACTGATGATTTTTTTTAAGTTGTTCACACAACGATACGTCACAGGTTATTCCAACCAATTCCAAACCAATATGCCACTATCTCAGATTAAATTTAGTTAAAAACCTTGTAAATAATATGCAGCTGTTGTGGTAAATTATTAAATGGAGTTTCCTTCGTGTTTATGGCATGATGAAGAAAACTTTTAGTGTGCAGTAAACCATCAGATGGGGTAAAATAAATGTCCAAAACTAGTAATCACACAGGTGTAATGAATTAGATTCAGTTGTCTTGTGTAAAACAGCAGTAGCAGCTTCCAACAGTTTTTGTAGAGGGACAGAGGATTCTTCCATCTTCCCACCCCAGCAACAGAGACACATCCTTGTACACCAAAATGCGTGATGTTGCCCAAGGGTGACCCCTGTCAACAAACCGTGGTCAACATTTGTCCGATATACATCCTTTTGTGGAATTTTCTCTTGGGTGTCACTGTTAGTTGGGTACAGCTAGTTCTAAAAGGTTGCCAGAAATCTGTTTGGAATCCATGTGTGAAGTCCAAGAGGGTGCAAGTTAGGTTGAGTTTTTCTTCTAAGCAAAGTCCAGTTGAATAGAGTAGATAGAAGACAGGAATGAAGATGCTGATGTAACTGCTTAAAAAAAATTAAATTTTCTGTAACTAACATGTGCAAGATGCTCACCAGTTTGTGGCACCTTAACTAAAAGCTCAGATCATCACCCTGTCAGATCTAGAATGTGACTACATCAATGCTAGAGCCTGCTGCTCCAAGCTGAACAAAGTAAGTCATGTTAGTCTGCGTTCTCACTGTCAGAGGACAGTTGCATAAATATACCCGAGATTTTGCTTTTATTTGTGTTGTTTTTGTAAATGCTATAGATGTAGGTGTATTACTAAAATGATTTCTATGATTTCTGAGTTTTGATGTTTGATATTTTGTATTTCCAGTGGGTAATTCCAGAGATGGTGGGCCAGTGTCTCTCTACTATGCTGATGTTGGTCTCCATGCGCTGGTTCATCTTCCTCCTCAACCTGCCTGTAGCAGCCTGGAACATTTATAGGTATGCTCTTGGGCTGTCAACGAATATTCTAAAAATATTCCTAAAGAAAACATATTGGATTGTGAAAATTAAACTGCTGTTTCTGGTCAAAAAGGATTATTACTCTTTAACAAAAATGTTTGGCGCTGGAGGGATTCTTTCCCAAATGTCAGACACTTGGAATAACAATCTGAGTGAGTCAGTGGCAAAACCAAACACCTTTAGTGGATGCAAATTGACAGTGACAAATTACACTTACATTGCAGCCCGTTCATGGCTACCAGCTGCAGCACTCTTGCTCAATACTGGCTTTACTCAAACTTAAAAAATTGTTGGTTTCATTCGTCACTCACACAAAACACAACACGGTATAGGACATTATTTTATTTGTTTATTTTGTAAATTTATAGGTGTGCAGATCTTTTAAAAGGCATGTTCATGCTGAAATTACATACAAGTAATATGTCTCTCGTATTATTTTTTCCTCGTATGGACAGGATGCACAAAAACAGATATTTAAATGGTTCAAACCTATGTGTTGCTTTTTAGAAGGAATAATCTTATGTCATTTTTGGCCAGTTTTCACAGTCCTCGTATGCTCATACTACTGCTGCTGCTGTTTCCTGTACTGGCTGCTTTTCTGTAGGGTTGGGCTATATGACAGTATATGCTATGCTGTATGGTTTAGAAAGCGAAAGCTATTTCTGTGCTGTCTTTGGGTCAATTAGACCATTAAAAGCAATGTTGCAAATCAATGAGCAGGACTTCCTTATTGTGATATTAGATTTTCCAGGCATTTCATTCACTTAATTAGCCAAAAGACAGACATTACAATCTGGTTAAATATACAACATCATGTTATATATTGATACTGCAGTTTAAAATTACACACACTGTGAAGATTTAATCCATATCACACACATGTAGTCTGTTGGCAAGAACAATTCAGTTCAATTGATTTTACTGATATAGCACCGAATCACAACAGAAGTTGTCTCAGAACACTTTCTGTATAGAGCTGGTACAGACCATAGTCTTTATCTACAGAGACCCAACAATTCCCTCACGAGAAAGCACTTCGCAACAGTGGCAAGGAAAAAATTTATTTTAACAGGCAAAAACCTCAGGCAGAATCAGGCTCTGGGTGGGTGGCCTAGGAACAGCTAAGAAGCTGTGCAGAACCCTTTTTGGACAACTGAATTTGACCTCAATCATGCACTGCTGTTTCGTTTATTGAATTGCTCTTGGGTTGAGCACACACTCAATGTTATATGATTTAGCAGATTTCATGTCTTATTGTCCATGGTGCAGTGAAGCTGTGGGCTTTAATCTGTCTTGTCCCTCTTGTCTATACAGGTACGTGAAGGTGCCGATGGGAAACATGGGTGTGTTTGACCCCACTGAGATCCACAACCGAGGTCAACTAAAGTCGCACATGAAGGAGGCAATGATTAAACTGGGATACCACCTGCTCTGCTTCTTCATTTATTTGTACAGGTGAGAACAACAGCTTTTACAGACACACTGACATTTAGTGACACGTCCAAGGTCCTTTACATCAGCTTACACTCACACTGTAATAGTGGTAGCTTTTTGCTCTGTCGGTTCTATACTAACACGTATCTTTCCCACCCCATTTGCCCAGCATGATCCTGGCTCTGATCAACGACTGAAGCACACAGCAAGCTCTCTGACCCCCGCTGCCAAATTCCAAACTCCAGCGTTTGCTGTTTTTCTGTATAGTACTGTATGCATAAAATCTGTTAGAACAGCAGAGAGAAGTGTACTATCACTGTGGTCTCACTGAGGTTCACACTTTTATATGTGTTGTCAGTTTTGACTTTGATACAATATGTATATTTAACAGTTTAACACTTCAGTACCATCCTGACAAAATGTCTTACAACAACCACTGTGCTTTACTGTGAAGGGGACTTCAGTCATCAGTTATTTTTTTCAATCTCTCTCTTTCAATCTAGTGAGTAATTACAAGACGAACAGCAGTTACACAGCTTCTACTTGCTGAAATATAGAAATATTAGACAATTTCATAGTACAGTGAGTAAGTAAGCTTATATCAGATAGAATAAGTGTACCTGCCTTTAGGACCTGCCTTTGACCCCACAACAGACTCGGTTCTTCATGTCGTATATTAAAGGAGGTGCTGGGAACATTCTGCTCCATGTTGTCACAATTTGTCACACAGTTACTGCTGACTTTGTGACTTTACATACATATTGCAAATACTTTGGAAGGTTTCATTTAAACAGTGCACAGTAGGAAAAGAAGAGGCCTAATGTGTGCCAAGAGAAAATTCCCCACACCATTACTCCACCATCACCAGCCTGAAGTGTTGACACAAAGAAGGATGGATCCATGGATTCATGTTGTTTACACAGAATCCTGACACTGCCATCTGCTTTTGACAGCAGAAATTAAGATTCCTCACATTAGGCAGGTTTTTTCTAATCATCTAGTGTGCAGTTGTGGTGAGCCTGTGCACACTGTAGACTCAGTTTCCTCTTAGCTGATGGGTGGAATCCACTGTGTAACCAAATGTGTTATTCAAAGGTGTCCTCCTTTGCACCACTGGTGTAACATGGATGTGTGAGAAACTGATGCCCTCCTGTCTGCTTGAAGCAGTCTGCCGTCCTGTCTATTTGAATAGCAAAGCATTTCGCTCACAGAACTACATCTCCCTGGATTACATTTCTTCCTCATTCTGATGTTTGATCTGAACAACAACTGAACCTCTTGACCATGTCTGCATGCTTTTATGCATGTACTTGCTGCCACACGTTTGGCTGATTAGATATTTATATTAATGAGCAGGTCTGCAAGTGCAACTAATAAAGTGGCCACTGAGTGTACATTCTGGTCATTTTGTGCTGTGGCACAGTACAAAGCTTAGCTGCCAGCACTTTATCAGTTTGTGTTACCAAACGTGACATTAAGCAGCTGTGCGTTTCTTTTCTGTGCAGGGCTTCAGAGTTCAGTCACATGTCCGTCAGCTCTAAAATGAACTGCACATGTAGCTCCCGCCATCAGTTTATGAACTTATTAAGACACACATTTCAAGACATGGTGCACTGTTAAGTGTTTTAGCAGTCTGATTGTAGTTTTTTATTGACGAGCAGACCGGTGCACTGATATTCCAAGGTGACAGTTCAGCACTTTTTATTGATCTAAAGGCTGGTGTCACCTGGAGTTGTGCTGAGTTTTGCTGTGTGTCTTATATTGTTCCTTATCAGTGACCGCTCAGCTAACTCAGTATGTTGAATAGAGAGGCAGTCTGAAATCTCTGATTGGCTGGTTAGTCATCAGTTTTTCCTTTTTTCATACTTGTGCCTTTTGTTGTTCCTTCAACAAGTAAAGTAATACTTGCTAGTTTCATTTGCAATTGCATTTCTTGTCAAACAGTTTCATTTAATCTAGAGACGATTATAGTGGTTTGAAAATGGTTCATTAGTTTGTTTTGTTTGTCACTCATCAGTATTTTTCGGCAGGAACACAGACCACTGACAAAGCATCTCCTCTGACACAGGCACGGTGCATACACATAGGTGGCAAATAAAAGTAGAACCCAACATTAAGTAACAATAGTATTTTTTTTATGCAGCAACTTTTAAAAACAAAATTACTAAGTGCTTTACTGTAAAAACAAAGACTAAAAATAAATAAAATCCCAAACATAAAAGATAGAACATGATGAAATAATTTAATCAGAACAATTATCATCAGTTAAGCAAAAGCCATAAGGCAAATGTGAGTTTTAAGACAAGAGGTTAAACAATACTGAGAGAAAAATGTGTCAATAAGGTGCAAGGTGGAGAGCCCTTTCCCAAACATGGCTCCAAAACCCCCCATCGATCTGGTGACTGTGAAGACTTTACCAAATTGTTATCATCATTGTTATAACTTATTCTTTGTCCCCTGCTGTTGGATGTAGTCTTTGTTGTGTGATTCTGTTTTTTTTTTCTTGCTTGGTGAGTCAGGGCCCTGCTGTGTTTCTAGTCCAATGTTGTTGCTCCTTTGCTCCTTCATTTTTTGGAACTCTTCCAGTTCTCACATTTTAAGCTTACATAACAATCAAAGTATCAAAAGTTTTCAAAATGAAATGGTGAAATCAGAGTCTTGTGATGGTATTGAAGTGTAAAGACTCATCACAACACCAGTGATTATCAGATGATTGATCACTGAAGTTGCTCTAAGACTTTTTATGCATATGCAACCTGCCGGACTTCCGGAGTCACACTCCAAGGGGGGGGGGGGGGGGTTGTAATGGTGTTAAACGATTAATAAAAGAGTGATTCTATTCAGTCTGAAAAGAAGTGATATAAGTAATGGCTGTTGTGTTATGACTGTTCTTATTTTGGACAGCTCAAGTTGACCTCAATCATGCACTGACATTTTGTTTACTGAATTGCGTTTGGGTCGAACACACTATTTGTAAGTCTGACATTCCATATATCAAAAGGTCCCTAGATCAGCAGGAGTCTTAGCTTTTCACTGGGACGATGGATAGATGTGTGCACGCTTTATTTGATTGAGTGTATAGACAGTGCAATCATTACTAGTACAGTACATCCATACCTACTCTGTATTATTTAAGGCCTTTTGTGTGACCCACATGTACAGGTATTCTGAAGCCATTTCTGTCTTCAGTGTGGATGGACTGGGAAGACTGCTGGTGTTCAGGCCTGATTCACACTAAGCTGTCTTATGCACTGTAAAGTTTCTTTTTTGGAGGGAAATGTGTTTCATAAATAAAACTAAGATATGTTGTTGGTCTTTAATTGCCTCAAAATGGCAAGTGCTGACTTTGCAGCAGTGTGTGTGTGTGTGTGTGTGTGTGTGTGTGTGTGTGTGTGTGTGTGTGTGAGAGAGAGAGAGAGAGAGAGAGAGAATCTATGAATTGAGACACCATGCAAGTACCACAAGTGATAAATGTTTAATAATTTTTTTTAGAGGAGTTGAAGTTGTACCTTCATATTGTGTTCTTTTCTTAAGAGTTTCATTTTGCTGTAACTGCTGAAACCTTTAGCTGTTTTTAACTTGCCACTGTTCTGCCCCCGTATTTCTGTAATCCATGCCCAAATTTAGATATGGCAGTTTTTTGTCTTTCTAGTAGCCATATCAGCATATATTGTGTTTTTGCTGAATGATGGAAGCTGAACAGGTGTAAGATTGGCTCTTACTTGGAAGGGAGGTTTTCAGGGAAGAAGAAAGAAGCTGCTGGAAGTGAAGCTGGTGGGCTTGTAGGGGGCAGGCTTTCCTCTGGACCTAATAAAAATCCCAGTGCAGTGATGCAGATGACCTCATGGCAATAGTAATAGTAGGGGTTTTATCTGGCCACCTAATTTTCCCCCAGTATAATTGGCTCAAAACATTGTTAGAACTTCATAAAACACTGAATAATGTAATTATATATTGTAAAAATCTTAAAATTAACAAAAAGGCCAGTGAAGAAAGTGAGGCCTGTGTGTTCATAAATTTATATTTAATATGCTAAATAGTTTGTTACATACTTAATTTGACTGTTGATACACCTATGTTTTCAGTTCTTCACAGTTGGTTTCAAGTTTATATATTTACTGTGTCTTTGAGCTCAAACTTACAAAAGTCCAGTTTATTCAGTCACCTGGATCATGAACCCCAAACATCACGTCATTTTCAGTCATATGCTTCTTAAAACACTGCTCAAAAATATTAAGGGAACACTTAATCATCACAGTATAACACTAAGTCAGTTAAACGTCAGGGATATCAATCTGTCCATTTCGGAAGCACAAGTGATTGTGACTTAAACCTGCTTTGGTGCAAATAAAAGTGACAACAGGTGCAATGGAGAAGCAAAAGCAGTACAGCCCCCAAAAGGAATGGTTTTGTATGTGCTGGCCACAGACAGTTGCTCTCTCCTTATCCTTCCTGACTGATTCTTCTCTAGCTTTGAGTTCTGTTAGTGTCCTTGTCACAACTGGTTGCATGAGGCTGTACCTGCAGCCCAGTCAAGTTGCACAGGTAGTCCAGCTCCTCCAGGATGGCACATCCATATGTGTGGTCACAAGACCATTTGCTGTGTTTCCCAGCACAATCTCAAGAGCATGGAGGGGATACCAGGAGACTGGCTGTTACTGAAGGAGAGCTGTAGAAGGGCATCAACCCAGCAGCAGGACCGGTATCTGATCCTTTGTGCAAGGAGGAACAGGAGGAGCACTGCCAGAGCCCTGCAAAATGACCTCCAGCAGGCTACTGGTGTGCATGTTTATGACCAAACTGTCAGAAACAGATTCCATGAGGGTGGCATGAGGACACAACGTGCTGTAGTGGGACCTGTGCTCACAGCCCAGCACCATGCAGCTCGATTGGCATTTGCCAGAGAACACCAGAATTGGCAGGTCCGCGACTGGTTCCCCGTTCTCTTCACAGATGAGAGCAGTTTCACACTGAGCACATGAAACAGGCGTCAAAGAGTCTGGAGACGCTGTGGTGAATGTTATGCTGTCTGCAACATCATCCAGCATGAGCAGTTTGGCAGTCGGTCAGTGATGGTCTGGGGAGGCATATCCTCGGAGGATCGCACAGACCTCCATGTCATAACCAATGGTACCCTGACTGCTTTATAAAAGCCTCAGAGTGATTGTCAGATCTTACACTGGTGCAGTGGGCCCTGGGTTCCTCCTGGTGCAAGACAATGCCCGGCCTCATGGCCAGAGTGTGTTGGCAGTTCTAGTTGATGCCATTGACTGGTCGTCACGTTCCCCTGACCTAAATCCAATTGAGCACCTGTGAAACATTATGTGCCACCGCCACAGACTGTCCAGGAGCTCACCAGCCATGTCTGAGAAGAGATCCCCTAGGACACCATCTGTCGACTCATCAGGAGCGTGCCCAAACGTTGTCAGGAGTGCATACAGGCACACGTGGGCCATACACACTACTGAGTCATATATAAGTTGCTGTCATGCTGTGACTTCAATTTTTCACTCGGATTTTTTCGTGCGATTTTGAATCTTGCTCTCAATGGGTTGATGATTTTGGTTTCCACTGACCGTTACATCATTTTGTTCTCAACAAATTATACGATGTATACAAAGATGTATACAAAGATTTTGAACTTGAATAATTCGTTCATCATGATCCTATGTGTCATTTAAGTGTTCCCTTAAATTTTTTGAGCAGTGTAATTATGACTTTACATGACATGTTATGTAGAAGACATTGAAATCTGTTGGTATCAGCCAGGAGCCAGTCTATTCCAGCCACAATCATTTCCTTATACCCCTGTACCTGTGGCATCCTATTTCTCCATGCAGACTCTTGCAGAACAATCACAGCTAATGTAAAGGTTTGAACAGAATGATGGAAACAGTGACCGCAACTTTTGAGTCTAGAGTGGTGAGAAGTCTTGAAGTTACAATTTCTAATGTTTTATTAGTATAATTCATGATTAACATGTGCATAAGATGTTGCCTCAACACTTGATACTATATATTTTACAACATGAGATTATGTGCTTCAACCAGTGATTGATTCAGTATATAATACTCAGAATTTTATAAGCTGCATCAGAATTTAATTATAAATGATGAACCCTATTACTTACAACATTTTTGTCAACATCCATTTTCCTTCCTTTTGAGTCTTTCTTTTTGTTGATATGAACATTCAGGTCTTCATTCAGGATTAATCTGTTATATCTAGTGATGCCAAGTGCGATCAGCTCTGAGAATTCCTGCATAAACACTGAAGAATATCTTTGTGGTCAATAAAATTTAATGATGAGCACTGATAAATCTGCTTTCAGCAAGAGCAAGATATTCAAATGATGTAAATTCATCCAGGTCAATGCCATTACACACAAACTGGTTGGCTAAAATGGCTACAATGCTTCCTTTCCTGTTTTGTCTGACTGACTCCTAAAAATAATTTGGCGGACAAGACTCTATCAGTGTTGCCACACCAGCAGTGCAGTTTAGCCATGTTGAATGCAAATTCCTCTCACTTATCAGATCATTTGTTAGCCAATGATCTGACATTAAAAAGAGCTAATTTCAGCTGAAGGCCTTCTGTGATAGGAGACAAGACTGACTGTGGATGAACAATGACAAATTTAAAATTACAGGTACCAGAGACAGGTACCAGATGGTCTTTGATTGCTACAATGTGTTGAACCGTGCCACCAGCTGTTTAAGATCACTGATATACTTAAGGAAGCGGCATGGTGTATTTCTGATAGACACCTGATGGATGATGTCTGTGGTTATTGTTGTGGTAGCTTTAACTTACTCCTTAATTGGTGATTGTGGTGGAAGTTGGGTCCCTGGAGAATGTGATGAAGAAAGGGACAAGGAGCGTTGGAACCCTGACTGGGATAGAGACATCCTCTGAATGCCTTGGATGATGTGAGGCAGATTGTCAGGTGAGGCTGTGTGCGATCACCGGTATGTTTAAGGAAGCAGAGTGGTGTCTGTCTCATTTCTGATAGACACCTGAGGGATGATGTTTGTGGTCACTGTTGTTTAATAGTTCTCCAGTTTGACTGAGCTTTGAGTTTAGCAGCTTTAACACCTTGATTTGACATTGTGGTGTTGGAGGGGAGGGGGGATGTTGGTTCCCTGTAGATTGTGATGAAGGGGGGGGGGGGGGGGGGGGGTTGGATCCCTGACTGGGACAGAGACATCTTCTGAATACTTTGAGTAATGTGAGGCAGAAGGTCTGGTGTAGGGGAGAGATACAGGCTGTCTGCTTGAATGTGCTGGCCTTTGCATCTATCTTTACATTCTTGTTATATTACAGCATCAAAAGAGCATGTCGCACCTTGGCGCTATGCAGTCTGTAATCAGTGATGTTTGGATGTATCCCATCAGGCTTAAAGCGGTCTTTACAGTTCCAAAAGATACTGAAATTGTGAATAAACTTTATTTCATGGTTGAGGCATTCCAATGTCAGCCATGAATTCAGGGTAAGGAGTTTGCTGAAAGATTCAATGCCTTTCTTAAGGTTGGAATGGAGTTACCAATATTCCCTCTGGGCCTCGACCTAGAAGTGGATCTGGGGCTATTTCTTGGGTTTTGGTCAGCCTTAATACTAGTGGTGTGATTAGTTTGGCTGCAACATAGCTTTTATGTAGTAGGTCATACCTGTTTTGCAGTGAGAGTTAAGGACAGGGATTGAGCATTGGTGCCAGTCTAGCACTGCTGCTGTGCCACTAAGAAGTGTCGCTGGGGAAGGCTGTTGGACAGCCTCAACAGCTGATTCAGTGGTGTCTCAGTCAGAGCCTCACACTCTGTGCAGCTCACAGATTTTTCCATGTTGTGTCAGTCCTGATCCCAAGTTTCCAGACACACCAAAGAGGCTTGTGGTGTTTGGAGGTGATGTTGACACAGTGCTGATGATGTAATAAAAGTAATAAGAAGATGGTGGCATAGATTTAAGTCCCTATGATTTCTAACTATTCAATATTCACTTTCTGAAACCTTTGGGAGAAAAAAACAAGAAAATCAGCAAAAGAATATAAGCAAAGCAGAGAGCAAGAAGGAAGAGCATCAGCTTTGTAAGAGAGCAGGAAGCAGAAGTGAAATGATTGATCCCTTTAGGACCCCTGAAGGTGTCGAAATGACCTCAGCAATGTGGAGTGATCATTTCCTGCCATGCAGGACAGCATACCATCTCATGTTTCAAATAGCACCACTGACCCCTTATTTGCCATGGGAATAAAGTGATCTTAAAGAAGGGCTCATATATCAATATGAAACTTCATCTGTAAATATGTTTATTGAAATTACTTTTTTTTTTTTTTTTAAAAATGATCTAGTCATGTAACAAATACAACAGATTCAGTTTTGAATTTGTTGTAACCTCTTGAATGTTTTCACGTGTCCCACGTAATAATTTTGATCAATGTATTTTGAGTTCTTTTCAAAATATAAAAGAGATGTCATCATTATCAGTAGGTTTGCTTGTAATAACATCCACATTTCAATGTAATTGTTGAGGATAAAAAATATCTATAATTGTATTGACTATTTAAGAAAAACAAAAATTGCATCTGTATAATAATGATGTGCATGAATGAAAACATACTTATGAATATTATATTCTGCTTCTGCCATACTCTACCAGTAGATTCCATGAAATCTTACACACTGGTCCTTTAAACCCCACTGCGCTATTACTTTAAAGCAGCTTTATAACTGTTTTACTGGTTTTCACCTGCAGCAGGCAGCTGTTTTCAGAAGAAAAGCTCTAACACCCCACTGCTGCTGAACAGCAAACTGCAGACGGACACAGTTCAAGACTAGCTGGTGGATGTAGCGGGACATTTAGCAGGTGAAGAGACAGATATTTTTCGAAGGAGTTGGTGGAGACCAAAAACAGCTAAAATAGAGTGAATATGATTAGGTATTGTTTCTCTGCAACTGCTTCATGTGTAAATAAAAAAATATTTGCTGACAAGTTTGCCATGTCAACTTAAAAGGTGATACATCTGAGCCAAACACAAATCTTCACACTTTAGCCTTCAGAGCTATGATTTTCCTAATAGCGACCTGAAACCTTTGTGCTTTGACGTTGCAGTCTTGTTGGAACAAGGTGGCCATTCACCAGCCATCCATAACTCCATCCATCTGGACCACCGTAGCATAGCATTCATCAGTGAGCAAACAAATTGGAACACAGTGTATCTACAGAGGGGGTGGGTCTTCTTTCATGGAATCCGCCATGTTGCACTGTCATGTTTCTACAGTAGCTCAGAACAAACAAACCAAACACTGGTTCTAAAACTCATCTTTTGTGTTTTTCATGAGCAGCATCGGATCTCCTTCACACTTGGAAATAAAGGAATGAGGGAGAGGGTATTCATTTGGTTGCAAGAAGAAGAAGTGGTGGGATGCTGTGCCAGACGATCTGGCCCCCATAATCTCCCAACCTGAACCCAGCTGAGGTGGTTTGGAAAAAGTTGGATGACAGAGTGAAGGAAAAGCAGCCAACAAGTTCTCAGAAAATAAAGCTGGGAAAATAAGTATTGAATGCCTCAACATTTTTGTCAGTAAGCATATTTCTAATGGGGCTATTGAAATGAATTTTTCACCAGATGTCAGTAACAACCTAAGGAAGAGAGACTTAGACTTTATTGATCCCAATTTGGAAATTCTTTTGTTGCAGCAGCAGGTTAAACAATACACATAAACATAGAATAAAACTAAGAGAAAATGCAACTGAGTATATAAACATGGAATAGCAGCAATTTTTAAAATACAACTAAGTATATAAAAAAATATTAACATCAGTTCTTAAAGAGAGAGAGAGCCAGGGCTATAAACTATGTACCAGAAAAAACATGTGCAAGTTGCAGATTCCAGCATATTCCACAAATTTTAAGCAAAAGGCATGCAATAAATAATCTAAAAGCACAGCAAGCAAAGAATTAAAAATTAAAAGTAAAAATGTCCAAGTGTCCAGTGCAAACAGAATTAAAAGTAAAAGTGTCCAGTGCAACAGAATGCAAGTTTAAATGTCCAGTGCACCAGAATGCAAGTGTCCAGTGTTTGCATGAGTTTAAAAGAGATGTCCAGAGTTTAAATGTCCAGTGCAAACAGAATGCAAGTTAAGGTGCATGTTGAACAGAGTGCTGTACAGATTCCATTCAGAACATTGAGGAATGTTGACATCCCTGGTCTTGGTGGTGTTGAGGTGCAGGTGGTTGGAGTCGCACCATGGGACAAAGTCCTGGATCAGTGTCCTGTACTCCTCCTCCTGTCCACTCCTGATACAGCCCCACGATAGCAGTGTCATCTGCGAACTTTTGCACATGGCAGGACTCTGAGTTGTATTGGAAGTCCAATGTGTACAGGGGAACAGGACTGGAGAGAGCACGGTCCCCTGCAGTGCTCCTGTGCTGCAAACCACGGTGTCAGACCTACAGTCCCCCAGTCTCACATACTGAGGTCTGCCTGTCAGATAGTCTGTAATCCAGCCCTTGTACAGTCCCCTCCATGTCCTCGCCGTGTGACCCCTGCAGTACATCCCAGTCTGTAATTGCAAAGCAATCTCTCAAAGCCTGCTCTGCCTCAGGAGACCACTTCCTGAATGAGCGTGTGTGGTTGTGGGTAGCCTCCTCACTGTTGGTTTGTAGTGAGGCTGAAGCAGAATCAGATTGTGGTCTGCTTTCCCCAGTGCAGGCAGCGGGGTGGCGCTGTATGCGTGAGGTTGGTAGATTAACTGTTTAAGTTACAGTTGTACAGTGTGATGGCTCGTGGCAGGAATGATTTCCTGAAGTGGTGCTTGTGACAGCGGAGCTGGAGCAGTCTATTAGAGAAGGCGCTCCACTGTCTGTCCACGAGGTGGTGAAGAGGATGTTCAGGGTTATCCATAATGGATAACAGTCTGTCCAGTGTCCTCTCCACCACCTCCTCAAAGGTGTCTAATTTGCAGCCAATAATGGAGCCGGCTTTCCTGATCAGTTTGTTCAGTCTGTTGGTGTCACTGGCTGCAAAGCTGCTCCACAAAGTAATCAAAACAAAGAAGTCCATTAATTATGTGAAATAAAATGGAACGACACAGGCAAAAAGTATTGAACACACGAAGAAGAGGATGTGCAAAAAGGCATGGAAAGTCAAGAAACCAGCTGAAATCTGTCAGTATTTAGAATGCAATCCTGTCCGTTATCAGTGCAAATTAATATCAGATGGTTTATTCCTCACTGATGGTCTATAAAAAGGTTAATAGAGCCAGTGTTTATGTGTTGGAGCCTTAGCCCTCTTCCAATTGACAAGAATTAATCTCCTGGCAAGGAGTGTAGTGAAAGCAACATCATCTGCTAGATTTGTTGAAAGTGTAATCCCTTCAGGTGTAGAACTAAATATTGCCATTATTGGGTTGGGGCTAATCTTTTTCTTACAAACATAAGAAATGGTGTCAAGGATGGGTAACTCAGCTTCGAGCACAACCAAAACATGTGACTGAGGGTGGCCTCGGTCTGGTGACATCTTTCACAGTTTGGGTCAGTATTTGGATAGAGCTTAGCCAGTCTGCTCCGGCAAAGATGTATTCTGTGGAATATTTTGAACTGAATCAGACCATGTCTGATACAAATAGAGGATACATTCACTCTACTCATTGCCAGTTGCCAGGTCACATCTGGTATCTGCAGGTTAAGATCCTCCCCCCATTTAGCCTTTATATGGTGAAGGGAGGGAGAGACTACAGTTTGGATTGTGTCATATACGAATGAGACAAAGCCTTTTGTTTGTGGATCCCTGTTAACACAATCGTCAATCCAATCCTCTTCTATGAGTGTAATTGAAAGTTCTTAAAAGGGTGAAATAAGAGTCCGAAATAACGTTTTGAAAAGTTTACTGACTTCTTGCAGCTTCAAGAAAATGTACAAACACGGTGGAAAAACAGTAATAAAAAAAGAAGGTAGCTTGTTTTCAGTACGTTACGTGCAAGTCTTCTTTTTCTCTCTAGCTAGCAGCGGCACACCCACGGCACACACTAAAGTCAACAACATAGCGCCTAGGCACTTCCTGGAAAAACTCCTTCAAAATAAAAGCGTCTTATATTCCTTCCAAAACAAACTCAAATAGTCCATATATCAAGTACTTTAACATGCAGTAAGCAAATAATAGTTCTTCAATACATTTTTAACTGTAGCAACAGTGCAATCTTCTTTTAACTATTAAATACTATTAAGAACTTCCTTTTAATAAACATGAAATGAAATAAATCCCAACATTCTCCCGCCCCATGAACAATGTTCATCACTACTAATCTATGCCTGAATAAGGTTAGGTTATTTCCAAAGGATAGATCAGTTGCACAGGTCTTCTCAATAGTGTCCCTGTAGGGGTACGGACTGTGCATGAGCGTGTCAGTCCATCTCGCCCTGGAAACAGTTCTTGAATTCTGCCTGTTTTCCAGGTTTGTCGGGGTATCTTATCCTCTCCAATCAGCACGACGTCTCCCACTTTGAGCTCAGTGGGTTTGGGTGTGTCACACTTATGTGCTGATTTCAGATCCAGTAGATAGTCTTTACGCCAGCGCGTCCAGAATGTGTTTAATAGTCTCTGGCGGTACCTCCATCTGCGTCCCATGTTTTCTCTGCTGAGATTGGCTGACTGAATCTCCGGAATCATAGTTTTTGGTGGCAGGGAAGTCAGTCTTTTCCCAACTAGGAAATGAGCGGGTGTCAGGGGGGTGGGCTCATCTGCATCGTTGTGTACATATGAGAGTGGCCTAGAATTCAGCACAGCCTCCACTTCTGTGAGGGTGGTGGTTAACTCCTCGAAGTTCAATGAGGCCTTTCCTAGGACTGTTCTTAGGCATGTCTTCACTGACCTCACGAGTCTTTCCCAAAAGCCGCCCCACCAAGCAGCTCTCTCAGCAATAAACTTCCATGAAATGCCCTTTTCGGTAAAGAATGCAGTGAGCTCGGGTTCTTTGAATGACTTCCATAGCTCCTTTAGATCTTGGTCTGCTCTTTTAAAAGTCCTGGCATTGTCAGAATAAATGACTTTACATAGCCCACGTCTTGCAATGCATCTCTTCAAGGCTAAGAGAAAGTTCTCTGTGGACATGTCAGATACGAGCTCTAAATGCACTGCCCGAGTGACAGCGCATGTGAACAGTGCTACGTATGCCTTCTTTGTCTGGCTGTCTGACTTGACATACAGCGGGCCTGCAAAATCAATGCCCATGACCTCAAATGGTGGGGACTCTGTAGTCCTGTCTTTTGGTAAGGGGGCAGTAACTTGCTGAGCTGGTTTCACTTTTAGTCTCTTACAGATGTGACAGCGTGCCACAATCTGCTTTACCAGCTGTCTGCTTCTCAATATCCAGTAGCTCTCCCTTATCTGCACTAGAGTATCCCTGACCCCAGAATGCATCACCTTTTCATGGTAGTTTCGAATTAAGAGCTCAGTGTATCTGTGTTTTGGGGGGAGCACCCAAGGGTGCTGTTCTCTGAAACTGAACTCTGACTGTTGCAGCCTTCCTCCGACACTGATAAGGCTGTTCTCATCAAGGAATGGTTTCAAGTCTTTGATTTTAGAATCTTTGTCAAGTTCTTGTCCTGATTTCAGCTGTCTCAATTCTTGGATGAAACCTTGCTCTTGTGTCACCTTTACCCAGTACATTTCAGCTGCAGTGAGCTCCTCTGCAGTTAGCTCTCCATGGGTCCTTTGGCTTGAGCGAGCATTGTTCACAAACCTCTTCACCCATGCAGTTATTCTGAACACTGTTCTCAGTCTGCTGTACTTGTCAAGGTCCAACAGTGGTTCAGCTGGGTCAGTGCTAGTAAACTGTACGGCTACTGTGAAGCAGCAGGGCCATTCCACCACAGCTCACTCTGGATGAGATTGTCAACGCTCTGGCCTCTGGTGGGTAGATCAGCAGGGTTATTTTTGCCATTGATGTGTGACCATGATTCTGGGTTTGTCAGATTTTGGATTTCAGTCACTCTATTTTCCACAAAGGGCTTCCATTTGTGTGCTGAGCTGCGTATCCAGTGCAAGGTGATCATGGAGTCTGTCCACATCTTGAGCTGATTCTTTTCCATCTTCAGGGATTTCAGCAGATTGTTTCCCAACCTGGCTCCGACCAGCGCTCCCATCAGCTCTAAACGTGGTAAAGTCAGTTTCTTTAGAGGGGCAACTCTCGACTTTGATGCAACAAAGCTTTTCACAATTTCCCCATCTTGGTTCTTTCCTTGCATGTATGCAACAGCACCGAACGCCTTCTCACTAGCATCACAGTATACATGTAGTTCCAGTGACTGCATGTTTGGTTGGATTTCAATGTGGCACCACCTGGGAATCGCCACAAGGTGGAGCAGTGGCAGTTCTGAGCACCACTGGTTCCATTCTTTTGCCAGGTCTGGTGGTAACTGGTCATCCCAACCAATTCCTCTCTCCCACAGTTGTTGGAAAAGGTGCTTCACTCTAATGGTGAACGGAGTGAGGAACCCAATAGGGTCAAAAATACGAGCTGAGGTTTGCAGCACACTTCTCTTTGTGTTTTGCTTGTCCTTCAAAAGGTCTAACAGTCCATTTAAGTCAAACACAAAGTGATCTTCCTCTGGTTTCCATACTAGGCCTAGCACCTTGAGTACATTCCCACAAGTGACAGGTTCTATAGCTTGTTCGAATCCATTCTCTGCCCATTTCGATTTGAGATCTGGTGAGTTTGTGGCCCATTTGCACAGGTTCATTCCAGCAACAGACAGAATGTTCTTAGCTCCTGTTGTGACTGAATAGGCCTCCTCCACGTCACATGAGCTCGAGATCAGATCATCTACATACAAGGACTCTCTCAGTGCCTTCACTGCTTTTGGTTGGGCTGCCTCATACTGTTGGATGTGTTTCCTAATGGTTGCAGCTAGGAGGAAAGGGCTTGGTGAAACTCCAAATACCACTCTACTCATTCTCATGATGCGCAGCTCGTTGTCACAGTCCTTGGTGGGGGGTCCATGTAGCCACACGAACCTAACTGAATCCTTGTCTTTGTCTGCTAGGGCTATTTGCAAGAGAGCCTTGGTGATGTCTGCAGTGAGAGCTATCTTGTGCAGTCTGAATTTGATTAGCACATCTAACAGGTTTGGCCCAGTTAACAGACAGTCATTTAGTGAGGGGCTTCCAGCCTCGTGTGATGAGGCGTCAAACACTACTCTCAGCTTGGTCGTCGCTTTCTCCTCCCAGAGTACAGCATGATGAGGTAGGTAATATTTCACAGTCTCTGTTGATTCTACTGCTGAATCATTCTCTGGGACATCCTCACATATTCCCTGCTGTAGGTAATCCTCAATCACATTGTTGTACCTTGTGTACAGAGTGGCATCAGCGCTCAGCTTCCTCTTCAGGCTCTCAAATCTTTTCTTTGCAACTCTGAAGTTGTCTGGTAGATGTGGGCTGTCATGTCGCCATGGTAATTCAACTTGGTAGCGACCATCATTGAATGTTACAGTCTGCTCAAAGCTCTGAAGAGCCTCTGTATCTTCTTGTTTCTCAGCCTTGTCATTCACAATGCCCAGTGATTCTATTTCCCAAAAAGCATGCAACTGTTTTGAGATCTGAGTGTCCTCATCCAGGCTGATGTGCATGCAGGTTGTGTCTGTTACACTAGACATTGGGACTGGCCCTTGTACAGTCCATCCAAATGTGCTTTCTAAGGCCACTAGTGACTCTGTTAGTCTTTCCACCTTGCCCGTCATTACCTTCCAGTAAAAGTCAGCTCCAATCAAGACCAACAGCTCGGTGTCCTCAGCACCTTCTTGCTGGAAATCTGCCAGCTGCAGACCTCTCCTCTTGAGTTCTCCTCTGATGTGCTCTCCAGGCACTTTCATTACAGCAGTGCACACTTGTAGGGTCTCAACTGCTGCAATTTCAATACTTTGCTGTGTATTCCACACATTCTCTAGCACTATTTTGACAATGTTGCACTTGGTTGTCATGGGGCCAGCAGATCCAAAGGTATGGAGGTTCAATGTCTCTTGCTTTAATACTGGCAGTTTCAGTGTCTTCACCAAGTCCTCGTGTATGAAGCTTCTTTGACTGCCTCCATCTAATAGGCAACGCACTATTTTTCTGCCTGCTGGGCCTTCTGTCCAGGCCTTAACTGTCTGAAGTAGCACTGCGTTGGGTTCATTTGGTTTTGGTTTCATTGTGCTAGACACAGAAGAGACCACAGCATCTGTACTGTTGCTGTTAGCAGTGTCTGGCTGCACTTCTTTTGGATCACAGACTGACTGGTGGTGTCTGCGACCACACAAGGCACATGAGACACCTTTGACTTTACAGTATTTAGCTATATGTTTGGGGCCTAGGCACACATAGCATCTTCCCATTTTTTTCAATTTTTCCTTTCGAGCAGTCACTGTGGTGTCTGAGCAGTTCTCTGGTTTGTGACTGGGACTGTCACAATACACACAGGTCTGGGGGGCATTACTGGCTGTGTGCAATGCAGCTGCTGAGGGAACAGTTTTGGATTTATACCCATTGGATGACACTTGTTTTGTGAATGTTCTGTTACTTTGGGAATTGTCCTTTTGGGAGCTGCCTGACCTGGTCAGTTGTAGTGCTCTTTCTCTACTTTGCACTTCGTTTTGCAGGAATTTGATTAGCTCAGGCACTTTCCATTCACCATCAGTGTCCAATGTGCGTGTGTAGTCCAAAGCCAGGTCATCTGGTATCAACTGCAGTAAAACGGGGCATAGCAGGGTGCCGTATGTGTCACCGTGAACACCTAGGGACTCTAGGCTGCGAATCTGTATTTCACATTCATCATAGAGAAATCTCAGTGCTGCTGTATCTGATGATCTTTTCACAGGTGTCAAGGTTAGCAGTTTTGACATGTGTGCACTGACCACAATGTCCTTTCTTCCAAACCTGTTCTTAAGCAAGTCAATTGCATTATCATAGTTACTGTCTGTCAATGTGAGACCTGCTACCGCTTTTGCTGCTGCTCCTGTTAGGTAGGATTTCAGATAAGTGAATTTTTCCTTCTTACACAGCGCATCATTTGAATGGATAGCAGTGTCATATTGACTCCAGAATTCTTGCCACTGGCTTATTTCTCCATTAAATTTTTCAATCACTAACCTGGGCAGTTTAACAGTCTGTCTTGCCAGGGAGCTTGAACTTCCCGCACTAGTGCGCCTACTCACAGACTCCTCCCATGCGCCAGGGCTCTTCTGGATCAGTATACTTGCACGTGTTTTCCACGTAATAATGCGGTCCTGATATTCCTGTTGGGACTCCATTTCATGGTCTAAATCCTCCGTTGGCGTCTTCTGTTCAATGCCTTTGTCCAGCTCCATTAATTGTCCCTCCTTGGTTGTTAATAAAGACAGCATTTCACGCAGTGAATCATAATCCTTTTCGTATTCCTCCTTGTTTGCTTCTTCTTCCATACAAGCAAATAGCTTTGATACTCCAGCACGCACTACTCCTCTCTTTTTCTTCATACGTTCCATGTCGTCGGACATTTCAGCCGTTAACCTCCAACTTCAGAACATCAACAAAGTCACTTCCCAGGTTTCGGCACCAAAATGTAATTGAAAGTTCTTAAAAGGGTGAAATAAGAGTCCGAAATAACGTTTTGAAAAGTTTACTGACTTCTTGCAGCTTCAAGAAAATGTACAAACACGGTGGAAAAACAGTGATAAAAAAAGAAGGTAGCTTGTTTTCAGTACGTTACGTGCAAGTCTTCTTTTTCTCTCTAGCTAGCAGCGGCACACCCGCGGCACACACTAAAGTCAACAACATAGCGCCTAGGCACTTCCTGGAAAAACTCCTTCAAAATAAAAGCGTCTTATATTCCTTCCAAAACAAACTCAAATAGTCCATATATCAAGTACTTTAACATGCAGTAAGCAAATAATAGTTCTTCAATACATTTTTAACTGTAGCAACAGTGCAATCTTCTTTTAACTATTAAATACTATTAAGAACTTCCTTTTAATAAACATGAAATGAAATAAATCCCAACAATGAGAGTTAAGGAAGGTGAGACGCGTGTCTTGATGAAGTGTTGAACCTGCAGATACCTGAAAAAATGACTATTTGGAATATTGTGATGCACCTTTAAATGTTCAAATGAAATAAAAGCACCATCTTTAAAGAGGTCCCTAACACATGTGAAGCCTTTAGCTTTCCACAGCTTAAATGCCGGATCAATGAGAGAGGGAGGGAAGTAGGGGTTGGCTAGAATAGGACTTGACAAAAGCGGTTTCTTGTGTTTAAAATGGACTCTAAATTGTGACCAAATTCTGAGGGAGCCGCCAATTACTGAATTATTTGTGTGACGCCGCTTACTAATCGGTATTGGTGCACATGCCAGGGCAGCCAATGAGCTGGGTAAGCTAGAATGATGCTCCATAAGTAACCACACCGGCGCCTCAAGTTTGGTGATGTCAGATATCCGATATGAGAGGGCATGAAGGTTAGCTGCCCAGTTATAATGCATCAGGTTTGGTAATGCTAAACCTCCGTTCTCTCTCGGCCTCTCAAGAAATGCCCTCCTAATTCATGGTATGGTTCTGTTCCATATAAAGGTAGATATGTTTATTCAGTTCATTAAAAAATAATTTAGGAATGAATATGGGGATTGTTTGGAAGAGAAATTAAAATCGTGGCATTATGGTCATTTTAATGGAGTTAACTCTTCCTGCTAAGGATAATGGGAGGGATGACCACCTTGTCAAGTCCTGTTTTGCTCTCTCCAGTGCAAACTTGAAATTATTTTTAAACAAGTCCTTGTATTTCTCAGTAACATGGACATCTAAATACATAAAAGAGTCATGTGTAACCTTAAAAGGGAACATGGCAAATGATCTCTGCTTTGCAGATGCACTTAGGGGGAAAATTAAACTTTTTGAAAAATTTATTTTATAGCCGGAAATTGCCCCAAATTCAGTAATCAGATCTAACGCGACAGGTATGGATGTATCTGGGTGTGAAAGGTACAAAAGAAGATCATCACAATATAATGAAAGTTTATGGTTGAGACCACCTCGATCTATGCCCATTAAGCTAACATTTTCTCTTAAAGACACAGCCAAAGGTTCAATGGCAATATTAAACAACAGGGGGGACAGAGGACACCCCTGTCTAGTGCCCCTGAAAATGGGGAAATACTTTGATATAAAATTACTGGTACACACGGAAGCCTGTGGATTAAAATACAAAAGATTCACCCAACTACAAAATTTCTGTCCAAAGCCAAATTTTTTAAGAGCTGCCAATAGATAATTGTACTCTATTCTGTCGAAGGCCTTGTGTTCATCCAGTGATATTGTTACCTCTTGTGTGTGACTGTTGTTTGGTGAATATATTATGTTAAAAAGACGGCGTAAGTTGCCAGCCAATTGCCTGCTAGTCATAAAGCCTGTCTGATCTCTGTTGATTATCTCGTGCATGACTGGTTCAAGTCTTGTGGCAAGAGCCTTTGTTAGAATTTTATAATCACAACAGAGCAAGCTAATTGGACAATAAGAGCCACACATAAACGTGTCTTTATCCTTTTTGAAAAGAACAGATAGAGTTGCCTGTGTCATTGTTGAAGGTAGAGTTTTTTTCTCCAAGGCTTCTTCATATGCTTCACGCAAAAGTGGCACCAATTTAGCAGAAAAGGCTTTATAAAATTCAATGGAATAGCCATCTGGACCAGGTGATTTCCTGGATTTGGATGTTTTAATAGCTCTTTCAATTTCAGCCTGTGTTAAGGGTTCCTCAAGCGTTTTGACGTCATCCTGGTCTAGAGTTGGCGTCTTTAAATTATTGAAAAACTCTGTAATTAATTAATCTTGATTAGATACGAGACGAGGATTAAAACGGCATGTTCACTGGGGAACTACATTATCAGGAAAGCTAATGCCCATCAACACCGGGCAGTGGTCTGAAATAACCATGGTTTCATATTCAATTGACCTTAGCAGGGGAATCAGCTAATCATCCAAAAGAAAATAGTCTATTCTCGAAAATGATTGGTGAGCCGAAGAGGAAAGGAATATTTACGGGATGTCAGATTTTTAAACCTCCAGGCATCAGATACCTTATATGTCTGTAAAAAGGAGTTGATGTAGCATGCTGACCTGGTCAGTGTGCTTGGTGTTTGTTTGGAGCGATCCAGTTTGGCATTAAGGACACAGTTGAGGTCACCACCTAGTATTAGTTTATGTGAATTTAAGTCTGGAAGTAATGAAAAAAGAGCAGTAAAAAATTGCACATTGTCCCAATTAGGGGCATAAATGTTGACAAACACAACACTTGTGCTGTACAATTTTCCCTGAACAATTATATAGCAGCCATTTCTGTCAGTTATGACATGAGACTTAACAAACTGCACATTTCTGTGGAGTAGAATGGCCACACCTCGGCTTTAACAATTAAAATCTGAATGAAACACCTGAGTAAAATGCCCCCTGCAAAGCCTAGGCAAGTCTCTATTTAGTAAATAAGTCTCCTGCAGAAAAGCAATTTCAACATTCAATTTTGATAAATGAGAAAAAACCTTTTGCCGTTTTATTAAATTGCTAAAGTCATGAACATTCCAGCTGGCTATCTTTGTGACTGCACCTTCCCTACATCTAATGCTGGGTGTAGCCATTTCTGCTGTGTCTTAGGACCCGAAGGATCATTATATGATAAGCGTATATTATGTCTCCAGATTGCGCTACACAAGAATATGGGAGGAGGGGGAGGGAAGAGGGGAGATATACATACACATACAAAGACATAGCACTATGAAAAAAATAAATAAAACGAGAAAAACAATACAATACAATAAATTCTAACAAGCTGAACAATAAACAAAGGAATCAGAAAACTCCAGCACAGGAGTTCTCCTATTCCTTCCACTAGTAACTACCAACCTATACCTCCACTAATTAGCTTACCATGTGTATCAGAGCTATAACCAGAACTATTCATGAACAATTATAGTAGCTCTCCCAGAACTGCATGTAGTAGACTAAGCCAGGTATCAACAGAGAATAATGCCATATATATTTACTTAAACTCTCTCGAATAGAGTCCAAAACAAAGTGGCAGTGGTTGGTTATATACTGCATTTATACAGTAGGATATAAAGAAAAAATAAAATACAGTTATCTGATTGTGTAACCAAAATATCAGTCCAGAACGTGGCACAGCATACTGAATGATCAGGCGAGCCATGAATGAGAGAAAAGGAAGAAAGGGGGCGTTTATACCGACGTTAATGACTAATGATTGTATATGCTGCAACTAGTATCCGTCTTTATTTTAGCCTTAGCTACGGGATCAGTCACTCAATATTAGTGCAGCTTGAGCCATACATGTAGTGCCGTTATGCCTAACAAGCAAGGAAAGAATACAATCTCACCAAAGTTGCATCAGTTGGTTGTAGTAACCAGCTTTTCCAGCACATAGGCTTTGGCTTTGCTGGGATCCTTGAAGCTCATCCATGTCCCATCTTTCAAGGTGATCCTGAGATCTGCGGGGTACCACAGTCCAAAGCGGATCCCCTCACATGTACGCAGCAGGTTGCGCACCTCGCTGAAAGTTGCTCGCTGTCTGCTGATGGCCTGGGTGAAGTCCAGCCACTCGGATGTTGCACCGCCGTGACCTGGCCTCTAAGTCCTCGGCTTTATCTCTCAATGCTGGGAGCTCTTTCTTCATCTGAGTCATCTCTTGTTCCAACGTGGTGACTGTATTCAACTGCTCACTGGTCGCTGTCTCCAGTTGAGTGACACGCCCTTCCAATGCTGCATTCTGGGCCTCGGCCAGGTCATTAGCCTTCTTGAACTCACTCTGCAAGGACTCGATTTGAGTGCGTAGCTCCGTGCTCTGTATTTCTGCCTTCTGTTCGATCTTGGCAATCAGTTCGTCGTAGATCATGTATGGCTTGTATGACCGAAGTTTGGTCAGAGGACTTGCTCTGGGCTGAAGTAGCCAGCGAGCTATGGTTAGCATTAGCTTGTTTGGTGGTGGTCCCGTGTGCGTCAGGCATGGTGATTTTTTTTCTTTTTTACTTGTTGAACTCAGATTCAGAGAATTATGTCGATTAAAAGTTAACTGGTGACTTTAACAAGCATAAAAGCCGTGTTAAATCGGTAATGAAACAGAGCAAAAGCACTGCAGTGCTATGTCAGATGGCGCCGCACCCGAAGTCCCAACTCTGAGTCTATCCCTGAACTCTGAGTTGATTTACTCTGTAATGGGAAACTCTGAGTATCCAGTTCCAGAACAGCCAATCTGAGTTAGTTCAATCAACTCTGGGTATGTTCACCTTGAGTTGCGCGCGTGCACAAAGCCATCATCAATGGAGCCCTGATACCATGAGTCACCATGACAACTGACAAAAAAAAGATCAAGTTATTTTACCCCGATGGAGTTGGAGGTCTTATTGCAGGCCTATGAGGAGTATGAGCACATATTTCGGCGTAAATGTATCTCCGCCGCAGCAGCGAAGGAGGCAGAAACGGCATGGGAGAAAATTGCTACCCGAGTCAATGTGTAAGTTTGAATGTACTATTCCATTGACTTAACATTTAACCGTACTTAAGATCATACCATACAGTTATGAATATAAATAGGTGCAATCCAACAGGGGAGAAATGAACTTGGAAGCAGCTAAAAATTAAATATAAAAACATCATTCAAAAAGGTAAGGCATATTTTGCTACGCTATGATTTAATTTTATTTTTTTTTAATTGACTTAGGCTATTAAACAAAGTAAATATTAATTCAGTGGCTACTTCAAGTAGTAATTTAAACCCCTAACAAAATGTTGTTTTAACATGTCATCTCACTTAATACCCCACTTAGTAGATTAACACTTGATACAATGTTTACACATTTTTATATTATACGTATTGAAGTCATTTAAAATGTGGTGATGTGTACATGAACATTATTAATATTAATATTATTATAAATATTAAAAAATATTAACATTTGAGTTCTGCTCAGCCAACAGAAAGAAGGCAGAGGCCTGAAAAACAGGTGGAGGGCCACCTCCACTGCCTCTGACAGAGGCGGAGTAGCTGGCCCTCAGCCAAAACCGTGACCGACGGTGGCTGAAGGCATCCCCGGGGGAAGCTCATCTGAGTCTGTCACCCCCCAGGACACAAGTGCCTAGATCAGATGCAAGTATACACTTGTGTCTTTTTAAAAAATGAAACTTCTTATATATAAAACTATATAAAAATAGGGCTAGGGTTAGGGTGAAATATGTTAATGGTTGGAACTATATTACAAATCCTAACTAGAAAATTTCCCCCCGGCGGGAAATTTTGAGAGTGATACTGTGCGCAAATGCCGGGGTGTGTGGTTAGTGCTATAGAGGTGAGTGTCCAGTACTAAAGACAGAACACTGACCTCTATAGCACCGCAGTGCTATTAAAACACACAGAGAAACACACACATCTCAGCTGTGCGTGTTTGTGTTAGTAAACGCCACAGACAACACTGCATGAGATCCTTGTAAATGCTATAGAGGTCTACTGGGCCACATTTGAGGATTTTAACCCTGGTCACATGTGTTGGCGTTTTTGTGTGTCTCTGTGTGTGTGTATCTGTAATCACATGAAGCTTCATATGTGTGTTTGGGTGTGTGGGAGAGGAGTGCTCAGAGAAGTACTGAGGCTCAGAGGTTGTCACAACAACTTGAGCTGGTTGCCATTGACGATAGGGGCCCCCCAGGCAGACAGACAGGGGCAGACAGAAAAGTGGAGAAAAAGAGCCATTTTCTGCCTCTGCACTGCTCTCACATTTGGGCTTATCCTGAGAGAACGGTAGCTCCTTTCAGAAAAAAACACAGACCATCATCGCTGTAAGGACTTCCTGAACGCTTTGTTGTGCTTTTGGTGTTTCTACACAAAATATTTTGCAGACACTTGCGAGTTTAAAACAGGGGTCCGTTCTGCTTCTCTCAGAAAACTAACTTTTTGGATGTCACAGCACACACCATGTTTGGAGGAGATGATGTTTTTTTTTTCTTCAGCACACGGTGCTGGCAGACTTCATATAATTGAAGGAAGAATGAATGGAAAAATGTACAGAGACATTCTTGATAATAACCTGCTGCCATCCACCAGGATGCTGAAGCTGAGGCGAGGGTGGACATTTCAGCAAGACAATAATTCAGTTTGAGTGTTTGATGCTTTTTGCCTGTGTCATTCCACTTTATTTCACATAACTTAATTTATGGACTTATTTGTTTTGATTTCTTTGTATTTGTGGATTACTTGGGTTGTTACTGACATCTGTTGAAAACTTAATTTCAATAGCCCCATTAGAAATATGTTTACTGACAAAAATGTTGAAGTGTTCAATACTTATTTTTCCTGCTGTATGGGAACCACTTCAAGACTGTTGGAAAAGCATTTCAGGTGACTACCTCATGAAACTGGTTAAGTCAATGCTAAATATCTTGCTTTGTTTACAGCATAATTCCATTTTATTTCATAGTTTTGATGTCTTCAGTATTAGTCTACAATATAGAAAATAATAGAAATAAAAAAACAAACACTGAATGAGGTGTGTCCAAACTTTTGACTCGTACTTTAAGCCACAAGTTAACCTCAAATGATTAGTTCAAGT
The DNA here is from genome assembly GCF_051107435.1 of Chaetodon auriga. Classification (NCBI taxonomy): domain Eukaryota; kingdom Metazoa; phylum Chordata; class Actinopteri; order Chaetodontiformes; family Chaetodontidae; genus Chaetodon; species Chaetodon auriga. Next base: position 1,130,355 of record NC_135081.1, read on the forward strand.
CTACCTATTAGGCTAAAGTCAAATGTCAAAAGAGTGTACATTTTCTGAAAAAATAAATGGGGAAAAAAAAAAGAAAAGAAAAAAGTATGCACTGTGCATGGTCATGTCTGAAGGGGTTCTGGTCAAACTGGAAGGTTTACTGCTCGGGTGTAGGTCAGTGCATCAAGGTACCAGTCAGACACAGGAACATAGGACACTGCAGACATCAAGTGAACGACATTTCAAATAGCATTTTAAAACCCTGAATACTTTATTTAAAATATGCATACATAACACTTCTCCTACACAACAATACAGAACAGTACAATCACTTTTTGTAATAACACATTTAAAATGTAAAATGGTTTCTGGCAGAAACTGCCTGCAAGCAAACAAAAGTTCCTACTTTGGCTTCATACAGTGAGAAATGAAGCCTGAAACACTCTTAATAAACTTAAAATAAATCACAGAAGCAGAAACTAAAACACGAAATCTGTGATTGAATCAAGTGTGTGTGTGTGTGTGTGTGTGTGTGTGTGTGTGTGTGTGTGTGTGTGCGCGCGCGAGTAACATAACATCTACTGTTATGTATCATTAGCATGTGTGCTCTGTGATGGCAGAGTTGAAGCTGGCTGATGGCTGTGATGGTGTCTGGGCAGATTAACTAAATGGGGGTTCCCATTGTCCTGACATTCCTGCAGTTACTGTCCAGGACATGAAAGGTTTAGGAAAAGCAATTGTCATTCCAATAAATTTGTAAATAAAATCTGTAGAAGCACTTTGAAAAAAGGTCAAAAAAGAAGCAGGCTGAAATGTATCTTTCACCACACTGTAGTTTGTGAATCTCTAAAAGAACTTTGTGTTAGCAGTGAATGTTGTTGAAGAGTAGCTGAAAGTGTCTGAAATTGACAAAATGAAAAATAGGTGTGGGAACCCCATGAAACATATCATCCTGTCTGCCATTTGGACACAGCCTCACATACATGCCATAACATACAAATATACAGCACGTTACATAGAACATCACATCAGGCAAGATTGTTGTTTTGACTTTCTAAAAGGAAACACATTTTAGAAGTTTATAATAACTTTATGTTACACTTGTGTACAAATGTGTTACTCACTGATTGTTAAAGATACACTCCATCATCTAGTTAACAAGTGTCCTGAAAGAACATTTTTTAAAATGATGAACAAATCTCAAGTACTGACCAAAAAATGGATGTGTCCTACAAACAAGTAGTGTGTGTGTGTGTGTGTGTGTGTGTGTGTGTGTGTGTGTGTGTTATCAAAGCCTGATATCCTATTCCTCTGTGCCATAAAGCTCCATTGTTGGCCAAAAACTATTAAAAGCCATGACCATACAAAACATGGATGTAGTCTCTGTGATGTCACCCATAGGCTTCTGAAGACCCTCTTGAGCGAAGCTCAGTGACAGTGGCTCTGGCCTTTGCTATCTTGGCAGTGCCTGACTCCACCAAACTCCCAGCTAATGCAAAAATGGGCAAAGAGGTGGAGTGTGAGTAGAGCTGAGGTGGGCTGAATGAAGTCTGTTTGCTGAAACCAAGTAGCTAGCTGTGCCTGTGTGTGTTATATAAAAATTCACCCCCATCCCCTCTCTAGCTATAGAGACCAAAAGTTTTGTACCAGGCTGTAAAAACACATTGCATGCATTTTAATATGGGGGTCTATGGGGACTGACTCGCTTTTGGAGCCAGCCTCAAGTGGCGATTGAAGGAACTGTAGTTTTTGGCACTTCTGCATTGGCTCCATTTTTCAGGCCAACAGATTGCCACTTTTTAACACAGTGTTTCACTGAGTGACATATTCCATCATTATCATGAACACACACAGTGAAGGTTTTTTTTTTTGACTCAATCCCAGATACACCACCTTACTGCCCCCAAATACTCACCAGAACACAAAATGTGGATTAATCCACTGCTGGAAACAATAAAGTAATGTTTGTTAAAAACTACAGTGAAAAGATGTTTTATAATTATCTAACCTTTAAAAAAAAAATTTAAAAAAATAGATATTTGTGGGCTGATTCATGTCCTCAGAAGGAACCAATAGGTTTTGCACTGAGTGTCACAAACAGGGCAGGAAAGTCATAAAGTCAACAGAGAAACAGACTAACACACTGTTAGTTCTGGTCTTTTCATGGGATTTGTTGATAATACCAAACATAGAGAATAACACCAGCGTGATCTTTTAAGACAGTTCACAGTTGAGCTGGGATTCTTTTTAAACGTTACGGCTCAACTTATAGTAAATAAAAATCAAACAAACACAGTGATCAATGAAACTTACAAGTCACAACTAAACCAATCCAAAAGAAATTCATATGAAGACTGCTGTTTTATGCAGGGAGAAATGGCGCTGCAATGAAACCAGAAATAAAGTAAACAGTGAAACCAAAGAGCGAAGATGTATCAACAAAATAAAGCAGAAGTCTAGACTGACTGCAAGAAGGAAGCTACGCTGGGATAATCCATATTGCAGAGGTGAGGGTTGACAAATAATCCTTTGAACTCTACATGCTTCCACACATCAGCTGCTGCATACTCTATGAAGGCAGCCAACCACTCAATGTACGGTAACAGACATAGAAGGACATATTGTGAGTTAGCCATCAAATAAATTGTCCTGTGCAATCCTATGTGACATGCTCATCCAACACTATTCTTTCTAGCTATAAGCAGGAAAGGTGAAGGAAAAACTGTTTTCAGCATCAAAAAAGACAAGATTACATAGAATTTTGGATTTAAAAGATACTGTTCAAATGGGTGTTACATCCATCAAATGTTCCTGTCGATAAAATTTCTTCAAAGTTTCAGGAGGCGAAAGAGGAAAAAGTTTACGCTTGTCCATGTGAGCAGCTCAAACACAGGACTGAAGAAAACTAAGAACAAACACCCTCCACAAATGCAGCTACATCACAGCCTAACAAAAGTCAGTGAACAACCCATGAATAAATAATGTATTTGATAATAAATAAGAGGAAGAGGGTGGTCCTGGACGGTGCTGAGGGAGCGGGTCCAGGCAGGAGGAGGAGGTGGGTCAGACACTGGAGGTCATGGAGCTCAACTTCACCCAGCCAGTTCTGCTCTCAGTAATGTGACTAAGGCTGACATCTCTATGTTGTGAGATCCTGACACACAGCACCACTGGCCCTGCCTTCAGGAAGCAGCTGTTCAATCACCAAAGCTATCCCCGCTTCATCCATTCAAGTTTCTACAGAGTCTGAATGCTCCTCAGGTTCACAGCAGCAGCAGCAGCAGCAGCAGATCATCAGCTGTCCATACTGCTGCATTCTGACAGGACAGGGAAAAGAAAGAAGTCACATCAGTATCACCTGTTGCTCTGTGTGGACATGAAGCTACTTATGGAACTGGCCCATTAATTCACACTCACTCATTCATGTTTAGGAAGCTGCAGATTCTTCATTCAAGAAGCTGTTTGCTGTCAAGATTTTCTTTGCATTCATCATCAAAAACTAACAGAACAAATGCTAAAAGGTTTGCTGCCAGGATAGAAAATAATATCATTGGCGTCAAATGGTGTCAAAGACAGGCAGGAACCATCTAGCGATAACTTGTACTTTATTGGCCAGTTTAAATTTTGACAGCAGCCCAGCAACACCACTCTGCTTTTATTATGTTATGTTTCCAGTGTATTAGGCAGTCTAGTCCAATCCTGCAATACATCCCCCCTTCATGAAAGTTTTAATATTCAGTTAATGTTGGAATTGTCTTGGAGAGGTCCTAATTCAACTTTGTGAATATTTTGGAGGCTAGTTGCTATTGAAGTGAACTTTTGTATACAAAGAGGTGTTCCTAATATTTTAGTCTTCCCTCATTAACATAAACGGGCTGCACAAAATATTAAAAGAACTTGCTGGATTTTGGGGTGTGTGTGATTTTAGAATGGCTTCACCTAATAAATCAGGCAACCTCTATACACGTTGCTGAAAACGGACAGACTTTTATACATGATTTCTTCAGCTGTGGAGCATCCCGGTTACAGATTTGGCAGACACGCTGTCCTGGATGTGTCCTAACACCACTGGATCAGCTGCTGAGGTTTGCAAACTAGCCATCCCTAAAGGTGTTTCTTACTGGCGCAGCACTGGCGCCAGACCACTGTGAGGCTAAAGGCCAGGAGAAATTTTACTAACTCCCCATCTGATAAGCCGAGGGCCAGGAAAAATACTGGTAAACCCACACCTCATAAGCCAGACATCATTCTAATAGGCTACTCTATAACTAAGTATGTAAGAGTGGCAAAGACTGAGACTAACAGAGTTGTTGCCAGGCATCCTCAAGTGACTGGAAAACTATTCACATTGGATCAGAAAACTGGCTCTGAGGTCCTGAAAAAAAAGACTTTTGCCTACAACTGGAGAAACTGATCAATTGTCAGTCAAAACATATTCATATCATGCTTCATTCCAACCTTGGGGAAAGGCATCAAATCTTTCAGCAGACTCCTTGCCTAAAATACATGGTTGACATTGGAATGCCTCTATGGAATTAAGTTTATTCACAATTTCAATATCTTTTGGAACTGTAAAGACCGCTTTAGGCCTCATGGGGTACTTGACGCCAACCTGCAACATGCTCTTGGCCACAACAAGAATGCACACATAGGTGACAATGTCAGCCTGCATAGGTAGAAAGCCTCACCTGACACTCTGCCTCACATCATCCAAGGCATTCAGAGGATGTCTCTGTCCCAGTCAGGGATCCAATGCTCATCGTCCCTTTCTTCATCACATTCTCCAGGGACCCAACTTCCACCACAATCACCAATTAAGGATTAAGTTAAAGCTACCACAACAACAACCACAGACCCTCAGGTGTCTATCAGAAATGAGACAGGCACCATTCCGCTTCCTTAAACATACCAGTAATCTTAAACAGCCGGTGGCATAGTCAAACACATTGTAGCAATTACAAACCATTTGGTATTTTGTCTCAGCAACCTTAAATTTGTCATTGTTCATGCACAGCCAGTCCCGTGTCCTATCACAGAAGGCCTTCAGCTGAAATGAGCTCTTTTTAATGTCAGATCATTGGCTAACAAATCATTTCTAGTTCATGATCTGATAAGTGAAAACAACTTGCATTTTATGTTTCTAGATGAGACCGGGCTAAACTGCCCTGCTGGTGTAACAACACTGATAGAGGCTTGTCCTCCAAATTATACTTTTTATCCGTCAGTCAGACAAAACAGGAAAGGAGGCATTGCAGCCATTCTTTCTTAACAGGTTGTATGTAATTTCATTGATCTGGGGAAATTTACATCATTTCAATACCTTGCTCTTGAGCTGAAAGCAGAATTATCAGTGCTCATCATTACATTGTATCAAGCACAAAGATATTCATTGGTGTTTATGCAGATATTCTCAGAGCTGATCGCACTTTGCATCACTAGATATGACAGATTGATCCTGAATGAAGACCTGAATACTCATAACAACAAAACGAATGACTCCAAAGCTTGAGAATTTACTAGAAAGCTTTGAACTTAAACAACATGTATCAGCATGGTAACATTCTGGACTTTGTAATGACAACAAGGTTAAACATTAACAATGTTTCAGCGTTAGAATTTTATTTCTGACCATCACTGTGTTTTTTGATGCCAAAGTAATCTTCTAATATGTAAAAAGAAGCCATGACTGTCTATAACAAAGCAATACGTATGGCAAGAAAAGATAACCTTTCCAAGATTATTACAGAGAATGCTGGGAACTCTAGAATATTCTCCACTATTGACCAGCTACTCAGCACTGCCCCCATCTGTTCACAGTTCTCGACATCAAATTGTGAAAACTTGCATTGCTCCTCAATAACAAAATAACCTCAATTAGAGGTTGCTGCTGATGTGAACACAGATGACCTCAACAAACCCTGTAAAAAGGATTCTGTAAAAAATTATCCCATACTACATTCATTGAGCTCCGCAAGACTGTCTAACTTGTCCACTTCATGTGCTGATCCTGTACCTACAGCATTTTTAACAGTTTGACAGTGTTTCAAGTCATGCCCTGAAGATCCTAAACACATGTCTAAAACAGGCATCCTCCTCAATGTGTTTAAAACAGCTGCTGCAAAACCATTACTAGAAACCTAACCTAGATAGTAATGTATTCACAGACTATAGGCCAATATCCAACCTTCCATTCACCAGTAAGATACCAGAAAAGAAAGTACAGAGAATACCGGAAAGTCTCAGTGCAAATTATCTCCTTTCTTAAAGAAAATAACATACTAGAGGAATGCTTTAGAGCATACCACAACACTAAAACTGTTCTTCCTAAAATAATCAGCAATCTCAGACTAAATTCTGATGAAAATAATTGGAGATCATGTGTCTGAGAAACATGAAATCTGTTTCTTCCCGCAAAAAAACACTGCAAGGCTTCAGCTCAGTAAAACTTTGCAGCTCGACTATTATTCAGAACCAAGAGGAGAAAGTACATTAGCCCAGTTTTAGCTGCTCTGCTCTGGCTTCCTGTAGCATTTGGAATTGATTTTAAGGTCCTCTCCCTTCATGGCCTAGGACCAAGCACTGCTAACTCCCTTGTTTATCATTTGACTTCAAGAACACTGTGATCACCTGATGCTGGTCTATAGAAGGTTTTCAGCAACAGCCGAAAAGAAAACCAGGGATGCAGCATTTGTCAATTACGCCTCAAAGTTCTGGAACACACAACCTACAGATATCAGGGTAGCCATCTTGCTAAATATTTTTAAAAGAAAGCTAAAGACACATCTCTTCGCTTTAGCTTTAACTTGCTATGACTTCTTGATGCAGGTCTGAAACAGTTTTCCATCTGTATCTTATTTTACAGAAACTTTTTATCCCTGATTTATGTCCATTCTGTCTTTTCTATGTCAAGCATTCAGCTCATGCATATGATTTCTTTGTTGTAAAGCACTTTAAGCTGCAAATCCTGTTTGTAAGGTGCTACACAAATTAAGTTTATTGTATGACACAACTTCTCCCTAGACCCAACAATGCAAATAACCCCAATCTTAGCATCTCTAGATTGGTTACCTGTATGTTTTAGAGTATACTGTATCTTGTGACTTTAATCATTACTTCTAAAGCCTCTGTGGGGTTTGACCCTGCTCTGATTTGCTAACCCCATGTGAGACAAAGTCTTTTAAGCCTTTAAAGTTAGGGCCCACTGACTCACCAGAGGATATCAGGCAAACCAGGTCTGTTTCTTCATTTGAATGTCTTTTAAAAGACATTTTAGCATTGTATTCTTTTGAACTATTTTGTGTCTTGTGGTTCACAGCTCACATACTACATAATTAAGTTTATCTTACTTCATTACAAATATATATATTATTTTTGATTAACACATAGGAGGCAGAGCAGGTTGTCCACTAAATTGCAGGGTTAGTGGTTCGACTCATGGGCACCATCAATGTGCAAGTGTGTCAATAAGTGAATGAAAAGTTTTGTCTGGTAGAAAAACGCTCTTTAAGTGCAGTCCATTTACCATTTAATGAACATTTAGAACCTGAAATGTCTGTGCTCAGGAGGACTGTTGCTGTTCACTTTGCAAAAATGTAGAAAGAAACGGTGGATTCTCATCCTACTTATGTAAACTGAAGATAATCTAACAAATACAACAGTGAGAGAAATGTGCAGCCCTAAATACTTTTACTTCATACACTGATGACATGCACAGCCTTTGAAATTTTACCCTAAACAACTAGTGTTACTAGTTTGTTCATACCATTGAGCCCTTCTGCATCCTGGACATCCAGAAAAGGGGCAGGTCCCCAGATTCGAACGGTCCCATCATCAGAGGCACTGGCCAGCAGTCCGGGTAAGACAGGGTTCCAGCTCACACAGTTGACTGTGCGGGTGTGACCAGTCAGCTCTGCAATGGGCAGCTCACTGCGCCGGTGCCAGATGTAAACTTTGTGATCTGACAGGAGACAGGACACTTAATCAGCTACAACCTGCTCATTGGATTAGACTTAAATGGCAACTTCATCAATTCTACAAATGAAAATCTGTTTATATATAATGTAGAGTACTTCTCAGGCTGTGCATAAGCCAACACACACAGGGGTCACTCTGAGCTGATCGTGTGACTGTTTGCTTTATACTTTACATTTAGCTCTAACTTGCTTGACACACGTGTCCCCATGATGTTTTGGTGAGATTTAGGAAATGTGTGGGTTTGTAGATGTCTTTATGTATTTCTTCAAAGAAGCATAATTCCACATACAGGCTATGGCTCAAGAGGAGCTTTTTCAAGTGTGAGAAAGTAACCCTGATAATGTCTTTTCATTTTGACAGTACTTCTTGTAATCTTTATTTTTTGTAATGTTCTTTTTGTTGGCTCAGTCCACAACAAAAAGCAGCTGAGCTGAGCTACTAAACATTATGTTGTCTTACCTTCACTGCCACTAGCAATGAAGTCTTCATTGTGTCCTCCGAAGCAGGAGTGGATAGTGTAGAAGCCCTGGGTCACCCCTTGGTATTTCCTCACCAGCACCCGGTCCTGCAGGTCCCATAGGTGCACTCCCTAGAAATGCACAGCATTTACTGAGACACACATTTCAAAATCAATATTGACCAGAACTGCTGTTGCTGCAGTAACTAGCTGAAGTTCAAATGAAAGGAAAGTATACAGTATTGTCATGTGAAATGTGAGGAAGTAACTAGCTGCTCACCTGAGTGGCAACATTGAGTAGAGCTAACCTTCCATTTTTGGAAACAGTGAAAGACATAATGGGGTGGTCCTCCTGTACTCTGGAATGACACAACACAACACATCAGCCACAGGCAGAGCAAATACTGCTGCACAGAGAGGCAAAAATGGAAGAAAAAAAAATCTCACACAACACATGATAGTACATGTGCAACTGGTACTGGTATAGCCCTTTTCTTAACAAGGATACAAAGTGCTTTACAGAAAAAAACAGAACAAAAAACACACAAGGATCAAACAACATAAAAACAATGGGAAATTAAATAAAGTTCAAACTGAAACATGGCAAGAGTGGGAAGTTAAAATCCAGCAATATATTAAATATTCATATACACTTTCCTATAAAAGGAAGGGATTTAAATTATGCTGATGATTTAGCCTGTCTGTTTTCAATAGGTAGAACTTTTCACAGTTTGGGGGCTTGAACAGCAAAGGCCTGGTCACAAGCCCGATCCAGGAACGAATAGTAGAGCTGTATCCACATCTCAGAGAATGCCTGGGCACACAGGGAGTCAATAAATTCTTTTGACAATTTGGAGTAAGGCCATTTAGTGCTTTTAAAGAGATCAATAAAATACTAAAATCAGTACAGAATAAAATGGGCAACTAGTGTACCTAACACAAGTCATGTTCTGCACCATTTCAAGTTTGTGAAGGGAGCTGGTACCAGGTTAAAATGCATTACAGTAGTCCAGGTGAGAAAAAATGTAAGCATGTGTAACCTGATGTAAATCAGAAAGAGACAAAATAAATCTGAATTTAGAGGGTTTGTTTTAGTTGAAGGAAGCATGACTGAATAATGTTATTCACTTGAACATCAAAACACAAATCTGCATCAAATATTAAAATTTCTTGCAGCCTGCTTCACATTTTGAGGAAGTTAGCTGAGCTTGCTGTGATCCAGGCTGGTAGAGTTTGCTGGACCCATGGCTATGATCTCCAATTTATGGTCATTCAATTTTAAAAAGGTTTTGCAACATCTAGCATTTGACATCCATGAGGAAGGCAGAGAGATACTGAAAATAGCAGAGACCCAAGAATGGACCCTACAACTAAAATGAGCAAATGAGGAACTGGCATTTTCTACAACAATTTAAAAAAAAGGGAGCAGTCACTTTCATTTCCTGTTAAAAGTAGGTCAATGGAGGGGTGTCTCAGTGTTGTGGTGAATCTTGAAACCTGACTGAAAACTATTTAAAATATTATTAGTCATAAAAGACATTAAGTTGAAAATATTTTCTCCAGCAACTTAGATAAAAATGAAAATCTTGAAATTCTTTTTGTAATTATTGAGTAATGGATGATCCTGTTTTTTGTTTGTGTTTTTAGTGGCAGTTGAATGATTGCGTATTTGAAGCACAACTGATGAACCTTAGGTTATTTTGGATATTATGTCTGAGAAATATGCTGATCTTGCCTCTTTTACTGCTTTCTGGTAGTTTGCGATGCAAACTTTATGTGCTGTAAACAACTGCTGACTTAGCTATATGCATTTGCATTTGTATCTTCTGCACCTTCCTTTCAGGGATCTGATGTGTTTGTAGGATGGGTCATGGTCTTCAAATCTTTAGAATCATCTTTAAATTCTAAAAAACAATGATAATAATTTACACTATCATCTTGTCTTAAAAAAATATGTTTCCCTTGTTTTTATTAACCTGTGTGGGTACAACATAATTCATCAGGAGTTGTGGAAAGTAGATCTCTCTTGTGTGTGAGTGAAAAGTACCTTCATGTTATTGCAGCCACCATAAAGTGTGTAAAAGAGGTAGTGAGTTGTAATAATAGTCAGTGTAAAAATGTCCAGGTAAGCTGAGGTTGCAGTTTAGTAGTGTTAGAAGGCTGTGCCGCTGCAGAGGAAATAACATTTCTGTATACAAAACTGAAACTGCTGAAGATTCTGGTTGGCCCACTGGTTAATTTTGATCATCAGTTCCTTCCATATGTGTTCTATTGGGCCACTCCAACACGTAATAGATCCCAACTCTACCTTGCAGTATGTTTTGGATCACTCTCCTACTTCAAGGTCCATGGCAATAGATTGAATGACTTCTGCTGTCAATTCCTTCAGATATCTAGGATAACTCACAGTAAAGCAGCCAATAGTTCTGGGGGATTTGTATTTCAAAAACAGAACTGTGGGGTCATCCCTAACCCTAACCCACAGACAATCTTCCTTGTTTTGTGTGGTATTCTATGATGTCTCGCTAATGTCAGTTTTCATTTAAATTCTTTCCAGACCTGACCTTAACCCCATTGAAAATATGAATATCTGCACTGTCCACAAAAGACAAGTCCATGCAAGACAACCAAGTTGTTTCATCACTACTATTACTACTTCTAATACTACAACTACTAGGACTGTTCAGCCAAGAAAACTGGGTAATGATCCAACCAAAATTCTGAAAAGAATCTTGTTGATTGAAAAGTGGTTGACGGTGGTGAAGGGACATGCAACAACTTTAAAACTATTAAGTTGGCTTTTTTTTTTTTTTTTTTGACATTTTCAGAGGATGCACAATTAATTTGTTAAAGAAACCAAATTTGTGAATGTTTTCTGTGAAAACTGAAGGGTGTTTTGTACGAGTGAGAATCTTTAGGAATCTCATGATTCAATATGATTTAAAACCGATTCTTATTCCAATGCAGAAAAAGGTGGTTTTAGAGGCTGGAGCTGGCACACATGAAGTAAAATCCAGAACTGGTTACATTTTGTACTCTTTCTGCAGAAACAGCAGGAAAACAGGGTGTTCTGGTTCCTCAACCCAGTCAGGGAGGTGACTTACATGTTTCTATCTGTCAGGTCCTCAAAGTTGTATCCACGGATGCGTTGGTGGGTGTCTGATGCAAGGACGGTCCGGCCATCACACAGACACCACAGGCACTGCACCCGAACTCCTTCCCATGAGTCCAGCAGGTTTCCATCCAAGTCCTGGAAGTCACGATGAAACAAAATGCATTCAGGAACACCATCAATACGAGACTACACATCATTACATTTTTATTTGTGGCTAATATTTTCTTTCCTTTACTTGAAAGCAGGTTGGATATTGACAAATTTTTGTAAACGTAACAATAATGTGACAGACTACTGATGCTATTTAGTGAGGACAATAAATGAATGGCCACAAAGCAACATAAAGGCCAGTTTTCAATGGGATGTCTCATTTCTCTGAAACAATAAGTTGAGCCACTAGAACAATTGAAAAGATTCCAATATCACAGTAAAAAGTTTACTCCAAAGAGCTTTAAGAAAAAAGTTTCAATTTTATCCAGAAATTTAACAGATATTTTGCAAACACGACATTACTTTGGCATGACCTTCACAGATGGTTATTTTCTACATTACCTGACAGTAGATTAGAATTTTTATTTAAATAAAGAATATTTCAGGCCTCAGGTTTCCACAACTCTGCAAAGGATACACTCTCTTTTTCAAGCATTTGGTTTGTTGCATTTGTTAAAAGTCAGAAAATAGTGACAACTTGCTCAAAACTAGTGATGATGTCTTCAAATGTCTTGTTTTGCCTGACTGGCAGTCCAAAACTCAAAGATATATTGATGATATGCAGATGCAAGATGGAGCCGCAAGAGTGGCAGCTTGTTATAGCAGCTCCTACCTCTGACATATTTTATTCAATATTACATTTTTGTCTTTTTTGTATCGAGTCTATGCATATACAGATTTTTCTTTTATATAGTGTGCTACATTTTTTTTAACATAATGTGCAATAGTGAAAAAACACTGTAAATAAACCATGTGCAAGTGTTTGTGAAAGACTGTTTGATTGTTTTGTTTCCCTCTCTGACCCTCCCTACTTCTCTCTCTCTTGCAAGCATGCACACATGCACAAAATAATATAACCTCACACAGAGACTAACATTAGGTGAGTGGAGCAGCAAACTCCAGCAGTAACAAACAAAACCAGTTGACCTACACACACTAGGTGAGTGAAGGATTTGTGCAGTCAGACCTTCAGCTCGGACACAGGGTGGGCTATGGATTGGGAGAGAGAGTACTGAGTGAGTGACTGATTTGTCCAACCTGAGTTATACCTCCAGCTCAGGGCAGGGAGAGAGAGTACTGAGTTGCAAAAAGCAAAGTGGTTGCTTTTCTCACAGGGCTAGGTTAATACAGGAATTAACTTGATACATTCCTATAAAAACAATTATATAAGAGTTGCACAATAGTCTGAGTGACACGTGGCCTTGCCCCATCTTAGCAATTTATAGTAGCCAGTACCATGTAGGAAGGGCAAGTCAGTGGAGATGAGGACTTGTCACTCCCAGCTCAGTAAAAAGATTGGTTCACCCCAGGCCTAGCATAATGTCATTTTTAGGGGAAGGCCTCTTTGGCCTTTGATAAATAAAAAGCAAAATGTAGGGCAACAAGGCTGAAAACAATTATGCAATAACAATAAATAATAACAAAAAAGTATCCAATCAACAGTCAGGAGTCCGTGTCTTTAAAAACAGTACTGAGATTATGAAAACTGGAACCTGAATATTTGACTTTTCCACAAAATGCTGTTTTGCTAAATGTGAACTCATCACATGATTTTTACTGTTATTTCATATCCACGTAAATCCCTACACATTGTAAATTTTGTTGCATACATTGTTTATTGCCTCTCCATTCACTGTATATATAGTTCATTGTTTAGTTTATATTTTTGCACTCCTTAACTTATTGTTCAGTCATTTGTTTTTGTCTTTTAGTCCTTGTTGAGCTGTATTTCTTTTTTTCTTATGCCAGTACATTGAGCACAATGTTCAAACCAGAGTCAGATTCCTTGTACGTTCACACACACTTGGCTAATAAAGCCGATTCTGATTCAAATTCAGATTTTAATGATAAAATAAAAGGTGATCAAGATTAATTTAATTAAGTTTCAACAGCCATGCAACTATTGGATTTGAGTCTGAGATCGTAAGAGTGACCACAAAAAGGACTTAAAATACTTTTTACAGTTGAACATTAAACATACTGATGAGAAACGTCTCAAGGTGAGACTACTCATCTTGTCACTAGATACACAGACACACAGCAGCTGACAGAAAGAGGAGGTCATATTTTACAGAGAAATATTAGCTTGTTCTGGGTTATTAAATATTAATGTGGCTTAAGTTTCATTAGGAGTCATTAATATCAAAATCAAGCAAGTCATGTTTAGGAAAGTCACACACACAGCTGTTTACACTGAAACAATTAGCCTGATCAGCTACCATCAGTAAACTATACAAACACACATTATTAGACTGTAAACCATTCATCAAACCAGTAACTAATCGCTGTCAATAACTGTCTGACAATATAATATTTCAGCAGTTACCTGGTGTTTCTGTGATTGTGACAAAACGTTATTAATATACATAACTTTACAGTATTTCCATTAAATGGAAGCTAGAAGAAGAGGAAATGTTACGCCAAATGTCCTTTAAGAAATATGACACACTGATAATTCCTTATGCGTGCGCAACAACACATTACTCTAGAAACACAAGAGAAAAGGCCTCATATATCAACATATATATATGATGTGTGACTAATGACAGGATGAATGACTGACGTCTGTGTTCTTCATTCTTTTTAAACTTGACTAACTATTGCGATGTCAGGAATATGATCTATTTTATTTACCTTTTAGATTTGTTTCCAGTGACATATTACCCTGTTATATACTGACTTTGCTGTTATTCATTTTAAAAATATTTTTTAAAAAGGAATGGGTATCATTCTGTAAATGGCTTTTAATTAATTGAAGTGTCACAGTTAAGGAAGGCTGTGTTAAGTTGTGTTAAACTGCCCTTCTGTTTGGCCATCACATTTAGGGGGCTTGGTGGCTGTAGGGCCAGTGGTTAAAAATATTAGCGTCTATCATCATTCTTTATATTTCTCTTAAGAGTGGAGCTCAGCAGGTACTGGTCTCAGATGATTAACCAGTTTATCAATTGTACTGAACAAAAACTTACAATTACTCATACTGTCAGTAATAATTTGGGAAAAGTAGCGCGGTCTGTATTTCTTAATGTCTTTGTTATACTTACAGAGCAGTTCCTTATTAGTGATACACTCTTGTTATTCTGCGCGTTTCTTCTTCTTCTAGTTAGTGATACAGTGCTGAGCCCTGAACATTCAGTGCAAAGCACTGAACATTCTTGTTCTTCTGCGAGTTTCTTCTTCTTATTAGTGATACAGTGCTGAGCGCTGAACACTCTTGTTATTCTGTGCGTTTCTTCTTCTTATTATTCATCTTCCGTACAAATTTCGATTCGCTACTCGTCAAAAACGATAGCAAGCACCCAGGCACATGATACACCAAAACGTGTGGCTTGATCAGACTCGGTGTGCTATTATTTATCTCCATAGAACACGAAAAATTCCCATTCAAAGTGATGGGGACAAGGCAAAAAAAGTGAAAAAAATTCCACCTTTTTCAAAGGACTACTGCTCCGGCATATGTTCACCTAAAGACGCCATTCCAACTTTAAAACGTAGACACAAGTCTTGTCTATTAAGCCACATTTTGATAGCTCATATAGATTTTGAGTAATCCCTGATCAATGACCATGAGCGTTTTTGGAGAAATTCTCAGATTTCAATGGGTGTGTATTGGGTGGACTGTTAGAGGCTAGAGTGGGTGACATCACTGCTAGAGTGGGAGAGAGCGGATAAAAACGTCTAGATTTTTTGTCTTTCCACGCTCCTCCCAGCCACAGTTTACACTCTACAGGCAAGATTTTTTCCACAGTTGTAGACAAACTTGTCCTCTCTCTCACAATGTGCTCGAAAAATCTGTGAGACTTACAGAATTTGAATTAGCGCCTCTAAGCGCAGCCACGTCTGTCTCTGCTCCTCATTGACTCCAATACAAAGATTTTCTGAGAGAAGCAGAGCGGACCCCTGTTTTAAACTCGCAAGTGTCTGCAAAATATTTGGTGCAGAAACACCAAAAACACACCGAAGCGTGAAATAAAGTGGAATGACACAGGCAAAAAGCATCAAACACTCAAACTGAAAATGATTAAATACTTTGTAGAAAAGCCTTTGTTGGTAATGACAGCTTCAAGACGCCTCCTGTTTGAAGAAATCAGTTGCATGCATTACTCAGGTGTAATTTTGGCCCATTCTTCCACACAAATTCTCAATTGGATGTAAGTCTGGTGATTGACTGGGCCACTCCAGCAACTTTATTTTCTTTTTCTGAAACCCTCAATTGGTTTCCTTGGATGGGGGGGGGGGGATTATTGTCTTGCTGAAATGTCCACCCTCGCCTCAGCTTCAGCATCCTGGTGGATGGCAGCAGGTTATTATCAAGAATGTCTCTGTACATTTTTCCATTCATTCTTCCTTCAATTATATGAAGTCTGCCAGCACCGTGTGCTGAAGAAAAAAAAAACATCATCTCCTCCAAACATGGTGTGTGCTGTGACATCCAAAAAGTTAGTTTTCTGAGAGAAGCAGAACGGACCCCTGTTTTAAACTCGCAAGTGTCTGCAAAATATTTTGTGTAGAAACACCAAAAGCACAACAAAGCGTTCAGGAAGTCCTTACAGCGATGATGGTCTGTGTTTTTTTCTGATAGGAGCTACCGTTCTCTCAGGATAAGCCCAAATGTGAGAGCAGTGCAGAGGCAGAAAACGGCTCTTTTTCTCCACTTTTCTGTCTGCCCCTGTCTGTCTGCCTGGGGGGCCCCTATCGTCAATGGCAACCAGCTCAAGTTGCCGTGACAACCTCTGAGCCTCAGTACTTCTTTGAGCACTCCTCTCCCACACACCCAAACACACATATGAAGCTTCGTGTGATTACAGATACAC
Source organism: Chaetodon auriga (assembly GCF_051107435.1). Lineage (NCBI taxonomy): Eukaryota > Metazoa > Chordata > Actinopteri > Chaetodontiformes > Chaetodontidae > Chaetodon > Chaetodon auriga. The sequence goes on from NC_135081.1 coordinate 1,146,901, forward strand.
ACACACAGAGACACACAAAAACGCCAACACACATGTAACCAGGGTTAAAATCCTCAAATGTGGCCCAGTAGACCTCTATAGCATTTACAAGGATCTCATGCAGTGTTGTCTGTGGTGTTTACTAACACAAACACAAACACACACAGCTGAGATGTGTGTGTTTCTGTGTGTGTGTTTTAACAGCACTGCAGTGCTATAGAGGTCAGTGTTCTGTCTTTAGTACTGGACACTCACCTCTATAGCACTAACCACACACCCTGGCGTTTGCACACTGTATCACTCTCAAAATTTCCCGCCGGGGGGAAATTTTCTAGTTTTACTTATTACTTAGATTTTATAATTAACCTGTTATTTGGTCTTATGCGACATGCACTCACATTTGAGGCAGCTTCTTTTCAGTGCACTCACTCTTTCCACATTCCTCCAAGGTGCTTTTGTTTACCCAGAAACTAACCTAGTTTACCCTTTCTGATAAAGTGAGATACTGGCCTAATTATTGCCCCATCATCTCCCCCTTTGTGGTGAAGTGGGACCATATACTTTACAAACTTGTTCTGGTCAAAGTGGACTAATAGATGGACTTTAACCCTGGCGATGTTCGTTTGAGTTGCATGATGCTGGAAATCTGTAATGTCTTTAATGTTTTGTGTTAACAGGTGGAAAAAGAGAATGAAAAGTTTCACAATCACTCAATGAGTAAGGATTCATCATGATAAGGTGTGCATGAAACCATGATGTTTGATGTGATTCAGGGCTAACTCATAACCTGAGGAATCTTGCTACTCCACACATAAAAATTGCACTTTTTCTTTTTTTTACATACAAGCCCATACGACCCAAATCAAACAAGTCTGCCACTTGTGAACAGACAAGCAGCATTTCAGCACTAAAATCTGGTAAATGACAGGACAAAATAGATAATATATAATGGATATACATTAAAATATTCCCTCTAAAAAACACATAGGTTTGAACTATTTGAATATCTATTATAGTATATTACATCCATAAGAGGGAAAACCAATATGAGAGACATATTATTTGTATATAATTAGAACATAATCATCTTTCAAAGGATCTACACACCTACACATTCAGCTTGACCTAAATTAGATTTTCAATCAATGAAAGTGACCTTTTAAGAAAACTGAAAGTAACATTTTAGGAAGTTTTTTTCACTATTGAGTGAGAGCACTGCAGCTGGCAGCCACAAAACAAAGTGCAATTAAATCCCTCCTGGTGCTGTAACGTGTCGACTAAAAGCATTTGCTTTTGCAACTGACAGGCACGGATTGTTATAAGCGTCCGGAAACAATATGGAAAGGATCCCTATAGAAACACATTTTTGTAGAAAAAGTGTAAGATTTTATCATTACAAAACACACATCATTCAAACAAGACAAAAACAAAATAAAACTCAACAAAATCTTCTTGGTTTATCTTTCCACTGTTCCAACAATCATCACTAATTCTGGATTGGCTGAAATAAACTCCTAGTTCACCGGATCAGTAGAGCAGTGAGAGGGTGGATATCAGTGAAGCAGTGGGGGAAACAGTGCGTGGTTCAAGAATATTTTCACATCTACATTTACACATCTGCACAGACTTAAATATGTTAGACTGCAACCAATTTTGCCAACAAAAAACAAAAAACGGTAATTACTGGACAACAGAAACTGTTTGTTTTTTGTTTTTTTTTATACTGTCCTTCATGCAGTGCTTTAAATGCAGGCTATGCTGCTTTCTTTTCCACATTCAAAGACTTTTTTTTTTCATTCAAATGTATGGATTTTTTTGTAATGCGAATATAAATACTTAGAATATTCATTGACAGCCCTGTTGTACATAGCATGTTTTCAAAGTACATGAAATCAAAATTTCAATATAAGGAGAGCTTATTAAGCAAAGTGTGAACTACGGCTTCAAGTGCACTTCTGTAAAATTGGTTTGATGTAAGTGAGTGGGATGTAAATGCACTGTATGTAATGCTCAGAACTTGTGAACCTGTGGGCATTGATAGCACAGTGTGTGTTCTGTGAAAGATACTCACACACTGGTAGAACTGGCCTCTCTGGCCGCCGGTGACAAAGCGTTTGCCATCTGGATTCCAGGCAACGCTGGTCAGGCTATCCTCATGAGACTGACTCATCTTTGTACGTAACTCCCCCGTCTAAACAACAGAGCCGAAGAGAGAGAAACATGACTGAAATCATCAGACACTACACACTCTACAACACACACTTACTGTAAGTCTTCCTTCATCTCTGACTGCAATACTGTTCTCCCTTCAGGTTTGAATGGGTTTGGACAATACTAAACAGAATACAATTTGTCTGCACTAGGAGGATCCTGATCCCTCTTTACATGAAAGTGACTGGAGCAGCAGCAACATGGCTACTTTGGTAAGGCACTGAGCCGGGCTTGTTTGAAGGTAGACTAAGCAATATTTTTATTGAGTAGTGCAGCTTAAGATTGAAGTGTAGAATGAAAGGAGACATATTATATTTTATATACTTTTAGCTCACTGTTTTAGTTTTTCAGTGCACAAACTCTTCTCTCGTCAGCCTGGTTTCCAGCAGCAGCAGGCAGCTGGCTTCAGTGAAAAGTCTCTGCTAAGCCCACTGTACACTAACTGCTCACCACCACCAGTATTCAGGAATTCCAAAAATTTAGTTGGTAATTAAAATGTTATTATTACTGATAGAATATTTGCAATTCTGTATTAATACAATACTCACATATATGTACACTGAGGGAGTTATAGGCAGCTGTTATCATTCCTTCTGGTTATACTGGCAGTGAAGACAATCCTTCTTAATGGTACTAATGGACCTTCATCTGTGTAAAAATGACTTCTAAAGTTCAAACGAAACTAACATGAGACTTCAGCAGTCTTATGTGCACAAATTAAATTCATATCTTTCAAAGTTACATTCTTCTTAGTAGGTAATTCTCTCTTTGTGCTACTATTTCTTCACTGCAGATCAACCAGGAAACACTGCCTTTTCAAATTTTATACTAAAAGGACTGTAATTTGGGAGGTGACAACAGCAACAAAAAGACAGTAAGCAGTGCTACGAAGATTGGTAAGAGTTGTTCCTTGGACCACAAAGACTCAGCTAGGAATACAGTTTGTACTAAGTGTATGACAGATGGACAGCCTGTGAGAACTGGTTGTCATGGAGAAGTTGGTGGCTGTTTCTAAATATGAACAAAAAATACATTTAATACTATCTTCACTCAGTTGCAGGAGATGAATGACATACAGTGACAGAGCATATATGGTGGAAGTGCGCTATACACTGAATGCTGAAAAGATTTGTTCTTAAACTTTATCTTATCAACAAAATTCATTCAAAGTAAACAAATAAAAAGTGAAAAATACCCAAAATCACAGGCAATAAACTGTATATACCAACAGACAAAAATCTCAATAAACTTTTTCCTACTATTATATAACTGATGTCTATTATAAAATGCTGCCTTTTCTTGTATGGACTCAAACCAGCTTTTTAAAGCCTGCATTCAAAATGTCAGGTAGTTTGTGAGAAACAACTAAAAACATTAGTAAAATCATGCCGAAAGATCCCAGCTGCCGCATCACAGTTGTGATTGGCCAGTGACCTGCTGCTGATTTACAGTATGTTCACCACACAGCTGACCAGTAGTTGTCATTCAGTTACTTTCATTGCTGTTTTACTTGCTTGATTTTTCAAAAAGGTGGATCACAGTTTAGTCAAACAAGAAGGCGGCTGATGGCCAGCTGATATACATGCCCATTCTGCACCAATGTGAGACATATTGTACCTGTACATTCCACAGCCACAGTTCAGAGCAGTCATCAGGACCACAGGCTATCAGATAGGCATCATCAGGGCTCCATGCCAGGTATGAAACACCATAAGCATGACCCTCCAGAGTTTTCATCAACTTCAACTGCTGGGTTTCCTAATGATGAACCAACAAAACAGTCAATAATCCAGTTATTTCAACTCTCACGGGCTGACTAATTTTTCTGCTTTTTTTTCAGTTCCAAAGTGAAATTCATGATAAGTAAATGATTGATTACCATGTCAACATGCCACACAATGACTGTGGTGTCTTTGGACCCAGTTGCTAGTTTTGCGCCGTCATTGGAGAACTTACAGAACCAGACTTCATTGCAGTGTTCCGTGAGAATCTGCTGAGTGTAGCAAGGGAACTGTTTCCTAAAGATTAGGAACACACACAAATCGAGCAGACATCAACATTCACTATGCAAATAAAACATAACCGTGATTATGGTCGAATACATTTGTTTGCCAAAAAATGTTATATGACATAGTTTGAATGATTACACATCTACTGCAGACTTGATCAACAATACATTCATTTTCCTGATTCTAGTAATATATATGAAAAGATCTTCATGGAAGGGATTATAGAAGCCCTGCTTTCTAAAGCAGAGAAAAGTCCCACCAGCCTGGGTGAAGCCCTGATGTGGTACAGATGTGTTGGGTCTTACCGGCTGCAGGCATGGTCCAGCAGCAGGGACACAGAGTCCAGTCCACTGTCCAGTTTGGTGTTGTGGTAGAGACAGCGCTCCCTCTGCAGCTCCACCGCCTGCTTCAGAAGAGTCTGCAGGCGGCGAGGAGGCAGCATCACTGATGGAGGCAGGTACGCTGCACGCACACACATACATACACACACAAAAAGGCTCTAATTAGTTAAGAACATTTAGTGACCAACTACTGTAACAAACATCAGAATATGGAATTAACTGTAAAACCAAATTTGACTCACATCGAGCATTTGATAGTTACTTAGGCAGCAATTCTGTTTCATTGGGCCAAACATAAGCAATAATGCATTTTTGGTTTTTTTTTGGTTACTATTTTGGACCCATTTCTCAGAATGAGCTGAATCAACAACAATTTGATTGACGTGAAGATCTGCACAACGCCTTGTTGAGATTTGTGTGGTGTGTGTGTAACTGATCCTCTGTGAGCATCTGTGACCTCTAGTTACCCATAACAACCTTCTCAACATATGTCCACACTTATCTGTATTTTGGCCAAGATTAGCATACTAAATGTTCTTATTTGTACAGGTGGAGATTTAACTTGTGTTCTGGAAAATGGGCAAAACTCTGATTTCAGTGTACAAAGAGATTCCCAATATCAAAACCCAAATGAATAATAACTACATAAAATCTAGCCAGGAGTCCCAGACGAAATTGGAAATCAAAAAAGTATGGGTGAAACACACCTTAAAAGTATGGTCAACAGTCCAAAAGAGAATTAGAGGGACAGCTGCCCTTTCACGGGCTATGCAGATTGATGGAAATCCGGATCTCCCCCCCCCCCCCCCTCAATAACAGATATCACTTTTAAGAGATGGGCAGGCAAAGAACTAAGGGTTATTGACCTTTTTTTTTTGTCACAATGTTCTACAGCCATTCTCATATCTCCGAGACAAATTCTTTCTACCTCAAAGTGATATGTTCCGGTACTTTCAGATTAGGCATTACATTACAAGCCATAAAGACTAGAATACAATTAAAAATGCTCCAACAAACACAGAAACTTACTTTATTAATATAATTAAACATCAGCTACCCAGCAAAAAGCATGTTTCCCATATATACAGAAATCTGTTACTGGATACACCAGACAATACTTTTTATATCAAAAATAAATGGGAGCTGGAGTTAAATATTATAATTGAGGATGGAGAGTGGGAAACAATGTGCATTGGATGTCATAAGGGTATTAATAGTAACATGTGGAAGGAGTTTGATTGGAAGATGAATTACAAATTCACCTTCGGTGATTTCCAAATTTGTAGATAACCCAACTGCAATATACTGTTGGAGAGAATGTGGAATGGTTGGCGACCACTTGCACATATTTTGGGATTGCCCAGTCATGCTTCCTTTTTGGAAGGGGGTAAAAAGCAAGATAGATAAAGTTCTGGAAATCGATTTAATATTCACCCCAAGTCAGTTTCTTCTCGACTTAACTCCTGAAGACATGTACACCAGAGACCAAAAGCACCTGTTACATATGCTCTTGATGACTGCTAGGAAAATGGTGACAATAAAATGGATGGATTCACAGCCACCTACAGTGGCACACTGGCAACAGAAGTTGGGGGAGGTGTATGGAATGGAGGCTTTAACTGCTCAATTACAGTTAAGGTCTGAAATCTTTTTGAGGAGGTGGTTACCTATGGCAAGATACCTCTCTAACTGAAGGGAACCCCACATTGTGTTGTAATATCCTATCTTAACTGTCCATTTATTTATTCACTTATTTTTCATTCATTATTATTATTCAGCTTCTGGACCCTAATGTTTTGTCTTGTTTTTTTTTTTTCTCTCGCACTGTTATACATACTCTGTGATGTTGTCAAGGAATGTTCTGTGTTGTGTTTTTCCATGTTTAATAAAAATAGTTTAAAAAAAATAAATAAATAAAATCTAGCCAGGAAGCAACTGCTAATGTCATGTAGGAAGCAGCTGCAGGATTTCAGAGTGGAAGAGAGAGACGCAACATTTTTAAACACATCCCTTACATGAGAATTACCCACTGCTGTTAATGCTGCTGCTTGACATTCATAGTGCATGACAATGGCCATACAAAGGGAGTGTTAACTACATGTAGTACAATAACTATGGGGTGTGAGTCAGACTACACTCACTTTGGAGCTTATCCAGCAGCTTTGTTCTGGATGCCATGCCTTTGCCTTCCCACTCTGCTTTGGTTCGTAGGTCCTCTGCATGACTGCACATCAGGTACCTTCAAGACACATGATGACATTTTCTCAGACACATTCACAATTACTTTTACAGTCATCTTACACAAATGCATGGCATAGTCTGGGCCTATACTGTCATGCATCTCATATAATACAGGCTCTGCCTTCACAATTACTACATAAAAGAGAAGTCAGAAAATCATGCTTAACTTTCCACAGCCGCGGCCAAGAGTTTTGAGAATGACAAAAGTATTGGTTTTCACAAATTTTGCTGCATCAGTGTTTTTAGATCTTTTTGTCAGATGTTACTATACTGAAGTATATTTACAAGCATTTCACAAGTGTCAAAGGCTTTTATTGACAATTAGATTAAGTTTATGCAAAGAGTCAATATTTGCAGTGTCGACCCTTCTTTTTCAAGACCTCTGCAATTCGCCCTGGGATGCTGTCAATTTCAGGGCCACATCCGGACTGATGGCCGCCCATTCTTGCATAATCAATGGTTGGAGTTTGTCAGAATTTGTGGGTTTTTTGTTTGTCCACCCACCACTTGAGGATTGACCACAAGTTCTCAATGGGATTAAGGTCTGGGGAGTTTCCTGGCCATGGACCCAAAATTTGGATGTTTTGTTCCCCGAGCCACTTAGTTATCACTTTTGCCTTATGGCAAGGTGCTCCACCATGTTGGAAAAGGCAATGTTCATCCCCGAACTGTTCTTGAATGGTTGGGAGAAGTTGCCCTCGGAGGATGATTTGGTACCATTCTTTAAACATGGCTGTGTTTTTAGGCAAAATTGTGAGTGAGTCTAATCCCTTGGTTGAGAAGCAACCTCACACATGAATGGTCTCAGGATGCTTTACTGTTGTCATGACACAGGACTGGTGGTAGTGCTCACCTTTTCTTCTCTGGACAAGCCTTTTTCCAGATGCCCCAAATAATCGGAAAGAGGATTCATCAGAGAAAATGACTTTACCCCAGTCCTCAGCAGTCCAATCCCTGTACCTTTTGCAGAATATCAGTCTGTCCCTGATGTTTTTCCTGGAGAGAGGTGGCTTCTTTGCTGCCCTTCTTGACACCAGGCCATCCTCCAAAAGTCTTCGCCTCACTGTACGTGCAGATGCACTCACACCTGCCTGCTGCCATTCCTGAACAAGCTCTGCGCTGGTGGTGCCCCAATCCCGCAGCTGAATCAACTTCAGGAAACAGTCCTGGCACTGGCTGGACTTTCTTGGGTGCCCTGAAGCCTTCTTCAAAGCAATTGAACCTCTTTCCTTGAAGTTCTTGATGATCTGATGTCAACTATTCCTTTTGTGGCAGGGCTGAAATGGGGGATTAGGCTCATTTTCATGGCAAAGAGGGACTCTGCAATCAATTGCAATTCATCTGATCACTCTTCATAACATTCTGGTGTATATGTAAATTGCCATCATAAAAACTGAGGCAGCAGACTTTGTGAAAATGAATATTTGTGTTCTCAAAACTTTTGGCCGCAGCTATATAGTAAACCAACACGGTATCACTTTGTTTTCCTACTTACTATTGCCATTATTGCCCATGAAAAGTATAAAGCCATCAGTGAAACTGGCATATATAAACCAGCTTTATTTATATCTGTATCTATTTGGAATTCCCACAACAAATCAGTTATCCATTTATCTGTGAGTGCTGATATTCTGTTTGGTTTTCTACCCTCACCTAAATCTAAATTTCAGGATGGTTCTTTGAAACACATTAGCACTTTCATATTGTGGGGTATGATGAATATTGCAGACCCTAATGTTACCCTGTACAGCAACAAAATATGAGACAGGATCAACCTTGCTTTTGTGAACTGCTATTTTTGAGCCTTCTGTGGATGCACCCCCACTGCTAAAACACAGTGGTTTCAATGACATGCACAAGGAGCATTCAGATTATGATACAGTGTTGGTGATCTGAAAACAGCCTTATTGGTAATCTCTCATCAAAAGCAAGATGCCAGCAGTGTTTAAGAACTACTGAAGCATCTATTTGTTCAATCCACAGTGACTCAGACCTCTGTCAGTCTTGTACATCCTCAGAAGCAGCTCTCCTGTCAGCAGCAGAGCTCCTGAGTAGCTGAGAGGACAAGAAGACATAGTCTTCAACCAGCTGTGGAAAATCAGAAATTTTCTAGACAAAAATAGTTTTACAGTGGGCATCATGGGGAGTATACAAGACAAAACTGCATTGCACTCATTTTTTCATAGATAAATAGCACGTGGTGGGCCGAGAGATGCCTGCACTGATGAGAGCTCCGAGTCGATTCAACAAATTTCTGTGGTTTTACTTTTATTACTGGTTCTTTTTGCATACTCAGTATTATCACATACTCAGTATGATTGACACTAGGGGTGTCAACATCTACATGTGTAAATGGGTACACGGATAACAAATCATAACTGTTTAGGAAAATCAATAACCGTGCACATGTCATTTTTCTTCTCCTCCTCCTCCTCGTTTATTGGACCTCGTTGAACACAACAGCATATGTGACAGTGACCTGTCACTTCCTCGACAAGGAGTGAAAGATGCAAGCGTATGTACTAGCCACGCAAAACCAGGAGGAGAAAACCTCGAGAAGGAGTTAAACGTGTTGTGGCAGAGTGGGAGTTGGAGAGTGACCGTGTGAGTGCATGCGTTCACGATAATGGAGCAAATATCATCATGGCCAACCAAGCCTGTGAGTGGGAGTCCGTCAGCTGCTTTGCCCATACTCTTCAGCTGGCAATACAGGACAGGTTCAAAGCTGTCCAGATCCTGGAGCTTGTCATGGGAGCCAGCAGCAAGTTGGTTCGCACTTCCATCATAGTACCATCGCAACACAAGCTCTCCGTGCAAAGCAAAACAAATGTTACCCGACAAGGAACATCCACTTACTCAGTGCTGCAAGACCCAGTGGAATTCCACTTGTAATCATCAAACCTGTCATCAAACCTGGGGATGCATGCAACCTAGAGCTGAGAGATGACTACTGGAGGATCATGGAGGAGATTGAGCTGGTACTGAAAGCATTGGAGGTGGCTACCACAGCCTCCTGCGCCGAGGAAGTGGTCTCACTTTCAGATGTGTATCCGGTGGTGTGTAGCCTCATGAACGAACATCTGCTGGCATGGCAGGGATGGCAGGATCAGAACTTTTGTGAACACGGTACGAGACTCACTCGCCAAAAGATTCCTGCCTTTGGACACTGAGACGGCATCAAAACCTGCTGTGGTGGCTGCAGTCCTCGACCCCCAACATAAAAAGCTGAGGTTCCTCTCACCTCAAGTACAAGTTGCGGCAAAGGTGCACATGTAGGGAATATTTGAAGCAAAGCAAAGAAAAGGCAAGAGCAAGACCTGATGAAGAGAAGGAGGGGAGACAAGATGAAGATCCGGAACCAGATGTAAAAAAAACAAAGAAGACAGGGACTAGTGCCATGGCTTTTCTGTTAGGAGCATCCTGTTGTGCGGAAGAGGACGAGGAGAACACCGAATCTGAATTGGAGCAGTACCTCTCTGACCCGGCCATTCCTCTTGAGGCAGACCCCCTTGTGTGGTGGAGAGCCCATGAACTGCAATACCCCATCATGTCAAGGCTGGCCAGAAAGTTCCTTTCCATACCAGCCACTTCGGTGTCATCCGAGAGAGTTTTCTCTGCAGCAGGCCAAGTGATGTCCACGCTACACTCCAGGCTACTACCAGACAATGTCAATAAGCTCATACTCCTCAACAAAAACCTGCGCAGGTAATTAATTATTATATAATTATTTTTCTCTTGCACTATTAACCTATTACCCATATTAATTTGATTTCCATCATTGTTTTGATCTGAGCTATTCTATTTGCATTCAGTGATTTATTTTGCATACCGGTAAAATGTCGTTCTTGGCCATTAATACAAATTTTTTTTAAAAAAGAGAGCGGCGCTCATCATCTTCTCCATGCGCAAATGTGGTGCTGCTGAAAAAAAAAACTGTTAATGGCTTGTTATTTTAGCCTACATATTATTAATTGCGTGTAGTTGTACATTATATTGTTGGTTGGTGTTCTGTCGGCTTTTCACGAACGGATCACATATCCTTGCGTCTCTATGATGAAAGAGGAGGAAGAAAATAAATTATTTTTGCCAATTTTAGTGAATAATTGTGAGATTCCCCCTCTCCTTTTTTAGCTTTGTGGATATAACGGTGAAGTTTTTTCCTCTCACTTGAGCTTACTTTGGCTTCTTTTTGAGTTGCTTTCTCTTGCCAATTCCAGATTACTTTTACTATGAGACGTATATTGAAATTCAGACGCAGCTCCTGTTGCGAGAGAGGGATGCAGTTTGCACTTTAAGTTTAAAAAACAAATTGTACAAAAATGAGTGCAATAGTTAGAACAGCGATTAAAAAATAAGGCTAAACCTTGTTACAGCTTTCACTTGTACGTTTTCTTGTCTGTCAAAATGATAGATGATTTTATTTTCAACTTATTTTACTTTCTGTCATCATGAGTAGGCCTAAGCCTTAAAATGGTGAGACGGGTAGCCTACTTGTTAAGTTATGTGATTTAACTGTTATGTAGGCTATAATTTAGTACCTATTTGAAGTGGGTCTACATGTTAAATTCCATGTCACTGAGAATGTTTTTATTGAATGATCTGTGTATTTTGTCAGATTAGGATGTGCGCAAACGGCGCATGCATGCGGTGCATTAGGAACGATGCAGTGCTCACTGCTCACACCAATGACTACATTTTGTGGCATCCCTTAGGATAGTATGCAGATTTATTCATTTTATTTTCTGTATAAGAATTTCGCTTTGAATAGTTTTAATAAACGTTTCTGTCTGATAACTACTGGAATGGCTTTGATTTAATGGGATTGGGAGGTATTTGAATGGAGACCCTCTAGTGGTGATATAGCACAATTGCATCAGAAAGAAATCACAAATCCCCAACGTGTAACTGAGTATACGCTGTTTAACAGCCCTGTGTAGATGTGTAAAAAAATTATAAATGTTGACACCCCTAATTGACATATACTTCTGGATTTACAATGGTCAGAAAGTTGGGACTTTGCATTCATTGTTTTGGGAGACTTCAACAGAGCCAACATGAAGAAAGTTTTCCCTGTATACTGCCAACATGACTTTCCCCATCTCATTCAGAGACTACTACAAACACCTTCCCCATCCTGTTTCTGGAAAGGCAGACCACTGCTCCATCCTGCTGTCGCCAGGCGAAAACTGAAATATATTTCCAGGGTCATTAACAAATGGCACAAAGTGGCTGGGGGGGGGGGGTCTTACAGGACTGCTTTGAGACATTGGCAATTACACAGACTCTGTCATAGGCTACGTCAGTAAGTGCATTGATGATGTTGTTCCAAAAGCCATCTGCTCCTACCCCTACCAGAAACCCTGCATCAGCTAGGACATCTGTGCCAAACTCAAAGCGCAGTCCACCACTTTCAACTCAGGGCATCCTGATGCCTACAAAGCACCCAAATATGACCTCCAGAAGTTCATCAGGGATTGACACTAGGGGTGCCAAGAGAGAATACAGGGATTACAGGACCAAAGTGCACTACAGCTCCAATCCCAAGCACATGTGGAATGGATTATGCTGTATCAATGACTACAAAGGGAAAGACAAGGACACTGCCAACCAAATCACTCTTGGAGGAGATCTGCACCTTTTATGCCTGGTTTGATGTGGACAAAACAGTGCATGCCATGAGACCACAAGTGGATGTGAAGCTGCTAAGATGACCCTTGAAACAGCTGAAGTGAAATGGACCTTCAAGAGGGTCAACCCCACAAGCTCCAGGCCCAGATGGTATCCCAGGCTGGACTCTCTGAGCATGTGCTGATCAAGTAGCAGAGGTGTTCACCAACATCTTCATCCTCTCCCCGAGTAAGTCCATAGTCCCCACCTCTTTCAAGGCATCCAGAACCCCCACCATGGTGAAGAGAAAACTTGTGTAAAAATGCTCTTCATTGATTACAGCCTGGTATTCAAAGCATAATTCCCTCAAAACTGGTATCTAAGCTCACTGATGTTGGACTGGAGACCTCCATCTGCAGCCAGATTGTTGACTTCCTGACAGGCAGACCCCATGTGGTGAGAATCGGCAGCCACACCTCCTCCCTGCTGATCCTCAACTTAGTGAGACTGCAGGGCTGTATGCTCAGCCACTCTCTTGTACTGCCTGTTTACTCATGACTGTGTTACAAAGCAAAACTCCAATGCCATCAAGTCTGCTGAAGACACGACCATCCCAGGCCTCATCACTGACAACTATGAAACAGCCTATAGAGAAGACGTGAATGCACTAACCAGCTGGTGCCAGGATAACAACCTCTCTCTCGACGTCAGTAAAACGAAAGATATGATTGTGGACTACAGGAGACAGCAGCAAGGTGGACAACCCCAGCCCACATTGGTTAAACTGAAACAGTCAGTAACTTCAAGTTCCTTGGCCTGCATATCACTGAGGACCTCTCCTGGACAGTACACACAGACACTGTGGTCAAGAAAGCTCGCCAGCAGCTCCATTTCCTAAGGAGACTGACGAAATTTGGCATGAATGCCAGCATCCTCAAAAACTTCTACAGATGCACCATCAAATGCTTGCTGACAGACTGCATCAGCACAGTCTGGTACCAGAGCTGTTCTGCTCACAGCTGCAAATCTCTGCAGTTTTGAAAGTGGCACAGTGCAACACTGGCAAAAGGCTACCTGCCATTCAGGACATCTTCCACCAGCACTGCATGCGGAAGGCACACAGCACCATCAAGGACCACAGCCACCCACTGGTCTCTTTGGTACCATCTGGCAGACTATACAGGAGCATGGCTACATGTACCATCAGACTCAAGAACAGTTTCTACCACCAGGCCATCAGGCTTCTGAACTCATAAATCCAATCTTGCACTATTGAGCATGACTGCTACTACTTAAACAGGACTGTCACAATGTTGGAATACTACCTGCGCTGTTGAATGCACTGTTACACAGAATGCACTGGGACTGCCACACAGAATTGTGCAACACTCTTGTACACAATTGCCAATTTACTTTTATACATAATCCTCAAATATATATAGTGGTTCACATATGTATACAGTGTTATATATGCATACATACTACTCACAAAAAGTTAGGGATATTTGGCTTTCAGGTGAAATTTATGGGAAATGTTCACGCTACAGTTATATCATGAAAGTGGCATATAGTAGGTACATAAGTAGAAGCATGCAATGGTGATTTCCTCATCTCAAACAATTTATTGAAACAAAAGCCAACAACAGTGGTGGGTATACCACAACAAAAAATGTCAATGTCTCAATAACTTGTCATTTGCCCTTGAGCATCAATTACAGCTTGACGTCTCATGTTGTTCACAAGACTTATTGTCTGCTGAGGCATGGCATCCCACTCTTCTTGAAGGGCGGCCCTCAGGTCATTGAGGTTCTGGAGTACCAGGTTACGAGCCTCTACACAGCAACTCAATTGATCCTATAGGTTTTCCATGGGATTCAGGTCTGGAGAAAATGCAGGCCACTCCATCTGAGGTACCCCAGTCTCCGGCAGCCGTTCCCTAATGATGCGACCTCCATGAGCTGGAGCATTGTCGTCCATGATGATGAAATTAGGCCTGTGCTGTTCATGCAGGGGCACAATGACTGGATTAATGATGCAATTCAGGTAGTATGGGCTTGTCACTGTACCATTCACAAAGTGTAGGGCAGTTCTGTATTGACTAGACACACCTGCCCACACTGTAACACCACCACCATCAAAGGCGGTGACAACAGTGGCTGATGCATAGCACTCTCTTTGACACCTCCAACATCGCTGGCAGCCATCATTTCAGCTCAACATGAATCTACTTTCATCAGAGAACAGCACTGAGGGCCACTGGTCTCTCATCCAGCATGAATGCTGCACGCAAGACGATGACGCCTATACCAAGTGGTGTGGTCAGGTACCCTTGCAGGTCGTCTAGCACACAGAACCAAGGATGTAAACGGTTTCGAATGGTTTGATGAGGTGGGTGCCTCTCACCTCCCTTAAATGTGCCTGGAGTTGAGTGGCATTCATCATCCGGTTCCGCAGGGCACTGTTCACAATTAAGCGGTCATCAGTGTGGGATGTGGCCAAAGGATGTCCACTTCTATGCCTTTCTGTGACTCTTCCAGTCTCTCTGTATCTCTGTTGCAACCTGCTGATGACACTCTGTGACACTCTAAGTTCAGTGGCCACTTCCCTCTGAAAACCTCTGAAGCCTTGCAATGTCAAGGTACGGTTGATCAATTGTTAGGTGTCATCTTGGTCTCATGACGTCAAAATGTCAACAGCATGATGAAGAGGACTGTTTAAATACCAATTCTAATTGAACCAGGAAATTTATTGGTCAATTCATAGATTAAACACCTGTTGTGAATGTTCAGCTCCTTGTTAGAGAACAGCAAGTTGTGCAAAACATACTGAAACACTGAACAGTTGGACATGTGCATTCAAAAGTTTAGAGAAGGTCAAATTAAGTTCACCTGTAACGGTTATAGTGCATTTTAGGTTCATCCTGAAATTTCACCCGAAGCCGAATATCCCTAAATTTTTGTCAGTAGTATATATATAAAAAGAGCGAGAGAGAGATTTTCTTCTACCTACATTTATTTTTATGTAAAAATTACTTCTTCTCTTTTATTACTGCTCTCACTACTGAGCTGACCTGTTTTTCTCTATCCCTGTCCAACACACTTCATTGTACAGTGTTAACCTACATATGACCAATAAAAAATAAACTGAACTGAATTAACACCCCACCTTAGTGGGCAAGGAAATGTTTAAAGTGAAACTAGGAAGCTCAAAGCAAATCATTGATACCATCAATATGAGAATGAACATACAGATTAGCAGATGTGCATGATTTGTAAGGGTGCTTTGTTTGATTATGCTTCAACAAACATGCAAGAAAAAAGAAGAAAAAGAAATTTGCAGCATAAAAGAAATGCTGGGGATCCAGTAGTGATGAGCATCACATATGCATGTCTTGTCTGTGTTTATTGCTACATTTGACAAAATGAAAGATCCATGAGATGGAAGAGTGATGGACATCAGAAACACTGTCTGTGTGGATTGCATTTTAGTGTTTTGTGATGGTCTTGTTGTTTCAGACGGTTCTCCATCCAACAAGCATGGAATTCTGAGGGACCTTTTTTTATTATTTTGAAATTCTCTCACAGAGGTTATTGACAGCCTCAGTACTGTTTGAAAATAGCCTTTAAAAAACCCTGCCAATCAAAGCACACATTATAATCCCTACTGCTGATCTGAAAGTCAACTGTGAGGCTACCAAAATCATTTCTAACAGAACTCCAAAGGATTCAACACATTCTACGGCAACATGGAAAAAGCAAAACTTAAACATAAAAACAAGAAGCAAATTTCATATTCAAAGTGTAGTGAAATGAAAATCCATCAACATTCCTGTCTGCTAGTGAACTGACCCGCTCAAGATGTGAATACGCTCTGTGTTGTACTTGAGAGGAGTGAGCTCGGCTCTGAGGACCTGCAGGGCCTCCAAGACCTTCCCATCCTCCAGATACTCCAGGTACTTCTGCTGCAGCAGCAGGAATTTCATCCGCTGTACAGGAAGAAAGTAGAGGACAAGGCCAAAACTAACAACATAACATTTGTCATCACAGGTTCTGTGTCCACCAGTCAATAAAACTGTGAAACCTTTTTTTTCTGAGCATCACATGACACACAACTTATTTGAGAGAGATAATGACGGTATGTGTCTCAGACCACTGAACTAAAGTAACAGGATGCCTTCCACCAGTTTAATGATTTGCATAGCCTTAATATGTTTAGATTTTGTTCTCACTACTGACATGAAGTACTTATTGAAGTAAGAATGCAAGTCGAGTTACATTTTTTTTTGTGGCTGTTTCAGTGGTTGTTCTGTGAGACAGTTTGATGGTTTCCCTTTTTTATTCTGTTGAACTGACACAAATGTTTGAACTACAGAGCTAATTACTGATGGTTTCATTTACTTTGTCCCCATATTCAGAGCTTGGTACTCACAGCTACCGTGTTTGTGTATTTGTTGATTGAGAGAATTTGAGAGAAAAAACTGTCAGTAGTTTTAGGATTGCTAGGCTTGACACTTACCACTATAGCACTTGGAGAATGCATCAATGCCTTCAACTCATTCAGGTCACTCTCAGCCTGAATAAGAGGGAAAAAGAATAAATAACACACAGAAGTTTCAAGCACAGTCTTTTTTTAGCCAAATTAAATCCACATAATTTCCTCAACTTGGTGTAAATACAGTGCACAGATTACTGTAGGACAAGACTCCTAAGAGTATGGATTTGTATTTCACATAATTTGGTTCCACCTTGTCCCACTCTCCTTCCATGACATGATTACGGAACTTGGTGGCAGAGGGGTGCTCCAGTCTGCAGCCAGACTCCTGCATCAGAAGGTCCACTGTCTGGCTGTAAACAATGTACACAGCAGAATAAAAATCAATTAACATCATGATCAATAACCTGGGAATTTCCCAGCACTCATGATCATTTAATACAATGTCGAACTTAAACATGTATAGTCTTGTCATGACAAAAACTGATAACATATCATATTAATGACTGCGTGACACTATGCATGAAGTGGGCCGAGCCACAGACTTAATTTTTATCTCACTATCTATACAATCTACACTCCAAGTATATCTGTAAGCATATGGATATAAGCAGCAAGAACTAACTATATAAATGACAGAATATTAATGATCAACAATTTAGATTTTCAATTAACAGGAATTGATTAGTATTATTTATTAATAATTTTTCATTCTCTGGCTACAGCTTCACTAACGTGCTTTGCTTTTTTTCTCTCATTGTAAAGTATCTTTAGGTTTTAGACTGTCATAAAGATATTCACCTTGATTACTGCAAACTGGTGATGTGCATTTTTCACATTTTTCTGACATTTTATAGACAAAACAATTAGATAATTGAAAAAAAAATTCCTCTTACAAAACTTACTCCTTTGGTGGTACAGTACACTACATAGTACTGTATGCACTAACAGTATACAATGGCATGAAGGGAAGGTGATTTGGGGGAACCCAGGCCAAACTCACAAAAAGCAAACAATTTTGAGCCGAATTGCTGTTTGTCCAAACTTGATAATTGTTTCTTAATGTTTAGGAGCAAGTCTTCATGGTGACGAACATATGCTCCACCAATCTGTACTTGATTGTCAAGACACAATCACTGTTACTGTCCTCCAGAACGTTCTATTGAACAAAGACGTGCGACAGGAAGAAAACCTGTTTAAATTCCATCCAAAAAATAATTCACTCCACCGTTCCAAAAAGAGCAATGAAAACGGATTTCCTACGTGGGTTTTATATAGGCCAAATTCACCTACGAGGCCTACAGATTGGTAACATTTTTCGGTTATTTTTAGTAACGTGATATGTACAATACAAACTGCCTGAGTTTGCCGAGGGACGTTTAGGAGGTTTTCGTCCTTAAACCAGATAGAAAACATGTCCACAGGTCATCCTGACCATTCCGACTGCATCATGGATTTGAATAAGATAATTCGTCTGACAGCTGGCTGTACAGGCTCGTCTGGTCGATGACACCGTAGCTAAACTGGCCCACTTACTTGAGACCTAAATCGTGTAAATGTTGTCCTATCAGCCTGATGACATCCTCCTCAGACTGAGACAGTCGCTTCTTCTTTTTGACGCTTGAGTTGGCATCCGAGGCGTTGTTGGCGTTGTTGGACGCTGGCTGAGAAGAGACTCCGTTGTTGTTGCTGACACTGTTTCCATTGTTTGTGACTGACAGAAGTCCGTTGGAGTGAGCTACCCCGGTGGAGGACGACTCACTGTTTCGCGCACCGTTTCGGCAGGACAGTTCTGAATCTCGGTCCTGTCCTGCCCCGTTAGCCTGCATGTTGCCACGATTTATGCCGGTGACACAGCGTATTTACAAACTAATGACAGGTACAACGGGACACTGTGGAGATGACAAAACCACCGTTACAGCCACCGACAGGCCCACTGACCCAGATGCAGCACCGAACTGCCCTGTTCCTCCTGCGGCCGAGCCCCCGTACTTGTTTCGCGGCGGCGGCCGCGACGATAACCCGGTTTTCAATTCTGACGACGAACAAATTGAAGTTAGAGTTATTTCGACAGCCGCATTTTGTAAAATTCGGTGGTATTTGGGACTGTCAGCTACCGTTAATGCCGCGTTGAAGTTGTTTGGTAGAGCTTGTTATTGTTGCTCTCAGACAGCTGCATCCCTGTTATGGGCATACGCAGTGACGTCAGCGGAAATTCCTTCACGTTTTTTTGCGCGGGCTGCGTCGCCGATAGGAGGAGCTCGTCTCACTTTTCAAAAGACATACTGATATTCTCTCTCTCTCTCTCTCTCTCTCTCTCTCTCTCTCTCTCTCTCTGTGTGTGTGTGTATGTGTGTGTGTGTGTGTGTGTGTGTGTGTGTGTGTGTGTGTGTGTGTGTGTGTTTAATGATTTCCATTGTCAGCCCGTTAGACCACTGCAATTATCACCATTCCTGCCATGTTCATTGAAACATACACCAAAGGCTTAATTTCTCAGGCTATAATTGTTTCTTTCCATTCTTATTATTTCTGCAGTAATAATTATACAGAAGAATAGTTGATTTAATGCGAAGGTGCAACTTTTTCAGATACGAATTAAAGATGACATAAATCTCACCAAGGCATTATTGCACCTTCAATATCATGCACTGGAAATTACTATGTCCTTGAAGATTAGATTATATAGCTCAGTATGTATGGCATATGACAAGGTACTGTCATCACATGTAGCTACAGTTTGAGTATGGTTGTAATTTTTAGTTCAGTTTCTCGTTAAAAGTTTGTTTAGTTTTCATGCTGTTTTGTTATTTTTCATTAGCTATGCATTTTTTGTGTCCTTGTGTTGGTTACTATATGATTTATGTGACCTGGCTTAGTTTTTAACATTGAGGTCAGTAATCTGCTTCTTCTCTCTTTATTGATCTCTCGAAGCCCCCTATTTTCAAAGCCTCAAGCTAAATGTATTCAATTTAAAAGAATGTGCAAATGAATGACAGTTCAAGTCGAACCCAAATAAAATAAATGCAACAGCTCTAGCCTTTACAGTTTAATACAGTTGAAGCAAAGTGCACTTGTCAGCAGAACTCAAGTCAACCTGCAGAGCTGACGTCAATGTGTTGTAGCATCCATTAACTTTGCAATAATCATGACACTGACGCTCTTCTATATGAGAGTTTTTTAATCAATTCACATTATGATGACAAACAATCGAAATGAAACAGGTACGCTGACTGAGAAATTCTTCAATTTAAAAATCAAGATTGGGATCAACTGCTCAGTACACGCTAAGTAGACTTACAGTATGTCTAATTCTATCCACAAAATCTGAGAAGACAAATCAAAGTTCTGAATCAAATTCAGACAAAAGCTGAATGGCAACAACAACTACAACCACAGGATTGAATCATTTTGTTGCCTTTTGATGCCATCAGGTGGCCCTGCTGGCATGGGCTCTCCAGATGGCATTTTAGTGTTCTTGTGTTGGTATTTAGCTCAGAAAATTCTGTTGTAAGCAAAACCTGAAGTCATGACACATTATTCAAAGTGCTATTTTATTCCCAAGCCTGAGATTCTTTTAATATACAAATCAGGAATCAGCCATGGTACATGTTTTGGCTTTTACATCTGAAACCTTTTCTCATCATTGGCACTTTCACATGTGTGTAAAAAAAAAAAAAAGCAATGTCCCTTTCATTTCCAATAAATAATCTGACCAATAAACACTGTCTAAACTTTATGTACAACAAGGACACATTCAGTCCTCTTCCCCTTTCTTTAAATAGAATAAAACTTGTACATTGCATTATAAAAATATGAGTTAAAGGGGAAGGAATGATTGAACCTTTCCTTAAGGGAGGAGAGCATCAGGTTTGTAGAAGAAACTATTGCACTTCAATCCCATTCTACAGAAACATTAATGGGCTTTACAAGCAGCAGAGGAAACAGCAGTGGCTCCATAAATATTTCCACCAAGACACATATACAGTACAGCTGCTTCCTGCCACATGAGTGTGCCCATTCTCCTGCATGCCACTGCTGTCATATCAATACACCCAAAATAAAAAGTTAGTGGACATAATGTCAGAGCTTGCAATCAAATTTGGTGTGTTGTCCCAAGTGAAATGTCAGGTTTGTGACAACTCACAATCCCTGCATGTGAGCAGGCTGGCAAGTCACACCTGTTGAGAGATTTTATGCAGCCCTGCTCAATGTCTCCCAACACGGTGTTTACCTGCAATTGGTCCAAAATATCATGCAATTAGGTCAACTGCTTTTTTTTTGTTGTTGTTGTTGTTGTTTTACAAGCTTCAAGTGACCCTTGATACACTTTGTGTCAATTAAGGTGTTAAGCCTTTGCACTTTACTTCCACCATGGCTACAGGGACCAAAATGACTCAGTCGGAGGTCAGACCTGCTGAAACTGCGAGAGGACGTGTCCATGTCTGCATGGCCACACAGGTTAGAGAGTTTGCAGATTTCCATCTGTACCCTTTTTTTAACCACATAGACCACATTCCCTAACTATACAGTACATGTGGTTAAACACATATGCAGAACCCTGTGTACAGATCCATGTCAATTTTTGGAAAATACAGCCTTTTACATGACCACGCAAGTACAAAATAAAACTTCAGGCCAGAATTCATTGGCAAGCTGATCAACATTTCTACCTGGTATGAACATGAAATCAATATCTGGATAGCTTTTCTGAGTGAGGGAAAGCACAGGTTAAGGCAGATGTAAATCGACACAGGGTTCACATCTGGGGGTCGTCAGGCTCACATTGTGATCAGATCTTAGCCAGGTGAAAATAACATCTATATAGTTTAACCACATTCTTAAGAAAAAAAAAAGCTACAGGTAGTTTTGTTACTTAAAAATTGGTGACAATTGTTCATGAAGAAAAATGGAAAGCACTCCTTAACAGCACTGTGGGTGCACAGCACTCTCAAAAAAAGACTATACATTTGCTACAGAAAGTTGGCTGGCTCACCTACCTAAACGGAGTGTTGAGATTTGACCACATTTGTAGGCAGTGATGAGATAATGGGAGCACACATGAATTCCAGGTGTAAATGCAAATACCTTCAAAATCAGATATCACTATCCAGATACAAATCGCATGCGAAGACCAGGTGGACATGGGATTGATGCAAATCTTGTGCAAACAACAAGGAAAGGCTGCAATAAGTTCAACTTTCCTGGACTGGATTTTATCAACCTTATCTTTTTGTTTCAGTCGTAATTTTATGTCATGTAACGTAACGTGTAATGTAATATTTACTCAAAATTCTTTTGTTACAGCTTTCTTTTTCCACGACCACCATGGAGTGAAAGGAAAGTTTCAGTTTATTTCTCTGACACTGTACACACTGTACAAGTAAATTGCTAAGATGATTTGTCACAGTACCATCACTACAATAGGTCAAGAAAAATGGGCAGTCAGACAATCAGACAGGGTGGATACAAACCAACACTTCAATCAAATTATTTAAACCATCATATTTGGAGACCAGCTATAGACTAACCTGTTTGAGGTACAAAAATAAAAACCAAGTTGTAATAAATTGGAATTATTCTTTCACAGCAACGTGAAAGGACTTGTAGAATTTTCCCTGCCTGGAGAGGACCATGTAATTCTTCAAATTAATGAAAACATTGCGATTACAGCAGTGATAGGCACTTCCATCAATCCACAATCAGTGTCAAAAATATTTCTGCCATGTAGACATTTGAACACTGTCACCAGTCCTTTTCCTAAAATTGCATCTGATATCCTTCATGTTCAACATAGCTCTGAGGGACGCAAACATCCAAAAGCAGGCGGTGTAGTGTTCTGCAGGAGCTTGAGGATCAAAGGGGAGAGCACAGTAACTCCCAGACTAGAATAAAAGAGAAAGAATGCTTCAACTGTGGAAAAACACATTATGACTGATGCACACACTCTTATAAACACCCATGAGCAACAGCAGGTAGCAGATCGATCTGCATTTCACCGGTCCACTTTCATATCCTCTTCCTCATCAATCAGGTTTCTGCCTTTCCATACATGGAAGTATTTTGTAACTGACAGCAATGTCCAGAACTTAGGCTGGGCATCCAAATGCAACAGTGTTACTGTGCTGAGGAAATGGCATCAAAAATGCTGTGTTTGCAGGATAGTTTGTGTGTGTGTGTGTGTGTGTGTGTGTGTGTGTGTGTGTGTGTGTCGGTCTGTCTGTCAGTGTGTCAGCAATGTTCTGTTTTTATCTGAAAGACATTTCTGGAAAGAGATAAAGCCCATCATTGTGTTGAAATGACATCAGTTTGAAATGTTGAATTCAAAACACAATTTAAGTGAATCAAAAAATTCTATCTCTTTTGTAAATGAAAATGAATGTGGTTGAAACTTAGTATGACATGGGGTGTTTTGATAACTGAATGGTCATAGAGTATACCACATAACCACAACATCCTTGGTTAGAGTCCAACTTGTTACATGTCATACCCCTCTGTTTCTTAGTTAGCAGGATTTATCACTTTAATTACATTTTGTGAAAAGTTAAGTCATGGGCCAAGACAAATGATTCATTTTGGTACAAATTAAGGGTTTCTATTACAAGAAAGCGCTTTTACAAAAAAAAAAAAAAGTATTTATGAGCAGATGTGCATGAACAAGAAGAAAAAATGTGGCCTCACTCAACCACATGGCATGACGACTCTTGACCCTGACTTTGCCAGCCTATCCTGTCTAGACTTGCCTTTATATAGTCTAATTATTTTTTATCTGTATTGTTTTAATCTTATATAGTCTGTATCTATATGTCTGATGCTCCTCTCTTTTGTTATCACACACATTTTTCAGATCATTAAAATTATCATTATTCATGTTTGGGGTTCTGTGGATCAACTTCAACATGACAGTTAAACCTAAATACAATCTGCACTGGTAAATATATCTTTTCATAGACAATGAACATGTGTGTGCGCTCAGTAATGAGTGGTGTGTTGACACAGGTATGTATGAAGTGTGCTGGTAGTAGCTTCCAGATAATTTTTCAGCCAAAAACTCTCACCCCTGCCCTCTCTGCATTCATCACACATCACACACCAGATGTGACTACTGTGCAGTGTAGTGTAGAGTAGTGTGTGTGTGTGTTTGTGTGTGTCTGTGAGTGTGGCCCTTAGCTGTCCACCACCTGGTGTGGCAATGTGACAGACGAGCCATTAATAAATGAGCCTTGTTTGTCTCTTCCCTTCAGAAAATATGTGAGCAGCTCCCCTTTCCCCTTCACGAAGATGGGCCCCCTCCTTACAAAGCGGAAGCCGTATTCCTTCAGGATGTTGTAGCAGTCCTCCACCACCTGGGGGTAATATATACATACATACGTACACACAGACAGACACACACACACACACACACACACACAGAGTACATCCAAGGCTTTCAGATTTGCTTACAAGAAAATTGAATGTGCAAAATTGTATTTGTGTTTGCAGAAAACAAAAAAGAGAGAAAACTAAAACAGCACTGAGGAGATGAAGAACACTGGATTTTTGACAACCCCCTTTAGATACCTCTAGAAAAGAAACGGCTTTGAATTCATGCTGCAACATGGTAAAGCTCTGTGTTTGATATGAAAATTAAAGCTGCAGTATGTGACTTGTATAAAAGTATTTTTTGTCATATTTGCTAAAATTGTCCCTATGCCTAGACAGCAGTACATGAAAAATGTAATCTGTGAAAAAAAAAACTGGCTCCATTGGTCCCACCTACTGCTCCTACTGCGATTTGCAAGAATCCACCGCACCTGACACAAAACAACCAATCAGAGCCAGAGGAGCGTCTGAGAGAGTGTCTGACATCTGGCTTCAGGAGGCTAGCGAAAGCTATGGCGGAACAATCCGCAATGGAGAAACTGCCCATACCGCCACTGCCAACAATAGCATATACGGCCAAGACAACAAATAACCATAATGCTAATATGGTGATTGCTACAGTAACACTCTGCAGCGCGTACGGTATGTTAGCGACTGTGATGTAGCGGCTGGGCAGAGTTAGCTTGCTTCCGATACTAAGGTTAACGTCACTGGTTGTCACGGCAGCCACGCAGATGCCGCAGGGAGGAGGGGCTTGGAGACAGGGCATAAGTGCAGCGGAGAGGGAGGGGGAGTGACGTGGAACTTGTGTTGGTTCAAATTTACAGGCTAAGTCTGCTCTCGTCTCTATCTTACCTACTGCAGCTTTAAATGTGGCAACTGGCCTTAGTTGCTGTACTTGTACTCTGTTTATAAAAAACAAAAGAAAGTCTTTTTGTGGTTGAATCTTTGAATGAAGCTGTGGTAGGTCCCACAGGCTGAAGATTTTTCATGTTACAAAGGAATTAACCATTGTAAAAGAACTGGAAAAGCTTTTTGTTACTAAGAGGCAGAAAAGCTGCAACAAGCTGAGGGACACACGTTCCTAAAATAGTATCTTACAGAGTTGTTGGGATAAATGCATTAGCAAACAATTACCTATTTACACATCTAGCAGACACAGACCAACATTAGCATTCTTTTGAGTCATGTTTGTGTCCATCTGAGGAATATAAATCCAATACTCACCCCCTTTTAGCTCTGTTTTTGGTCTCCTGAGGGAATTATTTGGCTTAAGTTGCCAAATGCTCCACTATGCGTACCACCTATCCTCTAACAGTGTCTGTCTGGTGTTTGCTGATAAGCAGCTAGTGTACAAGGGATTTTTAATAATAATAATAATAATAATAATAATAAACTTTATTTGTAGAGCACCTGTGGAGATCTGCAGTCTCCTCCTCCTTGTCTGAGTCTTTGTCCCTGCAGGGTGTGGCCGACAGGTTGGGTCCAGCCTCCTCTCCTCCTGAGCACAGCTGTGCTCAATCAAGCAATCAAGACTCAACTGCCTGCACATTATATGAGCACCAGGGTTTCAGCCAGTATTCGTCAAATCATCTGCTTTCCTTCGTGGTAACGACCAAGACCAAGAAAATCGCTACATACTTTTTTGTCTGTTTTACCTTGTCTGCTACCTGCCTTCCTGACCTTCCCTTTTTTGTGTCTGTGCTCACGTGCCAAATCCTAACCTTGTCCTCATCTGTGCCCTGCCAGTGTGCTCTCACTGAAGAAACTGGATCTGTCACTTCCTGGACTCAGTCACTCTGGATTCTCTGCCTAATCTAGATTCACCCATTACACAATCTTTCAATATCCATTAAACTGTTAACCTCTCATCAGTCTCCTGTCTTCTGTTTGAGTGTGGTATTTTGGGTGCTATATGCTCTGAAACCTAAAGGCACAATTCTATCAACATGGACCCAGCCAGCTCAGATAGAGAGATTGTGAATACACAACAAGCCCTGCTCCATCACTGATGGTTGTTGGGGCAACAT
This sequence comes from Chaetodon auriga, assembly GCF_051107435.1. Lineage (NCBI taxonomy): Eukaryota > Metazoa > Chordata > Actinopteri > Chaetodontiformes > Chaetodontidae > Chaetodon > Chaetodon auriga. The sequence continues at coordinate 1,173,169 of NC_135081.1, forward strand.
GTACAACATTTGGAGTCATTTCATGCCTAGCAACAAGCCATATGGAACCATAATAACTCAATGCAATCCCTCTTCGTCCAATCAAGCCCCCTCTCCAACGACCACACAGACCCCCACACAGTCCTCAGTTCAGGCAGCCTCAGCCCCGGCCCTGCCTGTTGTCAGAGAGTCCCACACTAAGGACCTGGAGACATTTTCTGGAAGTTTGGTAAATGTTGTGGTTTCCTTCTCCAATGCAACATGATGTTCAGTCAGAGACCATTAAACTTTCCTTCTGACATCTCTAAGATCCAATATGTAATAGGGCTGTTAAGAGGGTCAGTGTGAGAATGGGCAGAGGCATGTTATGCTAGAGAACAGAGGGAGAATTTAACGTTTGAGGGCGCTCATCACTGAAGGCTGGAATATGTTTTACCTCCACAACTATGTGGGGAATGTGGTTGGAACATTGCTGAATCTCAAACAGGGGATTGCAGTGTTCTTAAAGGAAAATAATGAACCAGGGCGTTAGCAGTGTCGCTACTAATTGAATCAACGAAAGACTTGAATCTTAGATTTTTAAAATATAGATAACACCAAAATTTGTAACCTTGGATGTAATCCAGGGAGTTAATCTCTCCAGACTAGTGACCATCATATCTCTTCTTGTTTTAGAGTGGACTAATAGGATTTAAATTTCAATTATAGGAAAGGAGTTGATTTGTAGTGAAACTTTCTTTTAAATATATATATTTTCTTAAGTATCTTACCAATGAAGGGAAGACTAGATATTGGCCTTGGTCAGTGCATTACAATCTACATTAGGTTTTGTCGCATAACTGCCATCTAACTGATCCTTCTCCCTTGCAGTTCCAGCTGCAAGGAGTTAATTATCATTTTGACTGTTTACAGAAAGGCACTAATGCAGGGGAGGTGATGTCGGACCTGAAGCTTTCCTTCCCCCCATTCCTTCAGGAGGACTGGAAATGAAAGGATTGCCTATCAGCTGAACTCTTCTCATGGAGATGCTATTCTTTTTTTTCTTTTTTTTTCTTTTTACAGCTCCACACCAGATGCAGGCATTAAAAATGCCTGAATGGACAGTTTGCAGGCCTCAGAGAGACCCCAACAATCAGATAACATTGACAAGTTGTAAATCAGACATTCCTGTAGCAAACTGCTTCTATGTCTGTGTGCTTTCTTTTCTATCACATCAGGATAATGCAATTTACATGTTTGATTCAACTTTAGATGTTCCCACAGCACTAAACTCAGAATTTGTATGGTATCAATGTTTTGCCTGTGTTTCTAGCTTATAAAATGACAAATCTATGATCTTAGTTCTCCTAGAAAGTTTTTCTGAGTTTCTACCAGGGAACCATACTGCCATCTAGAGTCTAGTCGCGATTAGGTTTTGGATATTTGACATTAGACAATTATAATTAGTAGTGCTCAATTCGGCAAATATAATCTGCCTTTCCTTGTTTCTTTGTTCTATTAGTTAGTTATGCTATTAGTTGATATATGTAAGTATGAGTATTGAAGAATGTTGTCATTATTCATCAAAAGGTGTCTGATGCATGTTGTGAACGATGTTGAAATGTCATTGAAAAATTGATCATTTAAAATATATATGTTTGACCATAGTGAGAAGCAGATGAGTCCATCGCACGCAATCATTAATTAATGTTTTCTTTCTATAAGATGAAATCACCGCGTTCACCTGTAAATCATTCTACATACACCAAGGTCTGTTCGTCACAAAACACACCCCGGAGCACCGAAATTATACGCCCTGCAGTGTGCATCAAGCTCTCACTTCTTCTTTGTTGGCATGTTATTTTAATCTTCTGTCTACTTTCGCTGCATTAAACCACATAACTTTTTTCAGAGTTAAAGCCAATCTCTTTTTTTCTTTAACCATTAAAGCTGAATCACGTAAGAAGATTTTTATTGATACTTTCAACAGTCCATCAGAAGTGTTTTCAACTTTATTTTTAACCGAGAAGTTTTACGGCCGTCAATCTCTTTGGGCCGAAGTCTTGCAGCCAACCTTAACCCATCTGTCTGGGTCAAATAGCAATTGATGAGATTGATTTTCCATTAATTTGTTAATTATTATTAAATCAGCATTTAAAGAAAATAATAAATAAGATCCTTCTGAGCTGAGGAAGGTTGGTGTCCCTTTTCATATTAATGAGTGCAAACATTAGACCCACGGGTTTAGCGACTTGATTCCCCTACAGTTTCTTTAGTAAGGGTTTTATTACAGCTGTTTTGAAGGCATCTATGAATATGACTCTTTTAAATTTTTGATCTCATAAATGGACTGTATTTGTTTAGCGCTTTTCCAGTCCGATGACCACTCAAAACGCTTTTTTACAAATCAAATCTGCATTCACCCGTACACACAAACATTTGTACAGTAGTTGTGAGCCACCTGCTCATTACAAGTGTTAGCCATTCAAACACACAACACACACACACACCGATAGCACAGGGGGCAATTTTGGGGTTCAGTATCTCGCCAAAGGATACTTAGGCATGAAGTATTGCAGTAGTATTGCAGAAGTATTGGCGAGGCCAGGGACAAACCACCAATCTTATGATAGGTGGATGACCACTCTACCTCCTGAGCCACAGCCACCCCATTCAGCCTTGAAAATTGAGCCTTGAGCCTTAGAAATAGTTAATTCTAATACTGACACATTATTGAACTGTCAATGTTTAACCCTGTTGTTATGACTAAATCCAGAATGTTTCCATGCTTATGAGTAGCTTAATTTACATGTAGGGTAAATTCAAAGCTGTTTGCTGATATGACTACTGAGGTCTCCATTCAGGATTAATCTGTCATATCTGTTGTTTGTTTGATGTTGTGTGTTCAAGGAAGCGGCATGGGGTCTGTCTAATTTCTGATAAACCACCTGACTGATGATGTCTGTTGTTACCATTATTTAATAGTACATTGATTTAACTGCGCTTCAGTGTGGCAGGTTTAACTGACTCCTTGATGGATGATTGTGGAGGAGGTGGGGAGGGGGGATGTTGGGTCCCTGGAGAATGTGATGAAGACAGAAAGCGGGACTATGGATCCCTGACTGGGACAGAGACATTTTCTGAATGCCTGGGGTGATGGAAAGCAGGTGAGGCTGGAGAAATACAGGCAGTCTGCTGATGTCCACTATCCTTGGCACTTATCTGTGCATACTTGTCTTGGTACAGCATGCCAAGAGGATGACACTGTTTGGTGCTGAGCAGTTTGTAGCCAGTGATGTTTGTTTGTATACCATCAGGCTTAAAGTTGTCTTTGCAGTTCCAAAAGATATTGAAATTGTCAATAAAATGCATCCCATAGTTGGGGCATACTACTTCTGGCCCTCAGTTTATCAAATGGCCTTGGACCTCAAAGTGGTTTGGGCTATTTCTTGGATTTTGGTTAGCCTTAACGCTAGTGGTGTGATTAGTTTCCCTGGCCTCAACATAATTAGTATTTGCTGTTTGTTGTTAAGAGTCAGTGGGTCATACATTTTACAATGAAAGTTTGGGTGGTGGAGTGAGCGTTGATGCCATCTGATTTGATTTCTTAGAGGCCAAGTCCTGGCTGGAGTTGATACTTTCAGTATAATGCCAGTGCTGTGCCGGTAAGAAATGTCATTAGGGAAGGCAGGTTTGGGAGCCTCAACAGCTGATACAGTGGTGCTAGGACACATTCTGGGCAGCCTGTCAGCCAAGTCCATGACAGGATGCCCCACAGTTGATCCCATCTATAAAATCTGTAGCGGCAATTTTTAGCACCCTGTTCAGTAGCTGCGACAGAGTCAATGACTTTTAGTGATGTGTCGGTCGTGAACGAAACGGCTCTTAGAGCCGGCTCTTTGAAGTGAACGATCGGAGCCGGCTCCTGCTTGGGAGCCGGAGTAGGAGCCGCTTTGGTTTTTTTTTTTTGTTTTTTCTCGACTTTTTTTCCATTCAAACTGCACGTGATTGGTCAACTACATGATGTGTGGTGGCTTCTGTGTGTACGCACTGAGCAGGAGTGGAAAGGAGAGGAAATGCAGTAAAATTTGATATAAACTATGTTTTGCACATTAGTAATTAATTTTACATAAAATTTTACATTATTTTGGTAATAAATAAATTTAAGCAACAAAAAATCTGAAGAGCCACTTGGGAGCCAAAAGAGCCGGCTCTTTTATGAGAGCCGAGCCGTGAGAACCGGCTCTCTTAAAAGAGCCGGAATTCCCATCACTAATGACTTTGCCATTCTCACACATTTGATGCAGTGTTTCAATCTTATTTTCAAGCTGTGCAATTGTCTCAGTCAGTTGCTCACAGTCTATGCAGCTCACAGATTTTGCAATCATGTCTTTGTCCTGCTCCCAGGCTTCCAATCACAGAGGCATAATGGAGAAGTAATACGTGATAAAAATATTGTGGTAACCTTCTGTTTCTTTCAGAAATTTAAGTCACAGTGATTTATAAATATCCAGGATCCACTTTCTGTAACCTTTGGCAGAAAATACAAAGATATCAGTAAAAGAATGTAAGCAAAGCAGAGAGCGAGACCTTTCACTGAAAACAGCTGCCTGTACTTCTTATGCTTCACTGTCTGTACTGATGGAGGGGCAGTAGTTTTTTTATTCTTTAAACAACATAGGAGGCAGTATCATCCTTTGTGGCAACAGTGTCCTTCAGTACAGTATATGCAAGAGACCTGCTGTGTCTTTGCCCAGCAAGAACTGTCTTATTTGTGTTTTTGTTTTTTGTTTTTTTTTTAATGAAAATGTCATTTTGCAAACTTGGAACAGTGGTGAATCTTTCTCCGAAGAGCCGGCCTACCAAAATTCCTCCAAGAGCACATTGACGACTCATCCAGGACATTACAGAAGAACCTACATGAAAATCTAAGGAACTGTAGACCTTGTTTTCCTCAGTTAATGTCATTGTTTATGATTCCACCATAAGAAAGACTGGACAAAAAATTGTATTAATGGGAGAGTTGCAAGGAGAAACACTCACAACCAGGAGGAATATACAGGCTTGTCTCACATTTGTCCACAACACATTGATGACACCTAGGCCTTGTGGGATCATGTTCTGTGGACTCCTGAGTCAAAAGTAGAACTTTTTTGAAGTTACATCCTGAAGTTACCTGTTACATCTGGTGTTAAGCTAACAAAGTATAGAAACCAGAAAATTCTGAGGGAGAATGTCTGTTCATCAGTCCGTGATAAGAAGCTCAAATGCAATTGGGTTACGCAGCACGACAATGTTCTGAAGCACAAGAGCAAGCCCACCTGTGAATGGCTCAAAAGAAACAAAATTAAGGTTTTGGAGTGACCTATTCCTCGACCAAAGTCCTGATTTGAATCCAATTGAGATTCTGTGGCCAGTTCATGCTGTGTGCCTGAATTATAAAGCAATTTTGGAATGAAGAGTGATGGATGGCAATTACCTTTTCACAACCTTTTTCCTTCAATAAATGAAATGTTAAGTTCATCATTTAAAAACTGTATTTTGTGTTTACTCAGGTTGTCTTTGTCTCACATTCAATTTTGTTTGACGATCTGAACCAACTGGGTGAAAAATAGAAGAAATCAGGGAGGGGGCAAATGCTTTTCAAGGTATGTCATTTAAATACAAAATTGGATTTTGCCCATTGCAGTTTATACTGACACATATGTTTCTTGAGTTTCTTCATGATCTTCTTTCACAAACAACAACAAACAACAAACTTTACACATTTTCAAACAGTTGTGGCACAAGAAAACTATGGGGGAAACTAGAGTGAGGTGAACAACATCTGGTCATTATATGTAACTCTACACAAATAACAAGACTGTCTCTCCAAAAAAACACTCTAGCTTGGATACATTTACAGAGGATAAACTTCGATGAAAACATTTTGTTGGAGCAAAGGTTTAAACCCACTCTCAAAAAATTCATTTTGAGTGTTTAGAAACAAATAAAATAAACAGTGTTGAGTAACCAAGATATCTGTAGTAAAGCCCTGTGCTGTACCTGGATGTTTCCCATAACCCCTGTGGACTCCATGCGACTGGCCACGTTCACAGTATTTCCCCAGATGTCGTAGTGGGGTTTTCGGGCACCAATCACTCCAGCTAACACTCCGCCCTTATTCAGACCTGGAGGAGAGTGTTGACACATATGACATGTAAGATTATAACTGTTAAGACTATACTTGTGAGAGCCTGGCTTATCATTTACCCAACCTGGGTTTTAATTGTAATGTAGCTCTAAACCTAATTCCTTTTATTATCCTTTTATTTTATAGTGCATCTTTCAGTTACAATAACATATTCAGCAGTTTTACAGCTGAATATTACAGCTGTATTACAGCTTTATTACAAAATCCAGTAGGACAAGCAACTTCAGCAGTCAGACTAGCAGACAGACCTTCTGTTCTTTAAAAGAACCATATCATTGATTTTACAGGTTTTAGCATATCTACTCTCTATATATAACAGATATGCATTTAGCAAATGATGAAAATCATATGAAAATCAATTAGACTCTTGAAACTTGGTAGTGCTGTTTAAGTGCAATTTGTTTTGAAGGGTCTGCACTGCATTACCCCACAGCAGTAATGCAACTCTGACAAAAAGAAATACAAACACCACACCACATTGCACCACATTGAACATCACAATGTGGTGCATTATGAAACTGTAGAAAATGTCAGGAGTCGGTTAACTGATTTTCATGAATGGCTGGAAAAATAAAAATTAAGAAATTAATTGTACAAATCAAAAACTATACAGCACTTGAAAATGTTTAGCAGACATGTAAGTAAACTTGGCTTGTAGTTAAAACAAGAAACATGCAGAAGTGAAACAGGAAGTGACAATGCGAAATGTCTGGATCCATTGTACTGTCAAACGTCGAAGTTGAATAAGGGTAATAACTTCAACATTCAAAAACCTCTCTGTTGGCTTGTGAGTTTGCCTTGTGTACTCTTTCTGTTCACTCTGCATGAGTCATCATTCCCAAGATTTCAGCACTTCATTCATTCATTCATCTTCTATACCCGCATATCCTTTTCAGGGTTGCGGGGGGCTGGAGCCTATCCCAGCTGGCAATGGGCGAGAGGCGGGGTACACCCTGAACCGGTCGCCAGCCGATTGCAGGGCAACACAGACAGACATACAGACATACGACCATTCACACTCACACTCACACCTATGGACAATTTAGAGTCACCTTCTGTGGGAGGAAGCCGGAGTGCCCGGAGAGAACCCACGCATGCACGGGAAGAACATGCAAACTTCACACAGAAAGGCCCTGCCCGACCCGGGGATCAAACCAGAGACCTCTGTGAGGCACGGGCACTACCTGCTGCGCCACCGTGCAGCCCGATTTCAGCACTTGAGTTGGCAAATTAAATGTGTTATCACAGTGATGCACAAGACTATGGAAAAAAGACCCAATAAGTAACAAAAAAACAAAAAGATTCCTTAAAGCCACACTATGTAATCAGCTCACAGCCCAACACTGAAATTGATCACTTGTGTGGAGGAGTACCCTAGTCTAACCATACTGACACCAGAAGGTGGATCCATGGTGTCTAAGTGAGTCAGGCAGGGGAACTGATAAAGTCTCAGACATGTGCCTCAAGTGCAGAGAGAAGTAGGCCTTCATTTGAGACAGGCTTATAGTAAAGATAGGCCTTTATTCCTAATTTCACCTGTATATTCAATTATAATTCAGTTCAACTGGATCACCTCAAATAACTGGAAACAAAATAGTTTGAAGAACAAATGTTTTATTCTGACAAAACATGTTTATCCGCATCCTGGAGGGAGCAGAGGGCTTCTGAACCATCAAATTCATGACAGAGTGTATTTCCAAGATTATGAGTGCCAAGAACTTTCCCTTTCCAGTAGTGACTAACCATACTCATGATCGCTAGTGCTGAAACAAAAAAGGGAGCTCAGCCAAGAACCATTATCATCTGATTATACTATTATGCACAGAAAAAGAGAATTGTAGGCCTCGCTAAGGGACAGACAGCAGCAGGGTGACTAGACAGCTACTATTCAGGAGTCTCCCAGCTGCTCCTCCTCCTCCTCTGGTAGCTGGTTTCTGTGGTTTCTGTCTGGGCTTGTGATTTCCCATCTTGTTTTCTATATTTATTTAATTTTCTTTAAACTTTAAAGTTTTAATTTTTGGCTGAATTGGGCATGTAAAGACATATTTTATGGACAAATATTTAAAAGTTGTGGATGACCCTTGCGACCTCTGATATTTCACGGATACACTCTGCTCTGGCCTACTGACAGAAAAAGCCTGCTTCGGCCTACCAACAGAAAAAGCCTGCTGCAGCTAAAGCTAACTAGCACCAAGATGCCTCCTTTCTCCACAGATGACCTCTACAAACTTCTGCAGCAGGTTGCAGTGTTGGACACTAAAGTTCAGCATCTGGAAATAAACGCAGAAGTGAATGGACCTTGTGGAAATGACAGCACTTTGCCACTGACTCAAAACAGCGGACTGGAGAATGCTAACATCCAGCTAATTAGCTCTGATACAGCTCCCACGAAACAAAAGGGCTGTGTACCGGGTAATAAATCTGCCAGTATTAGTCCTCCCTGGAATGCTCTCGGGGAAAAGCCTAAGAGTAAATCAGTTGATATGGGGAGACGTCCAACAGGTAGAACCCAGCGCCCAGAGATCTGTGATCATCCTCCTCAACACCTGTGCAGAGTAAGACACAGCTGTGGATAAAAGCTAAAGGAAAGATGAGCAACAAAGCTCCCAAACCAGCTAGTGTGCAGTTACAAAATCGGTTTGCTCCACTACTGCAGGACCCTGGATCTCCAACTGAAAACCTGGATAACTTCTCAGACTCACAGAGAAGGGTAAGGCCTGACAGGAAGTCAGAAGCTAGAAAGCTACAAGGAAAGCTACTGACTGGTCCTGAGACTCTGGTTGTTGGTGATTCTGCTATTAAAGATGTGGGAAGCATGTACAGCAGAAACACAAAAGTGTTGTGCTTTCCTGATGATACAGTCTCCAACATGACCGACAGAATCCTCAGTATTGTTGCAGAAATTCCAACTTTGAAATACCTTGTACTGCACACAGGGGCAAATGATATTATGAAACGACAATCTGAAGTGCTCAAACAAGATTGAGGTAAACTGCTAAATGCAGTGAGTTCTCTGAATGCTGAAGTCTTCTTCAGTGGGCCTTTACCACCAGTCAGAGGAGGAGGAGAGAGATTCAGCAGATTGTTGGCAGTAAACAGATGGCTTTCAACTGCATGTGATGTCCATTCAGTGCATTTTATTGACAATTTCAACTTTTTCTGGGACCGCAGACATTTTTTCAAAGGAGACGGACTTTCCCTAAACAAGTCATTAGTAAAACTTTTTTCCTCCAACCTCTCTTTCTTCCTGCGTAACACTGTTCCAACTCCCAAGGACAAGAGACAAGAGGAATCCAAACAAAAGCAGCAAACACCAAAACATGAAGGAGAACCAACTCTCCCCCTGCCTGCATGCTCTAACCATGAGGGATGCCAGAGCAAAAAAGGGGATGCCTCATGTCCTCCGCCAGGGGCCACTGCTCGTGAGGATTCACCGACTCCAACCACTAAAACTCCACCTAGGTCACCATCTCCAACTGCCCAAACGCCATCTAGCTCATCATCTTCACTGGGTATCCCATCACCCTCCTCCCCCCTGATGGAGTTCACTGACCAATTGAACAAACTTGTCAGCACTGGTATCAGGCTTACTCCTCGCCCATCTGGGATCCTATCCCCCAAAATTCCACCCCGCCCCCTACAACCACCCTGTCCCCCTCCACCACCACAGCGCCCACGGGCATCACCTTCACCCCCTCCATGGCTTGATCTGAACCTACTCCAGTCCCCTAGTAAGAGCCCAGCACAGCCACCTATTTGTGTTGATAACTGATGTGTTCTGGGTCCAGCTTTTAAGGCAAATGTTATGCCTGACTTTTCCAAGGAAAAGCCAGGGTCCATTGTGCCGGAAGCCTCATTGATTCATGTCTCAAAAGGTAGGAGGAGAAGATCGGCCTATCTGTCCAGAAACATCACATCATCGAATTTAACATGTATTCCATTGTCAGCCACAGTATGTTCTAAAACATGGGGATGTTGGACTTTTTAGCACATTTAAGTCTTTGGCAGGCAAATCATTCTTAATCAATGACTTTATCATCGAGCACAAGCTTGATTTTATGTTTTTAATTGAAACTTGGTTAGGACAAGATAACAGCGCAGCAGTTCTCAATGAGTCAGCCCCTCCGAATTTCAGTTTCATAAGTGAAGTAAGAATGCATAAGAGAGGAGGTGGAGTCGCCATTTTTTTAATGATAGCATTCAATTCAATAGAGTCTCTTATGGTCAGTTTGAATCTTTTGAATATGTTGCCATTCAATCTAAGTCTCCCTGTCGATCAGTCTTCATAACCATCTACAAGCCTCCAAAATATAATGCAAAGTTTTCCGATGAGTTTGTCAATCTACTGTTTGTTGTTTGTATTGATTTTGACTGTGTTGTGTTAGTGGGTGACTTCAACATTCATGTTGATAATCTCAAAGATGGATGTGCTAAAGAACTTTTAAACATCCTGGATCATTTTGGCCTATCTCAGCACGTAACACATTCAACACATAACAAAGGGCATATATTAGATTTGGTTATTTCCAAAGGGCTTAATATCTCTGAGGTTGTGGTGACGGATGTTGCTCTTTCTGATCATTACTGTGTGTCATTTAAAATGGCCACACCTGCTATTCTTAACAAAAGTGGAACAGAGGTAATCAAAAAGCATTATATTATTACTTTATGTTCTTCCCAAGTGATCGGCAGTTATTTTCATATGTTTTGGGAGTGTACCCCTGTGGTGGAATTTTGGAAGATGGTTGCATTTAACTTATCCAAGTGGTTCGAGATCAGGTTGCCCTGTTCGCCTGCTACACTAATCTTAAATGATTTGTCAAGGCTGGGTTTGACACACGACAAGAAGAGAGCATTGCTGGCGGGAATTAAAGCTGCAAAAAAACTAGTTGCCACACGCTGGAAACCTCCACACTTACTCTCCTTCCAAGCATGGTTTTTAACATACCTGGACATTGTTTATTTAGAGCTGTCAACAGCTCGAGTACATGGAGCCAAAGAATCCACAATAAAGGCCTGGTACTCACTTCTGACTGCCCTCCACGCATTTCAACTGTAGTGTATGTTGGAAGCTTGGAGTCAGGATCCAGGGAGTGGGTGGGATGTTTCTGGGGGTAGTAAAAAATTTATTTTTCTTTTCTTTTATGTTGTTCTTCTTGCTTTTTTATTTTTCTAGATTTGTTGTTCACTTTCCACACATTTGTACATATGTTCAGGTATGGGTCTATGTGAATAGATATTTTTTGACTCATTGGTTTACTATGGATCTATGCCTTTCTATATTTTTCTGACAAAATCAAATAAAAAAGTTGATCACAAAAAAAGCATTATATTAATGATAATACCTGTGCAGTCTTCACTCAGTCTTTCACACCATCACCAACACTGCCCTCAGCTTCAACTGATGACCTTGTAAATAGTTTCAGTTCCAAAGTTATGACTATTATTGACTCCATCGCCCCAGTTAAGACAAAAGTTTTGTCAGGAAGGAAAAAGGCACCTTGGAGAAACACCACACTGGTCAAAGTCCAGAAAAGAGTCTGCACACAGGCAGAGCGCAGGTGGCAAAAAACCAAACTCCAGGTTCATTATGAGATTTACAAAAACAGTCTCCACACCTATAACCATGAACTAAAGAAGGCAAGGCAAGCATTCTTCTCAGAGATTATCAACAGAAACTGTAATAATGCCTGCACTTTGTTTTCTGTTGTGGATAGACTGACAAACCCCACAGCATCAGTCCCTCCTGAGCTGCTATCCAACAAGTCATGCAATGATTTTGCAGCCTTTTTTACAGATAAAATTTCAAGGATAAGACAAACAGTGTGCAGCTCCAGCTCAGGCGAAATGATAAGTCCATCTGTGCCTTCTTGTTCTGCAGTTAATCTAGGACATTTTAACCTTCTAGATCATACAAGGCTGACAGAAACTGTATCACAGTTTAAATCCACAACATGCTGATTTGATACACTGCCAACAAACTTTTTTAAAAATGTCTTTAATTGCATAGCTCCAGATGTGTTGCAGAAAATAAATAATTCTCTTCAGTCTGGTCACTTTCCCCAGGCCTTGAAAACTGCAGTAATAAAACCTCTCCTAAAAAGACTAATCTGGCTGCTTCAGTAATAAGTAACTACAGGCCAATATCAAATCTTCCCTTTTTAGGAAAAATTATTGAAATGGTTGTTTTTCAACAAACGCATGCTTTCATGATGCAGAACAATCTTTTTAATGCATTTCAGGCTGGATTTCGTCCACACCACAGCACTGAGACTGTACTTATCAAAGTTTTAAATGACATACATCTGAATAATGATGCTTCCAAAACCTCAGTCTTAGTATTATTAGATCTCAGTGCTGCCTTTGATACAGTTGATCATGACATACTTCTTGACAGACTGGAAAAGTGGGTGGGACTTACTGGCACTGTACTACACTGGTTCAAATCCTATTTACAAGATAGAGGCTACTTTGTGTCAATTGGTGAGCATGTGTCTGAACGAAAAAAGATGATGTGTGGGGTGCCACAAGGGTCCATTCTCGGACCACTTCTTTTCAATATCTACACGTTGCCCCTAGCTCAGATTATGGAGCATCATAATATTTCTTATCGTACTTACACAGATGATACACAATTTTATATTTCTGTGTCATCATATGACTCCAGTCCCTTACTTTCACTGAGTGGGTGTATTCATCAAATTAATGAGTGGATGTGCCAGAATTCTCTTCAGCTTAATGCAGATAAGACAGAAGTGATTGTATTTGGCCCCAAAAATGAAAGGTCAAAGATCAGTGCTCACCTTAATTCCATGTCACTGACAACAACAGATAAAACCAGAAATCTTGGTGTAATTATTGATTCTGACCTGAGTTTTAACAACCATTTAAAGCTCCTTACCAAATCAGCCTACTATCACCTGAAAAATATAACCAGAATTAAGGGATGTCTGTCCAAAGAAGACATGGAAAAACTTGTTCATGCATTTATTTTCAGTAGGTTGGAGTATTGCAATGGAGTCTTTACTGGCCTAAACAAAAAATCAATTAGGCAACTACAGCTGATTCAAAATGCTGCTGCATGAGTCCTTACAAACACCAGAAAAATGGACCATATCACACCAGTCCTCAGATCACTACATTGGCTTCCTGTGAGTCAAAGAATAAACTTTAAAATCTTACTGTTGGTCTACAAAGCATTAAATGGTCTAGGACCAAAATATATTCTAGATTTATTTACTCCATATGAAGTATCCAGATCTCTCAGGTCATCAGGGACAGGTCTATTGTGTGTTCCCAGAATGAGAACCAAACAAAGTGAAGCAGTTTTCCGTTATTATGCTCCTCACCTGTGGAACAATCTCCCTGCACACCTGAGGTCTCCACCAACTGTCAGCTCATTTAAATCAGGGTTGAAAACATTATTATTTGCTACAGCTTTTACTTAAAGTAAAAATATTTGCTCAATGACTTTAATCATTCTAAATGCTAAATTATTGTCTTTTACTGGCTTCTGTTTTTAATTTTCCTTTAATTGTATTTTATTTTTATTTTTATATTCTCTTCTGATCTCTTTCTTTCTTTCTTTCTTTCTTTCTCTCTTTCTTTGAAATGTATATGATTTTAATGTATTTTTAAGCTTCTGTAAAGCACTTTGAATTGCCTGGTGTATGAATTGTGCGATACAAATAAATTTGCCTCGCCTTTGCCTTGCCTTGCCTATGCCTGATTAATGTATCCAGTCCATGTTGGACATCAAAGTATGACTGCAGTTCATAAGTGGTAAGTCTCCAACTTCACCATCAATCAATGCTGATGCCTGGATTAATTTGCTGGCTAACCTGCTGCCAATGTTTGCTCATACAGAATTTATTCTGTCTTAGTGTTTGTTGTCAATACACTTCTACCCTAATTTGAGATGACTTTGCAAATACATGTCCAGGGGACACCCTGTTTTTTTCCCCTGACACAGTGTATTAACAGTTTTATGAGTCGGTGTTTAATTCAGCATGTATCTGATCTACCAAACCACCATTTTAGTGAAAAATTTTAATTTTTGAAACAGTTTGCCTCTCCTTCCCACAGTCTTCTCCAACTGAAATAGTGCAGCTAACCAGAGGAGGATGGTAGGGAGTTGAGGCAACAAAATCCAGCTTTATTTTTATGGATTATATATTGATGCCAAACTGACAAGAAGACTGTTGTTATATGACACCTTTTATCTTGGGTTTCGAGAACAATGTATTTTTTAATATATTTATATATTTTTTCAACATTTCGTCACCACCACAAAAACACTAGGTAACTGCTAAAGTTTGATAAGGTTGTCAGACATTCATTGACTGTGGTAAGTTATTAGTTTCAGTCTAATGTGCATTTATACTGATTTCTGATGGTGGCTGAAAAGTATAATCATCACCTAATTATACTTTCTAATGGTAATATGCAGTACATGGTTACCCTTTGTGTGTATTTTTTAAACTATTTACCAAAACATGATGTGCTTGGCATTGTTAATTATGACTCCAGATGAAACTTGAAAGCTCAGCATTCCTGTTTCCCTTTCTTTAGCTTCCCTTCTTTGAGCAACATTAACATTTACAGACCCAGTAAAAGCTAATATCTCTCTGTTTAAATTTGGCCTTACATTTTGTCTGCCACGCCCAAATAAATTTGTATGCATCATAGGCCAAAGTGTCCTCGCCCTAAAAATGACTTAATCCCAGACCCGTTACATCATGTTTAAATATGGACAAAATATACCCGCTGCCTCCTACATGCAGAATACACATTTCACATATTGAGTTTAAAAAGGTAACATTCAAAACAGCATTGCTGCTTGACTATCACTTAGGCACTCAGTGTATTAAGAAAGTTAGAACACTTATTTTTTCATGTTCAGCGGTACAAGATTTTGCAAATTTAAGACAACTAGTTGAGCAGGACAGAGCTGTAGCACTAGATTTGAAACAAGTGTGGGTACATTTTGTGCCATTTGGCTGGGGAAAGGTAAGGGAGGCTGGATGGTTCACATTTCCCTTTATTTGTGTTATTTTTTTTCTTATTGCGGCAGTTGCAGTTTTATTTACATTGTTTGATGTGATGTGGCTACGTTGGTTTATCTGGAGTTAGAAATGCAATGTTACTACACACAATGCTGGGGACAGCTTGGTTCAACTTACCACCTTGAACACAAAGGGAATGAATGGCATTGAGTTTTGGCACATCTCAAAAAAATGAAACCCACCTGGGAAATCAAGATCATGGCCATCTACACATAACAAATATTTGATCGCCACTAGACTGCAAAAAAAAAACAAAAAAACATGAGCATTCAAAAAGGAGTGCAATATCTTTATATATGTTTTGTGTCTTATCTACAAAACCAGTCACTGGAGATTCTTAGTACTGCATTGGAAGGCAATTTGGTGGTTCCTTTGATGGAAGGGCAGGTGAGAAAAGCTCTGGAAAGAATTGCATATGGTCTCCACCTGTGCCCGGCATGGCCTCATTCATTTCCAAGTGTTGCATCGCCTTCATTTCTTTAAAGCCAAATGCTCTAAAGTGTTCCCAGATTTAGACTCTACCTGTGACAGATGCAGACTCTCTCTGGCAATGTCTTAATTTTCAAACCCTTGACAGATATTTTTAAAATGGTAATTCAGCCAGATCCCGTGATAGTCATTTTTGATATAATGATAATAATAATAGTCTTTCTGGAAGTAAACTCAAACTAACAAAATGTATTACTTTAGCACGGACATTGATCTTTCTGCACTGGATGAATGCTCATCCGCCAAGCTGGATTAAGTAGCTGAGGGAGGTGCTGCACAAGTCAAACTTGCATTCACGATATGTGGCTCTTCTGATAACATTGACAGAATTTCAAAACCATGTCTAGATTACGTAAGAGCTAATCTGTAAACCCCCAACTTCCTGAATGTAACTCCAATGGAGTAAGTCACATTTATTTGTATTTTGTTTTCTATCTTTGTCTTTACAGACCATCACAATGAGATAAGCCTTCGGGCATTAGCTTGTGTAACCGCCTTGTTGGGTGGATATTTTGTATTTTCCAAAAAAAAGCCACTACAAATTTTATTCAAATCCAAATCCAAAAACCTAGAGTGTGTAGAAGCACCACAGTACAGACACACGCTCAGAAATAGGTGAAAAGGTTAGCACATACCAATGCGAAGCATGAAGTTGTTGAATGACTGGTAGTTGATGTTCATGAGTGTGACCTTCATGGCCAGAGCAAAGTCTGCCAGGTCTGCCAGATGCTGCCAGCGCTCTCTGTCAGACTGCTCCTCCTTCTGTCAGATAAAAAACAAACAGTTTAGAATACACTATTATCATAACTGGCAAAAATAATGAGAATTTTAGCACAACTGACATGATCATTTAAGAAATCCAAGAAAGAAAAAGATAACATGTATACTGTATCATGATGAACCTATTATATGGATAGATCATCACATTCTATTCTAATTCAAAATCAGCAAAGCAATGCAGAACCATTTACTTATAGGTACATGACATTTTCATATTAGTACAATCAGTTAGAGACATGCAATGAAGCCTGGAGAAGTCATGTGACCATGCTGACCTTCATGCAGGTGTAGCCGTTGCTGATATCTGGGGTGATGCCTGATGCTGCCATGTAGGTGCTACCAATGGTCTTGATTTTTGTGATGCAGCGGAACTGAGGTTCATCCAGCAGCTGACATAAATACAGGCAAAAGATTGTGTTTACACAGACTGATGGACTCAAACTCCGACCACACATACATCCCCTGCACTAAAGCTGGCAGCATGTTTCATGACTTTTACATCTGAATGACTTTCAAATATAGGCAAAGTTAATTGTGTCATGCTAGGTCTTATTACAGCCTCACACTGTCCCCAGCAAGTACAGCTACTAAAACACAGAAAAGAAGAAGAATGAGGAAAGCATCTTACACTGTCAAAGTCTGAGATGATCTCATTGAGGAACCGTAAGCATTCTATCCCTCCATTATTGATACTCTCCTCTGTGTAGAAGTCAGAGAAGTTGGGGATTGAGGCAAACATGACTCCAATCTCATCATAAGACTGGCTGTACAACTCCTGGAACAGATTAACAAGGTCATATAAACAAGATGGAGAGCAAGACATCATAAGAGTTTGTGAAACCAAATTTGAATCTTGATGAAATACTCCTTGAATGTTACAAGGACTACGATAATATAATTTCATAAAATACAACTTTGACAAGAATGTTTCACATAAAGATACGTTTCCTTTTACTTTTCATTCTTCATTTTCCTTTCCATAATTCCCAGGAAAGACAAGAGACATCCTGACTTTTCCTAACTGTTTTAGTAGTGTAACAGAAATGTGTTCAAATTGACAAGCAAGACAAAATAACATGACTCTTGGGATTAGTGATGAGTGATACATCTCTTTTACATACAGAGAGAAGTAAGGATGTGGTGTCTGTGAATGTGACGATCTTACCTCATCCCTTTTCTTGGAGCCCAGGAAGTGTCGAGCGACATGTTCAGGCAGCATGTTGGTCACCAGTGCTTCATTCCACCGTCTCATCTCATACACTTTCTCCTTCTGTTCATGGACCTCAATCTTCCACAGGAACAGGGTGCGGGCGAGTTTCTCCACCTCCAGTTAACAACAGGGACTGATGTTAGCATCTGACCAGTATGTGGATTTGAAAGCAGATATGACTTCTGTTCTTCATTTGGTAATTGATACAGTTAGATTACAATGACTACTGTATGTCTGCATGCACCCTAATTTTTCAATTATTATTCCAAATATGACAATATACCGAATTTGCGAACAGCATGTTCCATTTGGATTTTCCAAATAAGGCCTCATTGGACATGCTGATATTATTCAGGTTTTTAGTAGCATTCTTTCGACATGTATTCAGAGCATTTGGAACATGTGTCTCATTTGAGGTTTTTACTGCCATTTGCGACACACTACCTCTTGCCTGTTACCTCTGTGCATTGTAAACAAACCAACTAGCCAAGGGTTTGCAAAGCTGGGGTAGAGATGAATGCACATAGGAAAACCTCTCAGAGGGAGAAACACACATACTTTTAAGTATTATAAAAGACTTAAATATCAACAGGTTTTTGCAACTATCGCAAATGGCAACCTTTTCAAGTGTATCATTATGTTAATCATGGTAAGCATGGCTGCATGTAAAAAGGAATATTAGTGGAATATTCATTTTCATGGCAAATGTTAAAAAACAGCTTAGTAAGAATATTGACTTTTTCAGAATAAGGAAAAAATCCCTAATATTTTGTGCATGTAAACATGATGATCGTTAGTGCTAAAAAGTGTGCAGTGTTTTAATCAGAAGTGTATTTCTGGGGAAGCTTTCAGAAGATTACCAACTTTTCTGTACTGATCATTACTTGCAAATGCTGAAGACAATGACAGATAAAAGCAAATTAAATGTTTTTAGACCTGCCTGACCCACCTCTTTCCTCCCCATGGCAGCATACCCCTTCAAGCCCCCCCAAGGTCTCCCACGGACTGCTAGGCCATAATTAATTGCCTATGGTCTCATGTATGGTGCTCCTTTGTTGCTTATTCTTTACTTGCACTGTTGCATGTGACAAAGTGAATGATTTCACTTTATTATTTTTCAATTCAGGCAAAGGACAACGCAGGTGACATAATGTCAGGAAAATATATCTTCAAAGAGAATTTCTACCATAGTTTAAATAATAGGCATACAGTGTAATAATGTTCAATATGATCAGTCAAACTGTATCATAGCTGTCATCTTAAGTGAAGGACAATGGAGGAGTAACATGGTACCACCTACTCTCAAATTTGATAATTTAAACTCCGATTTTGCCATTGGCATTGCCCCTGAGAAAGGCGGTTCAAAATGGCTGCTTCAAGTTTCATGTCTAGGAATGGGTAGATCTGCATTTTATATGTTGTTTGTTCAAGTTGTTATATGATAAAATATTGTTTAAATGAAGTGACAAAAGCACACATCATAATTTCTAAGGATATAGGAAGCACATGATGAAAAGAGCTTTGGGAGGCAGATGAGAACGCTATCAGGCAGTAACCTTTTATTTATATATACCAAAAAACATTAATAGAGATTTGATTGATTCATCTTAAGTCATGACAAGCGGATATCACATTTACACAGGAAATGCATATGACAAATTTGAAAACTATCAAATTTAAAAGAGACTGGGTTGGACAAGTATTTAGTTCATCTAATAGTAAGCAAAGGGGAGTAGCATTTGCTTAGTCAATGGATGGAGAGAGGATAATTTCTTTGGAGACAATAATTAATGGGGTGAGAATCAACCTTTGTAATATATATGCGCCAAACCAAGAGGATGCAGATTTCTTCCATTAAGTTAATGAGATTGTTGGGGTTGTTTAAGAGTGGCACATCACAGTGGGTGGGGTCTTTAATCAAATTTTAGATGATGCATTGGATAGAATATCATACTCTGGAAAAGTGAACAGAATAGACACTTAATACTTCCCTGTTTCAAGACTGAGCATTTAAACAGTTGATATCAGAGAAGTTTAAGCATTTTTTCTGAATAAATTTTGGGTTTGTTAAAATGATAGGTACTATCTGGGAGGCCTCCAAGGTATTTATTTGGGATAAAATCATTGCCTACACATCAAAGCTGAAGAAAGAAAATGAGGAGAAAGTCAGTGAATTGGAAACTGAGGTAAAGCAAAAAGAAAAGGAGAATTTCTGAGTATTATAGTGAGACTTAATAAAAAGAGATATGTGATATTAAATATGAGTTAAATGAGATATTTAACATGAAGGCTGAATTTGCCATATTTAGACACAATCAAATTTCTATGAAAGAGGAAGACAGGAAAATTATTGGCAAGGCAGTTAAAGAAAAAGAAAACTATGCATGTTATATCAGGTATTAAACTTAAATCTGGTGGTGGTGATTACATCTCAGGAAGAACTTCTACTCATAATTGTATGCCTCAGACATTCATGTTAATGAGGAAGAAATGAATGCATGGCTCTCAAGAATTGATCTCCTAAACTGGTGCCTGACAAAGTAGAAATTTTGGATGCTCCAATCACAGAGGTGGTAATTAGAAAAGCCATTCAATCAATGAAAGCAGATAAGGCTCTTGGGTTATTTCTGTTTGCTTTGTCAAATGCTCTTTTATTGACCTAATGTGCTGTCATATAGTGCATTATGTTGTAACATGATGAAAACTTGTAACAAACACTGGTACAAACCAATTCAAAGTGGAATGTAACAAGTGATTTCAGAGAATCTGTAGCATTCACCACTTTTCTCATATTTTGCAGTACGAATGAAATTGACGAGTGTTGAAGTCCTGTCATACAAGTGATGAACAGTCAGGCTATCTCAAAAGATGAAATACATTTAAGAATTTGGCATTTGGCATTTAAATAATATGTAAACCAATGTAAATCAATTATTAAGACAGACTTACTGCAAAGTCAATATTCTGTCCACATCATCATCAAATTCAGAGGGTTTTTTAAAATATTTTTATTGCCATATTTTGGCAGAGAACTTAAATTACTGCACTTAAACACCTTCACTCACAGCTGCCTCTGGGTCTTTACTCTGTCTGTTAACACTCTCTGTTGTACCCAACAATGTAACATCACTTACTTTAGCCTAATATTCCTCAGTCTAGCATGTCCGTGACTCTCATGTCTCCTTGATCACCTCTCAAATTAGTCATGGATCGCTTTGCTGTACAGCACAGGAAACTCAAAATCAGCAATCTGTAGTCTAAAAGGTATTTCTTATGTCCGTAGTCTTGCCATCAGCTCTTAAAAATGTCACCAATTGCAGTGAATTGATTTTGTGTTGTTTCTTTTCCTAAATGTCATTCTCTTTGTTTCCTGGTCCAGCTGGTAGTTTTAGGCCTGTTTGGTTCTTTTTGGTCACAGAGAAAAACAGGGAACACTGCCTCACCTAGGTGTCTGGTAGTGAAATAGCAGTGGTACATACAGTATATCTGTTGCTTACACATTTACTTATAGCTTGGTGCATGGGTAACCTCTCTCTCTCACTCTGTCTCTCTCACTCTTTTTCTCTTTTACTATTTTCTGATTGTTTTGGGTACTCTAACAGCATACAAAAAGATAAGAAGTTTAGCAGTGTAGTAATTATGTTAAAAGTATAGCAAACACCGCAGATACTAACTTACATGTCGGGAGAAGTAATAGAAGCTGACCATCATAACGAAGATCATAATTGTCACTGTGAACTTGGAGGGCACCAGGTATGACCTGCAAAAAACATTGATATACTGACAAATTCTGCTGATACTAGTGTTTGATCGCAGCAATTATTGTATATTAAGTTACTGAACACATGATAACATGAAACTAAAACACAAAGCATGGCATGCAACCAGGAGTGTTCATTCAGTTGATTCTTAGCCTTATCTATCATTTCACAAGGTTTGGGTGTGAACCGGCTTCTTTATTGCCTCACCTGTAGTCCTGGAAGCGGACCATGTCGTAGCGGTCAAAGATGTCCCTCCAACTGTAGATGTTAACAATGCCGTTGCCGACTGTGATGAGCAGCATCAGTGTGAGCTTGACCATGTGACTGACCTGAACCAGCATGGTGGTGGCCATCAGTGCCAGCACAGCGATGTAGCTGTAATATTTTGGGTTGTCCAGGCAACCATCAGGGCCAGTCCAGGAGGAGGGAGCAACTGTGGAGCTGCCTGAGGCTGGGACTCGAGGCAGACAACTCAGCTAGACAATGGAGAGACACAGAGTCATGAGCCCAGGACTATTACTACTATTATTTCTAAAGCTGCATCTATGGTAAGCAGTTCCTCAGCAGCAACATATAGAATTTAGACCATTTTCAGTCCAATTTTCTGACTGTGTTTTCTCTGTTGCATACAGCTCACTGAAAATTGGATGAACTTGGCAGAAATTTTATTTTCCACACAAAATTTAGTAAATTCATAGAATAAATACAAATCCCCACACTGGTTTGGCCTTTTTGTGGTTGATAGTAGAAACAGCAGAGAGAAGCTCACCATATCGATGATATCAGCCATAGTAAGGATCAAGATGGCTGCCATGGCCCAGGTGTTACGAGCCCATCGGGTGTGGTCAATCCAAGTGGAAAACGACACCAGCTTCTTGGGAAAGACCTGACAAATACCATTCCAATTTGGATTAAAATAGCACATTATTTCTACTATGATAATAGAAATCTATATAAGGTAATAAACAGTGGAGCTAAGCTACATGGTATACCACCTTTCTCCTGACAACTTTCACCAACTAATATTTTCTTCATCAAAAATTTTAGATCCCATCCCAACTAAGCTGCTTCAAGTTTTATCCTTAATTGGCTCTTCTTTACTAGACATGATCAACCTGTCATTATCAACAGGCTACGTACCACATTTAAAGTAGCAGTCATGAAACCTCTTCTTAAAAAGCCTAATCTTGATCCAGGGGTTTTAGCCAACTATAGACCAATATCTAACCTCCCCTTTTCTCTTTAAAATTCTTGAGAAAGCAGTTGTTAATCTATTGTGTGACTTTCTTCATAGCGTTAGCTGCATTCGACACCATTGACCATCACATCCTACTACTGGAGACTGGAACACTTAATTGACAATAAAGGAACTGCACTAAACTGGTTTAAATCCTACTTTAAATCCTACAGCCAGATTTTAGTTTGTACACGTTAATGATGTGCATGCTAAAGCTAGTCACTGAGTGACTAGGTTTTGTGCTTGGACTAATACTGTTCACCCTAAATATGGTCCCTCTAGGCACTATTATCAGGAAACACTCACATAAACACACATAAATTTTCATTGCTGTGCAGATGATACCCAGATATATATTTATCAATGAAGCCATATGAAACCAATCAGTTAACTAAACTCCAAGCATGTCTTGAGGACATTAAGACCTGGATGACCGGCAACTTTTTGTGACTAAATCTGGACAAAACTGAAGTTAAAGTACTAGGCCCTAAAAACCTTACAAACTCACTTTCTGATGATATGGCAGTTATGGGTGTTCTTTAACTCCTACACAAAACAAATTTCAAGAACTGCACTTTTTCACCACTATAACATTGCAAAAATCAGACACACCCTGTCCCAAACTGATGCAGAAAAACTAATCCACACATTTATTATTTCCAGGCTGGATTATTGTATTTCCTTACTATCAGGCTGCCCCAATACGTTTGCTGAATACTATCCATCTGATCCAGAGTGCTGTGCCACACGTTCTGGCAAAAATAAGGAAAAGAGATCATATTTCTCCAACTTTAGCTGGACAAAAATTAAAGCAGAGTTAAAAAATAAGAAAAGGTAGGAGGAAAATAATCAAGAATGACATGTAAATAAATGGTGTTATATCGATAAAATAAAGCTACTCGCAGAAAGGTATTAAAAATTACAACACACACACACAGACTTATATATACACACTAGAAAACAAATAAACAAGTTCAAGGGAACCCTTTTGTACAATATTATGTCAATGGTGCAGATAATTTTTCAAGAGTAGCCCCACTTTAAAGAATGTACAAAATCACCAGTGCACAAGTGCAAGGCAAATCGCAAAAGTTTCAGGCCTTATCAGGAAAGACATTGCAAGTTTAAGGCTAATATGAAGAAATTTGTTTTCTTTCTGCTTTCTTTTAAAAATATTCAGTGAGCTCAATTCCACCCAGAGCTTTGGGGTGTAACTGACAAAGGCTGCATCCCCAGTTTTTCTGCTGCTGTTGCTGGGAACAGAGAACAAGGGCAATGTAGCTCAGTCCTAGCCCGTTAAGGGCATTATATATAAAGAGGAGGTCCTTAAAATCAATTCTAAATGTTTCAGAAAGCCAGTGCAGAGCAGCTGAAAATGGACTATTGTGCTCTCTCCTCTTGGCTCAAGTTAACTGCAGAGTTCTGAATCAGCTGAAATCTCACTTGTCAGCATTTTCTTCATGTATAAATGGTTGTGCTTTAGCAACGTTTTGTCACCTTTTTGATGTGGGACTTGAAGTTTAAATCTGAAACTAGGAGAACACCAAGACTGGTAACCTAACCTGGTAAATTCCCCAGATTATTTGACAGCATTTCTCTTTTTGTTTTAGGGCAAAGAAGCAGGATTTCAGTTTTGTTTTGACTAAATGTTTTGTTTTTTCAGTTCATTTGAAGCAATATTTGGCTCAGCAGAGATGCACAGTTGTGTGTCATCTGCATAATTATGGAAAAATACATCATGCTCTCTAATGATGTCACCAAATGGCACCATGTATTGTGAGAACAGTAATGGACTAAGGCAGTTCCTTTGTGCAACCCCAAAACAGATGTCATGCTGCTCAAACACATGGTCTCCAGTTTAACACACAGTCAGGAAGACCAACCCACTTTTGAAGATGACTGATCATTGTCAATCTTCTCAAACACTGCTCTTAGGTCTAAGAGGACAAAAACTGAAATCTTATTTCCATCAAATTTAGTCTGAGGTTGTTGGTTATTTTAGTATGAGGAGTTTCAGTGCCATGCTGTGTTCTAAAGCCTGACTGAAATTACTCCGAGATGTTATTTTCTTTAAGAAAGGAGTTAATTTGCACAGAAATTTGCAGAAAAACTTTCTCACTATCTTACTGATGGATGGAAGGAAGGTTGGATATCAGCCTATAGTTGGTGAGTACATTACCATCTAGGTTCAGTTTCTTTAGTAAAAGTTTTATATGAGCCGTTGAAGGCATTTGGAAAGATGCCTGATTGCAGTGATGTATTTAAAATCTTCACGACATGACCTGAAACACGGCAAACGCCTGCTTTAAAAATGCTAGAGGTACAGGGTCAACACGAGGTGGATGAGGTAGACTTAGTGACAGTCTTGCAAAGTTCAGTTACAGGTAAATTTTCCCATGGTTACAGGGGTCTTTACAGGGTTTGTTGAGGTTATCTGTGTTTACATCATCAGCAATGCTGGCCCTAATTGAGATTATTTTGTTTTGAATAATGATGCATGTTGGGGTGGTGTTGAGTAGCTGGTCAATAGTGGAGATATAATATTCTAGACTTTCCAGTATTCTCTGCAATAATCTTGGAAAATTAATCCTTTCTTGAAAGATGTATTGCTTTGTTATAGACAGTCATGGCTTCATTGTGTATATTACAGTGAACTGTGAGCCTCTATTTTCCTCCATTTTCTTTCAGCTACTTTGCAGATTCTCTTACTCTCATTAACACTGTAATTCATTAGCAATTGGGAGATTTTGTCAGTTGACTTCTTTTTAACCTTTAGTGGAGGAACAGTAAAGCAGATGACATGGTATTGTTGAAATGTTCAACCATGTCATTTAAGAGCAGTCATAACTGTGTGACTCAAATGATCTTAGAATATTACAGAACTTTGCTTCTGCATCTAGGAGTCTGTTTTGAACCAAAAATTCCCTTTTAGGCATTGTTATGATTAGGCTGTCCTCACAAAACACATAGTGACAGTCAGAAATGGGTAAATCTAATTCTGAAGTTCAAAGCTGTCCAGGAAATTCACAAACTCCACAGCTTTGGAGTCATTCATTTTGTTCATATGAATAATAAGGGCCCCATTAAGGAATAATCAGACATAGTGATACCAAGTTTGATCAGCTCTGAGAATTCCTGCATAAACACCGACCACACTGCCACACCAGTAGTGCTGTTAAGCCAGATCCCAACAAAAAACATAAAATACAAATTCTTTCTGCAAAAGAGCTCATTTCAGCAGTAAAGATTCAGGGAGGAGAGCAGACAAGCTGTGGCTGAACACTGACAAATTTAAGATTACTGAGACAGGTGCCAGATGGTCTGTGATTGTGATGTATTTGACCATGCCACCAGCTGTTTAAGATCACCAGTATTTTTAAGGAAGTGGTGTGGTTTCTGTCTCATTTCTGATAGACACCTGAGTGATGCTGGCTGTGGTTACTGTTAACAGTTTACCAATTTGACTGAGCTTCAGTGTGGGAGCTTAAACTAAGAATGTGATGAAGAGGGGCAAGATGGGTGCGGTAATGTTCGGGTGTACCCATCAGGCTTAAAGTGGTCTTTGCAGTTACAAAAGATCATGGCAAGGAGACTGCTAAAAGATTCTATTCCTTTCCCCAAGGTTGGAATGGGGTCTGGTAAGAATACATGTTGTGACTGACAGTTGCTCAGTTTCTCCAGTAGCAGCTGAAACTCTTTTTCAGGACCACAGAGCCAGCTGTCCTTCGCATAGTGTCAAAGATTCAATGTGATCAATAATCTTCCATTCATTTAGATGTGTAGAGAGTATAACTGGCAACAGCTCTCTTAGCTCCCTTACAGATTCATCATTCATCATTAGATTTTTAGTCTTTGCCATTCTTACATACTTGGTTATAGTGTCCCCAATCAAAATAATGTCTTGCTAATCTGGCCCTCATCTTATCAGATGGGGAATTAGCAATATTTCTCCTGGTCCTTGGCCTAGCAGTGGTCTTGGGGCCATTTCTTGGTTTTTGGCTAGCCTTAATGCAGGTGGTGTGATTAGTTTTCCTGGCTTCAACATTGTTAGTATTATCATATCTTTTGTTAGTGGGTCAGTGGGTCATACCTGTTTTGCACAGAGAATTCGGGTGGTTAAGCAAACACTGGTTCCCTCTTATTTGATCTCTGTTAGATTTGCCATTGCAGTGGACAACTGGGAGGTGGAGTTTTCGGCCTAGCGCCGGTGTTGTGCCAGTATGAAGTGTCATTAGGGAAAGCTAGTTTGCAAGCCTCAACATCTGATCCAGTGGTGTTAGGACATGTTGAGGGCAGCATGTCCGCCAAATCTATGCCAGAATGCTCAACAGCTGAAGTAATCCCGTTTATAAAAGTCTGTGTGTAAAAGTCTCAGCAGTGAATGCCCACTCTCACATATCTGATGCAGCGTTGATGCAATCCTCCTTTCAAGTTGTGCAATTCTATCCGTCAGTCACTTTCTACACAGCTCACAGATTTTTCCATCTTGTCTCTGTTCTGGTCCTAGGTTTCCAGTCATAGACACGGCAAAAAAGCAAAAAGGCTTGTGTTGTTTGGAGGTCACGCTTGCACATTAGTGAGAAATAATAGAAGTGATTAAAATATAGGGTTCTGTTTCTTTCATTCAGGATCCACTTTTCCGAAACATTTGTCAGAAAAAAACAAGAATATCAGCAAAAGAATGTTAACAAAGCAGACAGCAAGCAAGAGATGCATTTAATCTGTAGGAGAGCAGGAAGTCTGCTGCTAATAGTTCAAGGTTGGGCATAGGTAATATCAATCCAATTAATAAACTCATTAAAAAAACTGAAATGCCTTAAAGTAGACAGCACGTATTTTCATTTGATATGGTCAATGGCCTTTTCAGTGTCTAGAGTGATTACCACTGTCTCCAAACTGTGATGGTACATTGTGTAGAATAGCTGGTGAGCTAACACCCCAAGGCTGGCAATCCATTGGATCAGCTACTGACTTGGCTGGTCATTAGCTTTCCAAAGCCAGTACCTATCAGCCCAAAGCTAGCAACCCACTTGATCAGGTACTGGCTTGGCTCCTAACTTTGCATGCTGAGGCTGGTAAATAGCATGCCATGGCTAGCAGTCCACTATTCAGCTACTGGCTCGGTAACCACATGCTAAAGCTGGTTAATAGCATGCTGTGATGAACAATCCACAATTTCTGCCACTGACTCCATAAATCCAGAATCTAGATTCTGGCATTCATACTGTACATTTCCAATATTACTCAGTCATTATTTACACTGTATATAGTGTAACTTGATGCACACATTGTTTTTCTATTTTCTATATAAAATGTTGTTATATGTTGTAGTAAATATTCAGTCAGCAAATATTTTTTACATACCCTTATTTTTCTTAATCTCTATTTCCTATATATGTTAGAATTTGTCTATACTGTTACATAATGAAGCAAATGTAATTTGACCCAAGTTCCCCTTGGGAATCAATTAAGAATTTCTGGCTCTGATTCTGACATTTGAACCTATCAATACAGTGACGTTAACATTTAAACCTACTATTTAATGTACCCATTCAATCTCAGGTGTCAAGTTGCTTTTTTCCTTCTCTGTGGGTTACCTACCTACCCTATGAATATGAATGTATAGTTCCACTTAATATCTCAGAGAAAATACAGTCCAAATTTTTTTTTATGTCCGACAAAGATCTGGCACAGATGGGTTTGACAAATTGATAGTTTAATATATTAGTGTAGACAGTGGTGGAAAGACTAGGAGAATTTCCAACTCAAGTACAAGTACTGTTACTTTGCCAATATTCTACCAAATTAAAAGTACGGGTGTAAAAATTTTTGTAAGTAAAAATACAAAGCAACTCATTAAACATATACTTATACTGTACAAAAGAGAACTACTGTCCACTATTCTCTTTGCTGACTGACTGTTTACTGTGAATAGCTCTATAATTTGTCAATTTACAACTGTTCAGTTTCTGTTGTTTAAGACAGCCATAAATGTGTGCTCAGTAATGGTTAAACAAAACAAAAAACAAAAACCTTTCAGCATGTTGCATATTATTTAAGCTCATTAACATTCATCTTCAAATCCAATAAAGCATGTTTTTGCATAGTGTCAAAATCTGATCAGACATTATACACATTCTCACTAAGTGTAATTACTGTTGTAATTAGGACGTATGGTACAATTAAAATCCTTCAAATTACCCGTCAAAAGTTTAACAGTCCACCAATTCCTTAACCACATTAACATTGTTTATATTACTTCTACTGTGACAGACACACATGTCGTCAAAAAAAGACAAATAAACAGCATAATGCAAAAACAGTCTCAGCTGCTATTTAATATGTCAAACCTTACATGCTGCGATTTATGATTTCGCCCATTTGTGCCCAGAAGTGAATACCATCAACGTCATGAGTGTCACCAAAATCACTTTTTATTGTGCTTGTTTTTTTAATGAAAAATTTGTAATTTCAATTTTAGTGATGTTGGCTGCTGTTGTCTCCCACACATAGACACAAACCACAGCAAATGCAACACTGCTCTGCTACAAATTAGAACCACCATACAACATACCAGCACAGTCTTGAGGGGGCAGTATTTACATACACATTGGCCACAACATATGTCACTCGCATGCAAATAGTACAAACGGTAGCAATACCGAAGCAAAAAACCTTGGTATTCACCACGCAGTATTTGCATACATACAAAGAAAGATGCAGTTTTACTTGGTTATTTACTAAAAAGATGCAGTTTTATTTGGTTATTTACTAATTTACTTTTTGATCGGCCTTCCCTGTGGTTGTTCAGTGTGTATGGCACATATAGGCCTTCTTTCCAGCAGACATTTTGACGTAACTTTGCATGGAAAGCACAGGCAGCACTAATAACATGAACGATGCCTCCACAGTATTTGGATGCCTCTGTACCCTTACACCAGACCAGAATGGGAAAACTAAATGGATTCAGGAATGCAGCCATTATGTTATTGATTTCCGTGATGCAGAAAATACAGACAGAAGAGAGAGAGAGGCAGTGCGTTTGAAGGACCTCAACACTTTAACAAACTCTCATCAACAGATGCAAGACACAAGTTTGTGGAAGACTTGATGGCTGTATATATGGTGTCAGATATTCTGTTACGAACGCCTGAACGTGTGAATAGCTTCCATCAGACCCACTTACCCGGTGTATTGGAGCTGCTTATCAAGGCTGTCCTGCAGAAGATCTATTTGATAAAATATAATGTTGTTACATCAAATTCATTAATATTCATTCAATTTTGAATATTGCTATTGAATTGTTGAAGTTTTATTCATCCACCATATGATTAGACACTCTTTCTGATGACAAAATATGGCTAAATCACAAAACATAGGATTCAGAAAAATTAAAACAAATTTTATTTTCATCATTCATTTCAAAGCTCTGTGGCTGATAACCTTATATAGTGAGGATGATCACATTCATACACATGTGCCTCTGTTAATGGACTGTGATGTGTTCATGGTAATGGTACTGTAGGCTTTTTGCATAGTGATATTTCATGTGATATTGATTAGTACTGAAGAGCCCTGAGCATTATTTTCACCTACTCTGTATTTTCTCAGTCCATGTGACTGACTAACTGTGTGCATGTTGCTGACTGACTTAGTCTGAGAGCCGCCCGTGGCAGCAGAAGTCAATACTGGCCTGCCAGCTGGTTATCAATAAATCTGAATTTCCATGACGAAGTGGAATCAAAATTATTGCTCCATGCCAAACACACACACATACACACAAGTACACATGCTGTACACCACTATGCAACCCTTTATCACAATAAATGCCCTGTGATTAAATGTCAACAATATAAACACTAGGGGTGTAACTGTATGTGTATTCTTCCTAAACCCTTCAGTCCAGGATGTTTGGGTTGGTATGTGACTTCCTTGGTTCCATGTGCCCTGTGGCCCAAACAATTAATGTCAAAATAGCCTGTCAACTACTCACAAGCACAGAACAGAAATTCTAGAAACTCAGAACAGAAAAGTCTTTGCAGTGCACCAGTTGATGTCTAACAGCTGTGTAACAGCAGTTGGCTTAGCCCAGTTAGCCAAGATCATGTAGTGTTGCTGCCTTTCGAATGGCAAACACAAATGAGAGACCTGAAGTAAGGTATGTCTGTGGAAACACTTCAAACTTGTCATTTACAACGCCATCACCTGAATGTGTTAAATTACCAGAACAAGTCAAGAACAGACTGGAAGGCAAGTTCCTTGCCCCACAGTGTTCAAGCAGCCTCAGCTGACTGAGCTAAAGCAATAACTAATGCTAGGAGTGTTTATCGTTACCATACTAGGTTGTAGAGAATACAGGACTAAAGCATATGGTCAAAGTGTTAGAGCTCCGCTACAATGTGCCTTGTCTTTTGTGCCTGATCTGTATAAATGAGCACAAGCTGCATTTGTTCAGGAATTATCAACTAGTCAGAGTCTTATGATAGCGCATAACTGACATTGTTATTTATTTTTGTCATTTATTTTTTCCTACTTCTTATTTTTTCATATTTTTTTCACAATATGCCAGTATATGAGTGCCTTTACTGGAACTGAAAGAGTTTTGACCAATAAGCAACTGTACCAAACTGTGACTTTTGTGTACCATTAAACAAATATATACGCATTTGAAATACAATTGTTGAACATGAACGCAAAAAATGGGATGAAGAGATTGATATCAACCCAGCCATAGTACAGGTTTCCAGATATGGTCTGTGAGCACAGGTTTTGGTTTGGTTGCTGTACAGGCACAATGGTACCAAACTTGATAAACTGACTGTAATGACAAGACTTCACAATCATGTTTCCCGGCCCTCTAGAAGGAAACTCAGCAGCAAAATGGATGCACATTCTGCTGATTTTGGGCTTTGGTCAGATTGACCTGACACAGTTGTTGGCTGTTGCCATATCTGGAGAAGGTGCTGCGACCTGGTACCTGGTCCCATCGGTTATTGAGAGCATGGTAGTGAAGACATGACAAAACATTTTAGTGTAAAGGTGTTGCAACTCACTCTAGGGAAGATGGCAGCCAGAGAACAGATTGTCAGGATGAGCAGCAGGACTTCTCCCACTGCACAGGTGATGTAGTTTGCAATCAGCCTGCTCCACAACACATGGACACACAAAAAAACCTTAAGAGAAATATACAGCACTGGCAGCAGTCAACAAGTCCAGATTCATTCGTCCAGAGAGCAATGTTACAATGAGTGAACTGTGTGAACTGTGCTGATCCCTCACAGTACAGAGTAAATGATTATATGAATACTGTAATCTTTTCTTCTACTGTTTGTGTAGGTCTCTCAAGCAAGAGAGGGACATAAATCAAAAAGGCCACAGTGTGAATAAAAAAGTGTGAGTTGATTGCACACTGGCACGTCTGAACTGACCAGGGGTCTATGAGTGCCTCCATAGCTGTAGTGAAGAGCAGGACCACACAGGAGCAACAGAAGGCCGCTCCGCTCTGTTTCTCCTTCTCCACTGAGTAACGGGTCTCAAGCTCTGGATCCACAAACCTCAGAGATAGTCTGTTGGTGTGTTTCCCCTTCAGACTGAATAGACGAGAGAAAATCAGCACACACATCAGATGTAAAACATCAGTATTACATTATCTACAGTTTATCAGATATTGTAATATTTTTTTAAGCAACAAGACACACACTGTTACAGTTTTGAGAAAAAACTTTGTCTTTCACAAAGTGATTTACCATAATAAGCATACATTGATTTAGTCTCGCAAACACTAAAAAATTTCCAGCAAAAACCAGCTCTCTTAATTTGAGGTTCACAAGAGAGAGATGGTGCTGCTTTTCCAGAACAAACAAAAGTAAAGCTTGCGGTATGTACAGCACTGACAAATTCTGGATATAAGGATTATTCATTCATTCATTCATCTTCTATACCCGACTATCCCTTTCGGGGTTGCGGGGGGGGCTGGAGCCTATCCCAGCTGTCAACGGGCGAGAGGCGGGGTACACCCTGAACCGGTCGCCAGTTGATTGCAGGGCAACATATACAGACAAACAACCATAAGGACAATTTAGAGTCACCAATCAACCTAATGAGCATGTTCTTGGTCTGTTGGAGGAAGCCGGAGTGCCCGGAGAGAACCCACGCAAGAACATGCAAACTTCACACAGAAAGGCCCTGCCCGACCCGGGGATCAAACCGGTGACCTTCTTGCTGTGAGGCACGTGCACTACCTACTGCGCCACCGTGTCACCTGATATAAGGATTATCTGATCCAAAATATGTAACTCTTAAATTACGTAAAAGACTGAGGAACGGAAAGGTTGCTGAGGAAGTAATTAGGTGGAGGGTTAAATTTTCAAAAATATTGTGTGAAATATACAGTATGTTATCGACTATTTCCACCATAGTCTCATTCCTTTGTGTAATGAGTGTATGTCATTGTGTCATAACTGAAAACAAGGAGTGTGTGTGTGTCAGTGTCAATGCCAGGTCCTCAGACAACCATAATCAGATTTGCTTTAACTGCCAAATGTACAATGTGCACAGGGATTTAACTTGGTGACATAGTGCAGTGAATGAAAACGTGAAGAAAGTAAAAAAAAAAAATATATAGTTAAAAGTTAAAAACAAGAATTATATATAGTGGAGATTTAGAAAATATGCTACATTCAGCTACATACACAGTATGCTGGCATTTCTATACATGTAAGGAATAATACAACAAATATGCTGCATTATACTACATTTGAACATATTACACAGTCCTGGCAAATACTGCACATATTGCACGGTCCATAGTAGGAGGATGTACTGTCTCAAACTGTGTGTGCGTGTGTGTGTGTGTGTCTGTGTTTAAGTGCATATGGGAGCGTGCATTTGCTGGGATTGGCTACGATGCACGATGGGTGATACAGCTGAACCCGCAGCCATATGGACTCATTCTGAAGAGGCAGCGAGCGTGAGTGTGATGGGACTGCCAATATTCTACAGGTCCTTTGTCGCCCTAATATCATACCAAAGACTCGTAGGCATCTGATCCTGTCCTGTGAGCAACCTGGTGAGACTCTAGATGACATGAGATGAATGCGTCTCCCAATTCAGGTCACTGGCTATTGTGGTACTGTGCGACATCAGGGTGTGTGGTGGGCAACCTTTCAAACATGTCAAAAGAGTTGAGTTCATCATCTAGTTTAGGGGTTTGGGTCATAGCAGGACTTTTCTTATTGTAATTTGTGTTTGTCCTGGGTGTGTTCCAAATGGCTGGAGGGTCGTTGGTGTGTAAATCACACTCCAACCTGGCTTTGCATTCCTCTCTGGCAGAATTGATGATTTTCTTGAGGTTTTTACTATACAGCCTGAATGTATCCGCGTCACCTCTCATAGTTGCCTGTGCCTGCCTGTGTGCCTGTGCCGTTCTCTGAGCTGTTTGGAGAACCAGGGCTTGTCATTATTGTCCCTTATAATGGTTTTGGTTGGGAGGCAGACCTGCTCACAGAAGTCGATATATGACCATACAGCATCAGCATTGTTCTCAGGGCCTCTTGGAGATTTCCAGTCATTGCACTCCATGCAGTCCTGAAGAATGATGGTTTAGCCCTCCTTGGCTGCTGTCTGTATTTCGGGACCATCTGTATTATGCAGTGATCTGAGTGTCCAAGGGGCCCATGTGGATTGGATTGGTATATGTTTTTTATGTATTTTACTGTCACATGCGGTGCACATAACCAGTTGTTTGTAGCTCAACAGTTCATGTGAGAGACTGCACAAGTTGAAATCTCCCATGACAAGAATAAAATTTGCTCAGCAAGCAGGCTTTGTGCTTGCTAATAGTGAGGTAAGTGGCATCATTAGGTGTTTTGCATCGAGAAAGAAGTGGTGCTTTATGGTTCAAACAGTGCAGGTGTTCACTTACGCTTGTACTGTCTCCCTCTCCAGCAGGGCCTCATTGAGTAGTTTGTTGAGCTCCTGTTCATTCTCCTGAGCATCAATCACTCTTTCAGCCAAATCCCGCAGTCGCAGCCTTCTGCGAGGGTTAGGGAAAGATGGATTCACCACCTGTAGTCCCACAAAGAAAAATTGTCTCAGTCTAATATGTTGTAATTAATGTGCTCAGAAATTGTAATGTCAGTTTGCATTTTTAGCTCTACTATGACTGAAGTGGCTTGAGAGACTATATAGTGAAAAAAAAAAATTGCGTGTCCTCATGAAATACATGATGGTGAAAACTAAGTGAAGTATCTATTAGTTGGTGAGCTACTGTAGCTGGTAACATGCTAGCTATACAGGAACATTCTAGCACTTGCCAAAACGGTTTGTAATAGGTCAACAGAGCAGATTCATGTGTCATACTTCACCAACGTAGAACTCCATGCAAAAATCCACAAAGATTTACTTTATGTTTTTTTTTTTGGTCTGAAATTTCACTCATGTAAATGCTGTTGTGACCAGGCCCAAAGATAACAAAGATGTTTCTGAACAAGTCTAAACAATGATTTCTTGGTTACCCTTGTATCCAATTCTTCTGGTTCTTCTGGTGTGGTGCAGGCTGTATTAACGCTGCCGTTACACTCAGTGGTGTTGATCAACAGTGGGGAGTTTCCATTGGAAGAGGTTACAGATAGCTTCTAATATGAAACAAGCAAAGTACTGAGTGATTACTGTGAAAAAGGCTTTATTTCTTCCATTTCTGAACATATCCATGTACTCTGAATGCTGGCTAAATGTGAGACCAACATTTGAATATCTCAATATTTTGCAATGTGGGTGTGTGGCACACTTGACGTACGACACCATTGATGCCATTCTTTCCCACAGGTCCTTTAGGAACAACGACCAGGTAGGTCTCAATGCCCCTTTCCCTCAGGTAGTCACAGCGGTCACCTCCGTTCCCCGGCTCCACATCAAACTCACCATGAAGACACTCCATGGTGCTCTGTGAGATGTGGACACGACTGTTTCACACACAGAGAGGGGTCAAGGATAAGACAGGTCATTGATCTACCAACTACCACTGAAGTGTTACTTTCAACTGTATTGAGAGGCGAATAGTCTTTATAACATCATCATTTCATAATCATTTGAAAATATGGTATATTGTTGCTGTATTCAAATCATCAAATTCATGTTGATGAATTTCTAATAATACTCAGCGATAAATTGCAACAGTAGACTATATTTTGCTTAATGACCACTGCAAAGTAGAGTAATGCTAATGTTTTAGACATAAGAACAAAGCAGAGTGGAAATTTTTGGTTGTGGCAGTAAATGTGGTTGAAAAACTCTGGAAAAGGCTGGTAAACAAATGCTGAATTAAGATTTTTTCTTTTTGTCAAACTGGTGTACAATGAACATCCATGATCAAATGTGTTATTTTGTTTTGGATTGGTTTTTTCTTTAATGCTGCACTAAATGCACAATTTTTCATATTAAGTTCACCTCAGATCTACAGAGCCTTTCACCTCTTTCACCTTTAAATGTATTGGTTTTATGGTCCACAAACACCGTTCATCGCAGCTGGCAGTTGTTTTCAGTGAAAAAGCTCCGATAAACCCATAGTACACTAACTGCTCAGCAGCAAACAGCAGAGACACACTTACGGACTAGCTGGTAAACACTGTGAATGAGTGAGTAAATACTGGTGCTAGATTCGTTGGGTGGACACAAGACACCCCTCTAAATGAATACCAATGTTGCTCTGTGTCTGCTGTATGTATAGACAGACAACTGGTTGATAACACGTTTGTGATGTTTACAGCTGATGTGGCCAGATTTTATGCTTTAACTGTATATCTTGTCTAAAATTGCATGTTTTTTATAATTTAAACAAAATGAAAGCAAAGAAAGAATGACATAAACATTATAACAACTGATAGAAGTAACTTCATTTTAAAAACTTGACCAAAAGAAAGGTAGTGTATGGACTTGATGTCTGCTCTTACCCTGGTATCCCTCCAGCCTCCATTTTGTTGGCCACAGTGACGTCTGTGGACCAGACATCATACTGCCAGCGCTTCTGACCGAGCACTCCCCCAAGGACTGTGCCACTATGAACTCCAACCCGCATGTCAACATCTGTCTGAGTTTTCTCTCGGACGTACCTGTGGTTAGTTTACAAAGCAATTGCATTAAATAAAAAGCAGCACGAACAACAGCTAGCCTCTGCTTTTCTTAGAATCTTCAATCTGTCTCTTTCCTGTTTCAAAACCCTCACTATCATGAACCACTAATACACTGTCTCTGATATATCTCATTTAAGGGACTCCAAAACTAAAGTAAATCCAGGCATGCTTGCCTGCAGTCTGACCAAAAAGTTGCACCAGAATGGATTTGAGCTTAATGATCTCTCATTGTCAACCAGTGTTCAATAGCATCACATCAAATGCAGCTGACACCAACTGATCTGACTGAACAGTCCAGCATCATCAAGAGTTACCTAAGGCTGCTCCGTTAAGCTCCTGACCCACTCATCACTGTACTTACGAAATGGCCTCCACCATGGCCAGGCCCATCATGATGGAGCAGGCAGCGTGGTCCTCCCTGTAGTCTGGCAGTCCACAGATACAGTAGTAACAGTCTCCAAGGATCTTGATCCTCAGCTGGTGATATTTCTGATGGGGTTGATAAAGTTTCATTAAAGAGATGGACCAAGGAACTATGGAGTGAAATCAATCTCAAAATCAATGAATGCACACATTAAGACTTCTAAATATATTTTGGTATTCATATACATAGTAAAAGTCTCTGCACATAAATACTTTTCAATGCACACGAATGCAAAACAAATCACCATATAAGTAAACACATAAAAAACACATATAAACACACATAAATATAAACACACATAAATATAGCTTGTTTCAAATAAATGTAGTAGAAATTCAGAAAAAATATTATTATTGTTATTACTGGTAATTACTAAGAATTGAGAATTCATAATTTTACCAATTTAAGGATACATACTCTGGGGGCAATTATTTACCAAAATCTGAAGTACCATATTGATTGGTGCAAGTCAGCCTTGTCACATATATCCTCATAACTCAAGATGTCTTTGAGAAATACTGACTGAACTCCCAGGAGAAATTCTGTGCTATCTCTTGAACATTCCCACTGAGTTCCTTTCAAATGCAATGAAGGGGGGATGAATGGCAGAACTTTGAGTGCAACTACTGAAATGTTGCAGATTTTGTAATGATGGCATGTGTGATTGATCTCCCTCCTTGTTTAGACAAAATGAAACTAGCTGAAGTGACTTTGCTCACTTTTGTGAAGCCTGAAACCCACTTGTGGATGCTCGTGGCTGTAATTAAGATACCTGTCTGTCATAAATGACAGAGATCAGTCTAAAAACATGGCCAGCATCAATGGGCAGGGCTTTGCAGGAAAATGGCCATAACTCATTAATGATTTGTCTAGTCATCATAAATCTTTGAACATATTTTTAAGCCATGTTTGGTAAAAGTTCCAAACCATTTGAGCCTGATCAATAGGGGGCACTACAGATTTCAAAAATGCATACTTCAAACTTTCACCAATTTAAGTCTACATGCTCATGGGGCAAGTATTAAGCAAAATCTGAAATGCAATATTGATTGGTTCAAGTTAATTTGGTTAACTGAGTGAACTTGCAAATCACTGCTTACAGCTATATTTATTGTTGTTGTTCTTGTTGTTCTTGTTGTTATCATTAAGATTCATGCCCCACAGGGGCTGCGGGCAATGCATGAAAAGCATTATGGTTTGCACTACCAGCTGTACTAGGAAAATGGGTTCAAGGCCGAGGGCACTGGGGACCTTGCATGGTGCATCTCCACCCGTGCCCCCTCCCCTGTCCTCTTAAGCGTCCCACTGAGTCAAAATACAAAAAGTTTAATCCAGCCATTTACTGCTTGCATATATACAGAAACTGTAGCCTAATTAGTGCCGCTGTGCATTTGTTCAACGGGATGTGTGATTTTGCTATGCCTCTTGTAGCTCTTGTAAAATCAGCAATTGTAAAAACCTGTATTAGGTTTCTATCTTTCTGTAAAAGACACTGTCCAGCTGCATGTAGGCAACTACATGTATATATAAATTTTAAACTTTTGAAATAAACTTGCCATTTACACCTATTCTTATGCACTTCTGTGAAGGAACTCATCTACTGGAACTTTCCAGGTAAGGGAAAAGAAGGCATAATCACTAACAACTGGTGTATCTCTTGCAGCCATTAGGCTTGTTCACTTTCCAAACTTGATAAATAACCTATGTTAGTTGATGAATAGAAACAAAGAAGTCAGTGTTTTAAATTATTCATATAATAATTGAAGTTATTCTGACATCAAGCATCAGCACAAAAAGTTGAAATAAGATGGTCACATGGCAGTCTGTTCATTCATACAGTAGCCATTAAAACAAAAACCCAAAGCCACTTGTCATAATCAAAACTCAGTCCGCAACACAAACAAGATGGCCACACAAATTTAAAGAAATTAGTCCAAACTTCTCAATTTTCTATATACAGTGCTCAGCATAAATGGGGTACACCCCCTTTGAAAAGTAAGATTTTAATCAATATCTCATTGAACACAAGAACAATTTCCAAAATTTTGACAAGACCAAGTTTTATAGAACATTTGTTCATAACTCAACTCATAACATGAAAGAAGGTTAATAATATAACTTAGATCGCAAAATCTTCAGTTTTACTCAAATTAGTTGATGCAAAAATGAATACACCCCACAACAAAAACTACTACATCTAGTATTTTGTATGACCTCCATGATTTTTAAGGACTGCACCAAGTCTTCTAGGCATGGAATGAACAAGTTGGTGACATATTGCAACATCTATCTTTTTCCATTCTTCAAGAACGACCTCTTTTAGAGCCTGGATGCTGGATGGAGAGTGATGCTCAACTTGTCTCTTCAGAATTCCCCATAGGTGTTTAATTGGGTTCAGATCAGGAGACATGGCCACTGAATCACTTTCACCCTGTTCTTCTTCAGAGATGGAACAGTGGCCTTAGATGTGTGTTTTGGATCATTGTCATGTTGGAAAAGTGCACAACGACCAAGTGCATGGAGTGATGGTAGCATCTTCTCTTTCAATATAGAGCAGTACATCAGTGAATTCATGACACCATCAATGAAATGCAGCTCCCCGACACCAGCAGCACCACATAAGGACACTGCCACCACCAAGTTTCACTGTAGGCACCATGGATTTTTCTTTGTACTCCTCACCTTTGCGACGCCATACAGTTTTGAAGCCATCAGTTCCAAAAACATTTATCTTGGTATCATCACTCCAGAGTATAGAGTCCCAGTATTCTTCATCTTTTTCAGCATGAGTCCTGGCAAATTCTAGGCGGGCTTTTTGTGCATGGGCTTTAGAAGAGGCTTCCTTCATGGACAACACCCATGCATGCCATTCCTCTGCAGTGTTCTGCGTCATGGGAAACAGTCACCCCAGTTTGTCATTCTACTTCTTTAGGTAACTGCAGTGAACTTGCATGTCAATTTTCTTCAACACTTCTCATCAGAAAGCGCTTTTTTCTCTG
Organism: Chaetodon auriga; assembly: GCF_051107435.1. Lineage (NCBI taxonomy): Eukaryota > Metazoa > Chordata > Actinopteri > Chaetodontiformes > Chaetodontidae > Chaetodon > Chaetodon auriga. Next base: position 1,213,414 of record NC_135081.1, read on the forward strand.
AAAGGAAACTAAAGGCTTTCTGACAAATCTGTTGGGGTGTACTCATTTATGCTGAGCACTGTATGTCTCCTGATCTGAACCCAATTGAATACCTATGGGAAATTCCGAAGAGACAAGTTGAGCATCACTCTCCATCCAGCATCCAGGCTCTAAAAGAGGTCGTTCTTGAAGAATGGAAAAAGACAGATGTTGCAATATGTCACCAACTTGTTCATTCCATGCCTAGAAGACTTGGTGCAGTCCTTAAAAATCATGGAGGTCATACAACATACTAGATGTAGTAGTTTTTGTTGTGGGGTGTATTCATTTATGCATCAACTAATTTGAGTAAAACTGAAGATTTTGTGATCTAAATTATACTATTAACCTTCTTTCATGTTATGAGTTTGAACAAATGTTCTATAAAACTTGGTTTTGTCAACATTTTGGAAATTGTTCTTGTGTTCAATGAGATATTGGTTAAAACCTTACTTTTCAAAGGGAGTCTACTCATTAATGCTGAGCACTGTGTGTGTGTGTGTGTGTGTGTGTGTGTGTGTGTGTGTATATATATATATATATATATATATATATATATATATATATATATATATTATATAACATTGTTATTTATTTAGAACATTTGGTGTAACACCCAACAGAAAATAAAGCCCTCCACACCTCCCTTTCCCCTCAAAAACAAAAAAAAGAGTTGAATCTCACTCAATTGTCTCTCCTGGCTTACAAGATGGTGTCAAACAAAAACAAGAACGTATTTGTCTCTTTTTGTGAATGACTTAAGTGGATCATAACATGTATGAAATTTATCTGCAGATGCTCTGGTTCAAGATGAGACCTAACTTTTCTTTGTATATAATTTTTTGAGGCAAGACAAAGGCCATAAGGTGATCTGTAAAAGTAGGTAAGGCTTGTTTTCCTGTAGCAGATCACCTAGCATGTTGTGAAAGGGTCCATACAGCAGTCTAAAGTGGTATAAAACAAGTCAATAAAATACGTTTTTCAAAAAATGTGAATCACTGCAACCATGAGAGGTTCTTGACCATACAGTCATATATCTGCAGAAAAAACATTAGGTTGATGGGTCCAGTAGTACTAGTTGCTGACATATATACATACATATAGCAACACATTCATAGACACACATGACAAAATGCATGATCCCTTTCAGGCTTACACGTGGCAGAGATAATAATTCAAATGAAAGAGGGATATTAATTCTAAATGTCTATTTAACAGTCAGAATATTTGACAATTTCCTGATCAACATCATCATGAAAGTTGTACTGAACAAGTAAATGTCATGAGATCACTGTTGTTCAGTGACAGTGTAAAACTCACTGCAGCCAGTTTGTCAAAGCGAGCAAACAGCTCGTTAAGCAGTTTGACCAGCTCCTGAGCACTGCATGATGAGGACAGCTGGGTAAAGCCAACGATGTCTGCAAACAAAATACTGTACGACAACAAGAGACAGATACAAAACAGCAGATTAGTATTGACATCATGCTGCAGTCACATTAACAGTATTCTCCATGCACATTTTCGCTGTTTCAACATGTCAGATTGTTACAGTCAGAATTAGAGTCTATCTCTGAACAGAATCAGCAAACAGGACCGCAAGCTACATGCCGGGGGACATAACACACATTCAGCACCACTGACTACGCTGATCAATGTGACAAGTCCCTCCGTAGCTCCATGTTTCTACAGGAAACATGCAGAATCAAATTGTGCTCTCCTAGCTCCTGTGAACATGGTTGTACTTAAGAGACAGGCAGAGGGCAGTTTGACAACAGGGATCATAGTACCGAGTTGATAGTAAGTAAAGCCATCTGTCCCATCAGGTAGCCTGTAAATCACCTCAGTACTGTATTTCGTCTCATCAAACTGGCCTCTGTCAGTCTCAGTGGCTGTGCTTGTTCCGGGTCTGGCCATGTTCACTGGGGGCTACTGAGCCTGGTACAGTTGACAGCACTTAGCGGTTAGCTTACTTTAGCAACAAGTAAATCACCTCAGTAACATTACTGTATTCTCTGTCATCAAACCTGCCTATAACATTTAATGACATTGTTGGCCTGCACTGGTATGTTTATGACGTAATGATAAGGTTATGGTTATGTTGTCTTGGTTAATGTCACATCATAATAACGAAGTCTTGGTGAATAAGTTTTCATAACAAAGGCATATTGTCAGCCATACACAATGTCAACTTTGCATTACAATGACAAAACTGACTGATTGACACTTCATGACAACAGTTATAAACAATCAGAAAGACTCCTGCATGTGATGCTGCATTCACATGGATTAAAGCAGAGAGTTGACAGCAGATAGACAGCACAACTTTTGGATGGCACAAAAAAAAACAGTTCGACGGAATGGCAGCATAGCAAAATTAAATGCACTATGATATGTTGCTAAGGTGATGTTGTATTGTTTACAAATAATGGAATAAATAATGTTAAGTAAAATCATTTTGTGTCTTATTTTATGTAACTATTTTATCCGTGGATGTAGCTATAAAATTGAGCTTTCCATTGATATTCTATTGCACATGTCAAACCTATTCCACAAAGGGCCGAGTGGCTGAAGGTTTTCTTTCCAACCAAGCAGCAGCACACCAGTCTTGAATCATTTCATTAGCTGATCTCAGTCTTCAGACAGCTGATTGGTCAGACTGCGTGCTCTTGACTGGTTGGAGGAAAAACCTGCAGCCACACGGCCCCTTGTGGAATAGGTTTGACATGCCTGTTCTATTGCAAACTTTAAATGAATGTTAAATTCCCTCCAAAAGGTTAGGGTCATTCATTTCCAACAAAAATAACCAAAATTATTGTATTTTTTAAATTTGTAATGGTTTCAAGCCAGACACACACCAGCAGCAACTATATCTGCAGCAATATTTAGGTGTCTAATATATTCTATTAATGTAGATTACTGTTACGGGTGTGTTTTGGACCCAAATGCAGTACAACGGAGAGCGGGCACAGTTGGTAATGACTTTTATTGAATACCACCAGAAACAAGGTATGGATCAGAGTAAGTTCGTTCTCCGGGCTGAGCGTTCTCAAAATGTCTCTGGGGCTCAAGCGAGGGAACGAGAAGTGGCTTACCAAAGCCGCTGATGACGAGGAGGAAGCTCCGCCACCGAAGAAACAGCTGATCGAGCCGGCGCGCAGCGGAGTATCTTTCTTCAGCCGCTGATGATGATGAGGAAGCTCCGCAGCCTGGAGAAACAGCTGATCGAGCCGGCGTGCAGCGGAGTAACCTTCTTCAGCCGCGGATGACGAGGAGGGAGCTCCGCCGCCTGAAGAAACAGCTGATCGGACAGCGGTGCCGGGGAGGAGAGAGCAGAGGGGTGGTCGGAGGCAGGCGGGGGGGTCGAAGCCAGATGAGCAGTCCACGGAAGCAGAAGTACCGAGGGGGAGCAGGCAAGAGGAAAGCCGAAGCCAGGCGGATGAACCGTTACCAGCAGAGCAGTCAGACACCAGAAACGCTGAGGCAGAGCACGAGGTCAGGGACGGAAGGCAGGTAAGTTTACCGGGAGGCAGACGAGGAGAGCAGGTCGGGGACAGGCAAGGTCGGCAACGGGTGATCAATTTGGAAAGCGCTGGAAAGTCTCGCATGCTGCAGAGGAACGATCTGGCAACGGGTGAGAGTGCTGGAGAGACTTAAATGCAGAGCTGATTGTGATGAGCTGCAGCTGTGTCGGCAGGTGAGCAGAGTAGAGCTGATGAGGTGGGCGTGGCTGGCAGGTAGAGTGGAGCAGAGGGAGTGAGAGACCGAGATTGTGACAGAACCCCCCCCTCAAGGGACGGCCCCTGACGTCCCAACCAGTGCTAGTGGAGCCGGGTGGGTGGAGGGGGCCTGGAGGAGGGCTAAAATTCTTCAGAGGCCTCTGTCCCAGCCTCCTCGCCCTCCAAGAGCGAATCGTCCTCTTCCGAGGCTGACTCCCCGTCTTCCTCTTCAGACCCAGATGTCCCTGATACAGGAGGGTTGGTGGTGGGCCGCCCTTGTGCCAAGGCGATGTTAGAGGGCTGGTCAGGGTGTTGGCGATGGAACTCCCGAATGAGCCGTGCATCCAGGATCTGACGGGCCGGAACCCATGTCCGCTCCTCCGGACCGTACCCCTCCCAGTCAACGAGGTACTGCAGGCCTCTTCCACGACGACGGGAGCGCAGCAGGCGGTGTACCGTGTAAGCAGGCGCCCCGTCAATGATGCGAGGAGGTGGGGGTGGCCGAGAGGCAGGCAGCAGAGGACTCTCCCGGAAGGGTTTGACCCTTGAGACGTGAAAGGTGGGATGGATCCGCATGGTACGGGGCAACTTGAGCCGAACAGCCACAGGGTTGATGACCCTCTCGATGGGGAAAGGTCCAATGAACTTGGGAGCCAACTTCTTTGACTCCACCCTCAACGGAAGGTCCCGTGTCGACAGCCACACCTTCTGGCCCACCTGGTAAGGGGGAGCCTGGGAGCGGCGACGGTTGGCGGCTGTCGAATACCGATCTGCGGTCCGAAGGAGTGCAGACCTGGCCTGTGTCCAGGTTCGGCGGCAGCGACGGATGAAGGCTTCCACAGACGGGCAGGCGGTCTCCCTCTCCTGGGCTGGGAACAGGGGAGGCTGAAAGCCGTAGGCACACTGGAAGGGAGAGAGCCCAGTGGCAGAGCTGGTGAGGGTATTGTGGGCGTATTCGACCCACAGCAGTTGCTTGGACCAGGTGGCAGGGTGCTTGGAGGCCATGCAGCGGAGTGCCGTCTCCAACTCCTGATTCATCCTCTCGGACTGACCGTTGGATTGAGGATGAAACCCAGAGGACAGGCTGGTGGAGGCTCCCATGAGACGACAGAACTCCCTCCAGAATGCTGAGGTGAACTGGGGGCCTCGATCTGAGACCACGTCAGATGGAAGGCCGTGGAGCCGGAACACGTGCTGCAAGACCAGCTCAGCAGTCTCCTTGGCCGATGGGAGCTTAGGCAGGGGCACAAAGTGAGCCATCTTGCTAAACCGGTCTACTATGGTCAGAATGGCAGTATACTCACCTGACCGTGGCAGCCCGGTGACGAAGTCCAGCGAGATGTGGGACCAGGGTCGATGAGGAACAGGCAGAGGTTGCAGGTGACCGGCAGGGGCCCGACGTGGGGCCTTGCTCTGGTTACAGACTGGGCAGGCATTAACAAAGTCTCTGGTGTCCTCGTCTAGTGTGGCCCACCAGAACCGTCGCTGCAGAACCTCCTTGGTACGCTGAATCCCCGGGTGACAGGTGAGTCGGGAGCTGTGGGCCCACTGCAGGACCTCAGACCTCAATTCCTGAGGGACGAACAGGCGGTCTTGGGGACAAGAGCTGGGCCCCGGCTGATCCTCCAGGGCAGCCTTTACCCGCTCCTCCACCTCCCAGGTAAGAGCGGCCACCAGGCGGGAAGTGGGAAGGATGTTGTCCGGACGGGAGGGGTTCTCCTCCCCGACCATGTACTGTCGGGACAGGGCGTCAGGCTTGACGTTGCGGGAGCCTGGTCGGTAGGAGAGGGTGAAATTGAACCTGGCAAAGAACAGAGCCCACCTGGCCTGGCGAGAGTTCAGTCTCTTTGCAGAGCGGATGTACTCCAGGTTCTTGTGATCGGTCCATACGAGAAAGGGGGTCTTGGTTCCTTCCAACCAATGGCGCCATTCCTCCAACGCCAGCTTCACTGCCAACAGTTCACGGTTACCGATGTCGTAGTTCCTCTCCGCCGGGGACAGACGCCTGGAGAAGAAGGCGCAGGGATGCAGTTTTTGATCCTCTGCAGAACGTTGAGAGAGGACAGCCCCCACCCCCACATCAGAAGCGTCCACCTCCACCACAAACTGTCTCTCGGGGTCAGGAATCAGGAGAATGGGGGCCGAGCTGAACCGCCCCTTAAGGTGCTGGAACGCCTCTTCGGCGGCTGGGGTCCATCGGAAGTGAACTTTCGAGGAGGTGAGAGCAGAGAGGGGAGCAGCCACCGCGCTGTAACCCCGGATGAACCTTCTGTAAAAATTGGCGAACCCCAGAAAACGTTGCAGCTGCTTGCGGGAGTCAGGGACTGGCCAGGAGGTGACGGCTGAGACTTTGGCGGGGTCCATCTCCATGCGGTTCTGGCCAATGATGTACCCCAGGAAGGAGACAGAGGAGGCATGGAACTCACACTTCTCTGCCTTGACGAACAGGGAGTTCTCCAGCAGGCGTTGCAGAACAGTCTGGACGTGATGTATGTGCTCTTGCTTGGACCGGGAGAAGATCAGGATGTCATCCAGGTAGACGAACACATACTTGTTGAGCATGTCCCTTAGAACGTCATTGATGAGGGCCTGGAAAACAGCTGGAGCGTTGGTGAGTCCAAACGGCATCACCAGGTACTCATAGTGTCCTGTGGGGGTGTTGAAGGCCGTCTTCCACTCGTCCCCCTCGCGAATGCGTACCAGGTGATAGGCGTTGCGGAGGTCCAACTTGGTGTAGATGGTAGCCCCTTGGAGCAGTTCGAAAGCTGAGGCAATGAGGGGGAGAGGATAACGGTTCTTCACCGTGATTTCGTTCAGGCCTCTGTAGTCGATGCAGGGCCTCAGGGAACCGTCCTTCTTGTCGACGAAGAAGAACCCCGCACCAGCAGGAGACGAGGAGGGTCGGATGATCCCAGCAGCCAAGGCGTCGCTGATGTAGGTCTCCATGGCCTCCCTCTCAGGTGCAGACAGGGAGTAGAGACGACCCTTGGGAGGTGTGGAGCCGGGCAGGAGGTCGACGGCGCAGTCGTAGGGCCGATGAGGGGGCAGAGAGGTGGCCCTCGCCTTACTGAACACCTCCTGGAAATCGTGGTAGTCAGGGGGTACCCTGGAGAGGTCTGGAGTAGCACAGGGACTGGCAGGCAGAGTAGGAGCCCCTGCCTGTCTGAGGCAGACCTGGCGACAGGAGGGGCTCCATCCCAGGATGGACCCCGTAGCCCAATCAATATGGGGGTTATGGCGGCGGAGCCAGGGGTAGCCGAGGATCAGCGGAAGGTTGGGAGACCTCAGGATATGGAAGCGGATGGTTTCTTGGTGGATGCCAGACAGGAGCATGGTGACAGGAGTGGTTTGATGGGTGACGGTCCCCAGAAGATGACCATCCAAGGCGCTGGCCGGCACAGGACGAGGAAGAGGGTCCTGCTCAATCTCCAGCTGACGGGCGAGTTCCTCGTCGATCAGGCTGACGTCTGCCCCAGAGTCAATGAAGGTGGCGAGGGTATGGGATCCCCCTGCCAGCAGGAGCTGAACATGGAACTGTGGTCGTGAGTTGGGGACAGAGTTCTGGGATCGGCTCAGCAGGATGTCCCTCTTTGCTGCTGAGCCCTCCCTTTTACTGGACACCTGGAGACGAAGTGACCGGCCTGGCCACAATAGAGGCAGAGATTCCCTCGGCGTCGTCGCTCTCGTTCCTCAGGCGTTAGACTGGTGCGTCCCACCTGCATAGGCTCCACCCCCCCGTGAGCAGGTTCTGAGGGAAGGATGGGGGCAACAGGATACCCACGCTGACGGATGGGAGGTCGATGGTCTGCTGCCTCTTGTCGTTGCTCCCTCCTCCTCACCTGTATACGCCTGTCCAGCCTCGTGGTCAACTCAATGAGTCCATCCAGGGAATTAGGGAGGTCAAACGAGACCAGCTCATCCTTAATGTAAGGAGCTAGTCCGTTGAGGAAAGCGTCACACTGGGCAGCAGTGTTCCAGTCACTGAGACGAGCCCGGGTTCTGAAGTCTATGGCATAGTCAGCAACAGTCTGATCCCCCTGCCTCTGGCTCATGAGTCCCCCAGTAGCATCAGGACCTGAGGAAACGGGTCCGAAAACCTTGCGGAGCTCCCCTGCGAAAGCCTGGAAAGAGGCGCAGGCTGGCGTGCCTCTCTCCCACTCCGCCGTTCCCCACAAACGTGCCTTTCCAGTGAGGTGGTTGATGGCGAAGGCGACTCTGGCTCCCTCTGTGGCGAAGGTGTGGGGTTGCAGGGCAAACAGAATAGAGCAGTTAGTCAGGAAAGGATTGCAGCCCTCAGGGTCCCCGGCATAGCGTTCTGGCGCCCCCACCCGGGGTTCGGATGTGGTGCTCGAAGATGGCCCCGGGGGAGGAGCAGGAGGGGCTGGAACTGAAGCAGAGGCGGCGTGTTGAGTCATGGAGGCGGCCATCTGTTGAACCTGCGTGGCTAGCGCAGATAGCGCTTGTTCCAGAGCCGAAGCTGACTGACGAGCCTCCGCCGCGCTGGAGGCGAGCTGAGCCTCATGCTGCTGGAGCATTCCCTCCACCCGGGCTAGGCGAGACTGAGGAGAGGCGGGATCTGCTGGGTCCATTTCAGGCCAGATCGTACTGTTACGGGTGTGTTTTGGACCCAAATGCAGTACAACGGAGAGCGGGCACAGTTGGTAATGACTTTTATTGAATACCACCAGAAACAAGGTATGGATCAGAGTAAGTTCGTTCTCCGGGCTGAGCGTTCTCAAAATGTCTCTGGGGCTCAAGCGAGGGAACGAGAAGTGGCTTACCAAAGCCGCTGATGACGAGGAGGAAGCTCCGCCACCGAAGAAACAGCTGATCGAGCCGGCGCGCAGCGGAGTATCTTTCTTCAGCCGCTGATGATGATGAGGAAGCTCCGCAGCCTGGAGAAACAGCTGATCGAGCCGGCGTGCAGCGGAGTAACCTTCTTCAGCCGCGGATGACGAGGAGGGAGCTCCGCCGCCTGAAGAAACAGCTGATCGGACAGCGGTGCCGGGGAGGAGAGAGCAGAGGGGTGGTCGGAGGCAGGCGGGGGGGTCGAAGCCAGATGAGCAGTCCACGGAAGCAGAAGTACCGAGGGGGAGCAGGCAAGAGGAAAGCCGAAGCCAGGCGGATGAACCGTTACCAGCAGAGCAGTCAGACACCAGAAACGCTGAGGCAGAGCACGAGGTCAGGGACGGAAGGCAGGTAAGTTTACCGGGAGGCAGACGAGGAGAGCAGGTCGGGGACAGGCAAGGTCGGCAACGGGTGATCAATTTGGAAAGCGCTGGAAAGTCTCGCATGCTGCAGAGGAACGATCTGGCAACGGGTGAGAGTGCTGGAGAGACTTAAATGCAGAGCTGATTGTGATGAGCTGCAGCTGTGTCGGCAGGTGAGCAGAGTAGAGCTGATGAGGTGGGCGTGGCTGGCAGGTAGAGTGGAGCAGAGGGAGTGAGAGACCGAGATTGTGACAGATTACAGTGGTGGAAAGTAACTGTAACCTACATTTACTCAAGTGGTGGACTCAAGAGCAATTTCACTGTACTTCATTTGAGTATTTCCATTTTCTGCTACATTCTACTTCTACATTCTAATACTGTACATTTCAGAGACATATTTTGGATATTTGACCTTACTATATTTAGTTGCAGATTTGGATTAATAATACAAAATAACCAACAAATAAAGTATGATATAATGATATGAATTAGATGATCTCCAGTGTGAAAGTTGCAAGATTCTCAGCAGTACATTTAATTAAAAAAGATAGCTCCACCTTCACCAGCTGCTACATTAAAGTAATGTACAAATTAATATATCAATAATGAATTCAATAATGTACATTATTCTGAAACGGGCCATTCTGCCTAATGAGCTCTTTTACTGTTTGCACTGTATATATTTTGATGCTAATTATGGTTCAAGCGTAGAAACGTCAGAACCCCATTATATTTGTGCCAGTTTATTCGGGTTCAAGCACTGACTGGTGCAAGGACGCTACTGTAATGCAAGGACTTATTATCCTATGCTAAAGTGAATTGCATTTGTGAGAGGCTACAGGTGCTCAAAAACTCACAAAACCTTTCCCAAAATTACATACTTTATGTTGCACATGAATGTGCAACTCAACAGAGCCTCCCTGTAAAATTTCAACAATGTAATGGTATAGTTCACCTAGATGTACCAAATTTGGTAGACACATGGTATCATGTGTAGACTTACAAAAAAGCCATTTTGTATTTACTTGGCAATTTTTGCAGTTTTTGCCATTTACAGGTGTTGTACTTTAACAAACTCCCCCTACTGAATTAATCAGATGGACTTCAAATTCGGTCTGTTCAACCTTAACACCTTTGAATCAAAATTGTTAAAAGCATGGCAGTGGTGCAGCAAATTACGATATTTCACCATGAATGTACATTTTCCAATCCACCCTAAATTTCAAATGTGGTAAATGTCCTGGCTTGAAGATGTCTACATCCCAACATTCATTTGTAGTCATTGCACCACCAACTAACAACAGGAAATGACATGTTTAATACTATGATGCACTCCTCCTAGGCAGTTGAACAATTCCACCTCAAATGTGGTCAGAAAAGCCCTAAGACCTCGATGATCCTTTACTGTGAAGATTGCAAGTTTTTGTCGACATTGTCCTGGCCGTGCGGTGAATTGCAATGTTTCTCCATGAAACAGGAAGTTGCTCGAAAACTCAGTAAAACTGGCACACGCATTGTAATTGCCACAAATTGATATCTGATATGGGTCTCAGAATTGTGTGTGTCTCAGAATGATTTGATAGTGACCCTACAAAATTTCAATGAAGTAGCCCAAGTGGTGTTAGGATCCTACAGACCTGTTCTATCCCTAATATATCCCCTTTTTCCTGTTCCCCAGTATTATTGTTGCCTGTCTGTTGTCCTCTGTCTGTCTAGCTCGGTGTTCACCTACACACAGCCAGCTCCGCCTCCTCAGGTGCACACCTGACACGCATGATCCTTTAAGGCACAGGATAAAAGGGGAGAGCTCTCTCCCCCCTGTGCTGGATTGTTCTGAATCCCTGGTGGTGTCTTCATTCGTGCATTGTGAGTACTACTTTACACTACACTACACTACACTATCTCCTCTCCTGTAGAGTTGCTAATGCTAACTATTTTTGGACTGCCACTTAACGTGTGCTTTTTGTGTTTCAGTGTCTTCTGCTTCTCCCTTAGTTTCTCCCCACTCCTTTAGAGTGTGCCTTTTGTTTGTTTATTGCATCCACTCCTTATGAGTGCGTTGTCTATTTTGTCCATTATGTTAAAATAAATTGTGTGATTTCTTATATCTCTGTCTCTGGTCTGCATCTTTGGGTCCTAACAAAATTCTCAGGCAAAGCCCAACACATGGTACATTCCACCTAAGTGTACCAAATCTGGTAGGCACCTGTATTATGTCCAGACTTCGAAGGAAGCCATTTTGATTCTACTATGCAATTCTTACACTGTTTTTGCCATTTACAGACATTGTAATTGAACAAATTGCTCCTAAAGAATTAATCAGATCAACTTCACATTTGCTCACCTTTGCCAACCCTGAAACACAATTGTTGCTGCTCACGTCTTCAATCTTGGCCCATCGAGCAGCTTTGCTCTGTTCAGCGCAAAAACGCTTCAACCCAGTGTTAAAAGTCTGACTCAGCTGCACCTTCAGCACAGCCTGCCACTCAAGCTTTGACCACTCCCTCCAAGGTTATAAAACGCCACCCTGTAGGCCTGTCTTCCTCTTTCCCTCCAAACCACTCCAGACAGGACAAAGGATCACCTGATGTGAGTTTCCATGGACACTTTGCATTCAATAATTATAAATTTGGCTGTCACAGCATGTTGTTCACACTTTATATATCCCTTATGTTAGATACCTCATTTATTCCTGAAACACCAGATTGTGGATGCATTAATGATGTAAGTCAGCAAAACCTAAATTACCATCCCTTTTTTGACCATTAATTGTTTTCATGACATCATTTGTATCATTAGTAATACTTCTCCTTTAATCCTCTGTTCAGACAAAATCATCCATCAATCATTTCTGCTGGCAAATAAACCACTGAAATGGCTTTCCTGGATCCTGTGTTTAAATGTGCACCACATCAGATGTTCAATGAGCCACTGACAGCACAGAAAGATAACTTTTACACTCAGAATAGCCGGTTACGGCTTTATTACGTTTAGATTTTTAATTAAGTACAATTTTGAATGGAGAACTTTTACATGTACAACAGTGTCTCTACACTGTGGTATTGTTACTTTGGCTAAAAAATCCGAGCAATTCTATTACCACTGATTTATGTATGCATTAATTTTTTTCTTGTGCTTGTATGGTCATTATTACTCAGATCCTAATGTTGAGACATTTATGTAAACATGCACAAGAAGTGAATCGCTATGAATGCAAGCAACTGCTTAATTTAAGCCAAGAAAGAAATTTGGTCAAAAGTACAAAGTACAAACAAGGCAACCAATTGTATTCAATAAAACATTTTATTATATAATATATCCAGGGAAAGGGCAGACACATTTTTTCTTGAATGTGTAGTCAACAAAACTCATTCAGACTGCTACAGGGAGAGAAAGATGGGAGATGCAAAAGGCATACAAGTGTTCAAAATAGCCATTGCATTCTTCCATCACAACAGTCAGAATAAAAGGAGATCTGCACACCTGGCAGAGAGCACTCAGTGAAGTTCACAGGATGATCACTGCTAAAAACATCTCCACACACAAGCAAGAATCACAGAGCCAACTGCTTATCCATAGAATGATAGAAAAACCATTCAAACTCCACGGCACAAGTAATGCTACTGTTGCTACCATGCCACGAAGACCCCAGAGGAGACCGGACCTTGAGTCCAGCTGAGCTTATTGCTCCTCCAGAGAACTGAGGGAAAGAAACAAGAAACAGTGTTAAGGTTAACACACTGAAGTATATGTATATTAAATACACATCGAAAGCCAATGCTTCCCAAACATTTTCATGTTGGTTGAAAATACTGAGAATACACAGGTACACAGTTTGGACATAGGCAATGATTTGTTATTCTGGTTCCGCACTCCAGCACAGAATCTGAAATTTAACAATGACAGTGGACTTCTCAGATGTAAGATGCAAGTAAACTGTTATTGTACAAGTTCCTATAAACCTAAATAAAATTTTTAGATTTAGTGTTTGCTGCAGATATCTTTAAATTTGATGACCAACTATTAAATACCCTCATACTATAGCTGAAAGTCTGCACTTCAAACTCCGAAGGACAGAGCCAAAAATAACCAAAAATTATGTCATTGTTCAAGACATATTGACCTATCTTCACAAATCCCAAATCAACCTTACAACTTTGGCTTCTGTCAGAGCGTAGATACACATGACACCGTCACATAGAATCCTGTTATCAGACTATCATTTAATAACTTTTGAATTCCTATTACACGACTTTAGGCAAAAATTCCTACACTAGATGTCTATCTGAGAGTGCCGCCCTACCTGCCATGTTGATTTCTGCTAATATTATTTTGATTTGAGACTGTTTAAAGATCTGTATGCTGTTAGGCCTCAAACCTGGTATCATATCAATGATGAAGAAAAAGTTTTTGATTGCGTTGAAGATGAATATTTATGGCAAACATTGAGTGCCTTTGGTTTTAGTCCGGCTTTCATTAACAAAGTAAAGGTTTTGTATTATGACATTCAGAGTGTACTGAAAATTAATGGTGGTATGAGTGCTCCTTTTCAGATCCAAGAGGGGAGTTAGACAAGACTGTGACCTCTCTATCATGTTGTACTCTTCAGCTATTAGTAAACATAGATCTGACCTTTAGGGTCTGACTGTTATGGGTTGTAATGTCCCTTTAAAACTGTCAGCTTATGCAGATAATTTGGTTGTTCAAGTGAACAGCCAGCAGGATGTCTTGGTAAAGAATGTCATCCTGTTTGGCTAAATATTTTCTGCCAAAGTTAACTGGGACAAAAGTGAAGCTCACAGAGTTGGAGGTACACTGGAGGAACTCAGTTTGCCTTCTGTGTCGTCCTGCTGCTTTAGTGTAGAGGCCACTGGCTTGTACCATCCTGAATCAGCTAGGATGAGTGGAACTAGACAGATCTTTTGTTTCTGATGGACATGAACCAGTTTAACATCAGTGGACTACCTGAATTCTACCGTGGAGTCATATATGGGACTGGTTTCAGTGCAGGGTTAGGGTTAGGTTGCCTTGTTGTCTGTCAGGTGGGGCCGACTCTGCTCAGATGGTTGTGTGTGTCTAACATGGTGACTCTTAGACATGTGGTCCAGCTCGCAGGTACAAACATGGACATGGACATGTGAACATTTCTGCAGATTTTAAGGATTGTGCAGGACCTTTTTTAAAATGTGGGGATAAGTCAGTGTATAATATATTTGTTACAATTTTGCACAGGGACAAATTAAACAGTAAAACTGACACTCCATGGAGAGCTCACTTAGGTTTGAGTGGTGATATAAAGATGTGCTTTGCGGTGTTGTGGATGATGAGCTGATCTTTGGCAGTGTACTGAGATGGCCTGGATTCTGTAAATGTTGTTTTACTGACTGTGTTGGTTTGTATCCTGTTTGATACTGTTGTCTTGTAATATCTTGAATTTTATAATAAAGTACTGCTAAATATACACTTAAAAAACACTTAAATACTATGCTAAAATACAATTAAAATAATTCAGACAACGTTTTAATGTGTTGTTGAGAGACTTATCTAAAACATGCCAACAACATTTCAAGCCAAAATTTACTCAACAAAAGCATTTTGCACTTACTTTTCCTCTTCCCATAAAATGCGCTTGCACTGATGGACGCCATTTTCCTTAATGAGAAAGAGTTCTCTGTAGATAGCAAAGGGAGTTAATTCAGTAGTATGCAGTGGGTGGGAGATATTCAGGTTTACAAATGTCCTCCACAGAGGACAAATTTGAACTACTGGTAGTCAGGAGGATATAAACTGACTGACATGTGGTCATAGTAGCTACTTAAGTTTTGCTCACATTAACTAACTGAATTAGAATCTAACTAGCTATTATCTTCTGATAAACATTAACTAAAGCTGGCTACATAAAATACCACTATTGACTAGATTCATGAGAGGTCAGATAATGGGCTAAAATGTAAAAAAAATGGTCATTTCATCAACTTACCGGTGGGCATGCCTGGGAAACAATGTTAACAATTGAAGTTCATTGCTGGAACTATTCAGTGTTTGGAACCATTGGTTGCCCCACAACACATCATTTCCACAGTCTCCTATTACAACAGACGTCTATGGAAGTGTTACAACTCTCTTATTCAATGGCGCAGGGAGCTCTGCAGAATCCAGTTGTAAATTCTGTCATGCAGGATAAAAAAAAGTTAAACTATTTCAACTTTGGACAGCTATTCCATCTACCATCACCAGTTCTCTTGTGTACCTCATCTAATTTTACCATCTTACTCTCATCCAATAAAATGATATCCGATTTCCTGTCTATCATCTGGTTGAATCCATGTGAATGGAGCATTATGCACACCCCTTCAAGTAAAGTTGTTACCAGTGCAGTCGCTTTCTGTACCAGCACAAGCAAATTTCTCCAGAGGGAGCACTCATCTCTCCCATCTAACTATCTGATTTTTCATATATGAACAATAGCATATGTTCAGATTAGTTCACTAATCAAACCCGGGTGTGTTTGGTTTGATTGGTTAGAAATACCTATGCTTTTGTTTTAGGAACGGGTTATTACTTTTTCAAGTGATGTAACTCATCGACAATAAATCAAAGATTCTAATTTTCTTAACTGAGCAAATGTCTCCATCGTGATCAATGTTTGTTTTTAGAATTGAAAACAAATTAGAAAATATATTTCTGTTTGTTTAACATTAAAAGCTCTCAGGGATCCGCATAGATAGCTCGACCCCAGTTGCAGAAATCACCTTGCTGTATACATAATCACTATAGCGGCTGTGGCTCAGGAAATAAAGTGGTTGTCCACCTATCAGAAGGTCGGTGGTTCGATCCCTGGCCTTGGCAGTCCATATGCCGAAGTATCCTTGGGCAAGATACTGAACCCCAGAACTGCCCCTGATGCTGTGCCATCAGTTTGTGAATTCATATGTATGTTGCTTTGGATAAAAACGTAAAATGACTAATTGTAATTGTCATGATGAACAAAAATCAAAACATGCAAGACATGTTAGATATGAAAGCACAGCTAAAAACTAACCTGTTCTGGCGGTTAAACAGATCAGACAGGCACAGAGCACCCTGAATGTCAAAAGCCAACAGAGGTACCAAATTACCTGACGTTTTCATGTCTGTACATGTACATGGTGTTGAACTGCTGCATCTCTTTCTGACTGGGCTCCTTTTTCATGTCCTGAAGCATCTCATCAGCTATGTGCTTGGGAAGGATGGAGAGTAGTAGACGTTCCTGTGGGGGACAATGACAGATGCAGAGGACATTATACACAGCCACTATATCGATATACTTAGATCTGATCTGCCATGTCAGTGTCACTGATATGTTGAATATGATGGACTTGATTTATTATGACTATTGTAATCTATTGTACAAGGGTTGACAAAAAGAAGCAGATCAACTTTTTTGGTGAGTAAATTATTCAGATGGACATCTTTCTTATGTTTGTGTGTTCAGTACAGAGCTGGAATCAGGACGTGGTTAGCCTTGCTGAGAAGTAGAGGAATTCTATTTGACTCTTATTTGAAACATTTGGAGGTTTGGGGGTTGGCAATGATTGCAAATACTTTCTGTACTATTATCATGACAGGGTTTGCATTTCATCACCTTTTGTAAGTTGTTCATCACCTTGGATCATTATGCAGTCAGGGATCAAGGTAGTCTGCACTCGCTATGAGACTGCTGAGCCATTTTACAGTTGAACATCAAGCTGGCAAAGATATGTCATACTAAGGCAATGGTTTGTGACTGGTTGTTTGAGCTTCATTCAGAAGACCTTTTCCAGATAAAGTAAGCAGTTCTTGGACCAATTCAAGAACAATGAGCACCAAATTCAAAGGAAAAAACCCCCACAGTTATTAGTATTTTTGTGTCATTATTAGCAGTCTTCTCATTCCGTGCCTTTGGTTGGCACATTGTTGAATTTCTTGACCTCTTATTGCGATCACCTAAAACTTTTGGCTGCAAGTTGCACTGTGGCACTTGCGTGCTTGAATGTGCACCCCATTGCATGACATACAAGCAAACAGGCACTTGCTTATAAAACTACATCAAGGCCCGCCAGTAAAGCTGGAGGATGCAGCTAGAGAGGTGGCTCCTGGGTTACTTTGCTTAGTTTGCTGTCACCAAGACCACCAGACTTAACAATAGGTAGCAGAAACCCTATTGGATAGAGATATTACCTCTGCCGTTCAATTGATTAGAATGAGGAGCAAAAAAGATGACAACTGGAAATGATACTGCTTACTGGTCATCTGGCCATGTTTCTCATACACTTGTATATCAGAAGTAGGACATAGGGGAAATGAATAAAGCTTTCCTACAACAGGAAGAAAGTACACATTGTGTACACAGCTGTCTTTGTAGAGAGCATTGTTTGCAGGGAGCTAAATGGCCTCAAACTATCAGTCAGTGTGGCTGCAGAGATTGCGCACACAGTGACCCAAACCCACACAGACAGGCAAACGCTGATGTGTCAAAGAAAACAAAAAGCCTCCATTATACATAGACACACGTACTTGACCTCTGAATACAGTAAAACAGGCCTTCACATATATACACACAGTGTAGATAGAGGGGGGAAGGGAGAAGAGGGGGAGCGGCAGTGTGCCAGCTTTCAATATTCTTATCAAAACCTGACAGAGAGGCAGACAGGCAACAAACAGCTGAGAGGCTTGCTCTGTGATTACAGCTGACACCATCTCAGGAGGCCAGTTGCCATGGTACCCAGCAACGACCGGTTGATCCTTGATTGGTTGGTGGGCCCCTGTATCCCAGCAGCCAGTGCTTCTCCATTAGTATTCTAGGAGTTTAGTCCACTCGTGTTTTTATTCTGTCTCTTGGATTCTTTTTCCCCCTCTTCCACTTCCTACAACACCTTCACTCTATTCTATGTCCTTCTTTATCTCTCTCCCTCTCTCATACACTACACTGCACTAAACTAAACTATACTGCAGATGCACCATCTGACCTCTTTGACAGGTGGTTCATAAATGAGAATGGCCACCAGTTCAAACACACTTACTTTACTAAATCTAGTTCACTTTTAGGTAATCCTATCTCATTAAGAAAACTGAAATAAATCTGGCCAAAGTTACCATGGAAACATACCTCCCAAGACTAGCCTGATCCTGGTCATGAACTTCCGAATCCTGCCATGGCGAAGGGATGACTGGGCCTACTCTGCCTCTGATTGCCTTACCCTGATATCCTTACCCTTACCCTAACCAATCATCACTCCTCATGCCTAAACCTAACCAAACCAACTAATGAAGGTAATGAGTACAAGCCAGTCAGAGGCAGAGTAAGGCAGGTCATCCCTTCACCATACTAGGATTCAAAATTCGACATCCTGGTCAGGCTAGTTTTCAGATTTAGCTTCACCTCAGGCTTAGCCAGAGTTACAATAACTGGCAGATTAAAATACATGCTGCTGCTTGGCTTTCAGACCAATATTGCCATATCTGCCATGTTTCACACAATTTGGGCTTCAGCTAACTCTGTACCAGTGGTAGACCAATTAATTGGTCGGCCAGTTAATCTGGCATCAGCCAAAGTCTGCAATCACAAGTCTGCACACATGTCAGAGACAGTGCACATTTCTTATTTTCAAATATTTTTGTGTTCAAGTGAATAATACATTAGTGTTAAATAAATGTTCATTGGGACCAAAAACAAAGAGATGTTGTTGGGTGCTACTGTTTGCACTAATGTTGTTTATTTATTTTTTATGTATTTCTGTAAGTTAAAGCATAGCATAGCATGCATAGTCCAGGGTTTTTCCTCTTTTGTTCTAAACCAAAACCAGTGATGTTGGCAACAAGGTCTGTGTTGTGACAGCGTTCCATAGTGTATTTTGACACCTCTGTCGCTCAATGAAAGTGAAACAGTAATTGTATATTTCTGTGTAAACATGTAAAAAGTCCTGTTAGCACCAGCACTACTGTGGCCATATACGCCAGTGAACAAAATATACTCATATGTTTTGAATCAAGGAGATGGTGCTACTTGCTGATAAATGCTGTTAAGTGCACTAAAACTTTATTTATTCTTGCTTCAGTTATTTTTTTTTTTTTTACAGTTTAGTTTTTTGAATACCTGTTGACATTTATTTAGTTCATAATTTTTTAAATTTAAATAAGTGTACTGCAGACAGTCAATGAGTGCAGTGCTACTTAAGGAAACAGACAATGCAGACAATAACATTTGTGTTAAATAAATATCAGTTCAGCAGTTGTATCATTTGTTATTATTAGCAATTTGCTGTATTTTATCTAATACAACAACAAAACAAAACACATTATATATCGCTATCCGCAGCCCTGCTCTCTAAAAATTGGTATTTTTTTCAGTTTCACCCATGAGTCAACCACTACAGGACAAATTAAGATGGTAATGACTTGGAATCACTGTCCTTACTCTGGCACTCAAGTATATTTCCCTAAAAGTGAAAATGTTGCCCTAACCTCAGTCATATAAACACAGAATGTTGTACTGTTTGACCTGTTGCTGGCTCTGTTCCTCCAGGTTGAGTTTGACCTCCAGTGACTGTCTTGCTTCCAGAAAGGCCTTCCGATGCTTCCTGTCAGCCATGTAGTATGACATGACTCCCACGGCAATGGCACAGACATAAATCACAATGTTGGCCAGCAGCTTGAAAACAAAAAAGGACAGTTATGGATCAATATTTATTGAATGTAAGCACTATAAAGGCATAATAGGGCACTATAGAAAGTTTTGATAGAGTTCATGGAGTTTTAAAAGAGTGAATAGCAGTCAAGGTTCCAGCTAAATTTGGAGCAAAAGCACCAAGAGAAAATGCAAATGAGTGTGTGTTTCCATCTACTACTGTTATGTGAACATTAGCATTTGGTTCATGGCAATCGGTGATGCTAATTTTCCAGTCGCTGCCATTAAACCATGGCAGAAGAAGAGGACACAATGAGATGACACCAATTAAATGAGCTCTACTCAAAGCACAAATGTGGAAAACATGATGGAAATATGGGAAATATGGGAAATATGGGACGTTTCTTATACAGTTTCTTATACAAGCTCATCTTGTTAGCCACAAATGAGAACTAATGACATGGTTAGGACTATTTTTACTGTGATTATCCAGTTTATTGCCACCATTAAGTGTGCATTTTTATGATGAAGACCATGGACTGGGAGAGCACTGCGTCATCAGCAGTAAAGGAGGTAAAAGTAAAACAAGGGTTTTACAATAAAGTGACTGTTGCGCTTGGTCCAAACATGTTATCTGATTACCTACCTTAAACACCTTACTCTGATTTCTAAAAGTAATCTGATTTCTTGTGTGGATGTAAACATTTTGATTTTCTGACTGCAGGAAGTTCAGATGGGATGTCTGACCTTTTACTGAAGAGCTTCTCAAGGATAAAAGCTGAACAGTGATGAGAAGGACTGTAGCTTATTAACAACCGAACACTGTGAGGGAGAGAGCTGGAAATAATCCTGAAATGCCAGTGTCCAATGAGTGCATGGCCATGAACACAGTGACCACTCTAGATATGTAGTACAACTGTTTAACAGCAGGCAAGGGCTCAGTGTTTTCTGCTTACCATTAAGATTTTTCTACAGCCATTGTTTCTTTTCCTGCTCAGTATAAACACTTGAGAAAAGTCCCTCTATACTTACTGATATCTATTGTCATATATACAGGTTTATGGATCATGACTCAGTATTAATCATTAAGCTGCTTTCAGATGGGAAGTACTTGCCCCCACCCCTCCACTGTTTTTATTGAAACCCCCTTTAAACCCCTTTAGAGACATTTTTCTTACTGTCAACAAATCCCATGAAAAGATCAAAAGCCACAATGTGTTAGTCCGTCTCTCAATAGTGAGCTGAAGTTGAAATGGATCTTCCGGGTTCTGATCCAGCAAAAATAAATCTTCATCTGCAATAAGGAAAATTTACAACTTACAAGTCCAGCCCAACCCTATATTTCTGTTTTTTAGCATTAACAAACATTTCCCATGAGTCCTTGACCATCACAGGTAAAACATTGTGGCATTTCTTAAACGACTATTTTCAGGCGCGGATTAATCCACATTTTGTTACATCTTTTTAGTATTTTGGGCAATAGAACGGTATATGTGGGACTGAGTCAATATAAACTACAGTGTGTGTGTACATGGTAATGAAGGAAGATGTCACCAAGTGCAAGTGTGCAGTGTGGCCAACTGATGTGTTTTTAATAGTTTTTGGACAACAATCGGGGTCTATGGCACAGAGGAATAAGATATATCAAGCTTTGGATGCATGTATACATGTCACCGTACAAATGCATTGTTTCAAAATGTGCAATATAAATTAAGTTTATCATAACATTATTATAAATGTGAAAAAGCCACATCTCTCATTTTGGTTCCTTAATGAAAATCTTGTGTTTGAGTTACGCCAGCAGAATCGACTTTTGCAATTAAATATTATTAATTAACAAATGCCCAAGCTGCGCCCTCAAGTCATCATTTATCAGTTAATTTAAATCAATTTAAGGTATACACAAAGTGAATGAACAAAAAATCTAAACTAGCTGATGATGGAACTTCATAAAAATATCTGTTTTGCACAACAATCACCTGATTCATAGACAGATATGCAACAGATTCAGAGACACCCTTTATGCTCCGAGTTAGTTTTTTTCTGGTATGTTCAGTTAATTGTAATACCAAAGAGCAATTTTTGCGCCTGTAACAATTTTGCTGTGGGCTCATTTCCGCTGCAATATTTAAGTCCTCCACCTCCATGGAGATGGTGCAATAATGGCTTAAGGTAGGGAGATCTCATAAGGTTTTTTTTTTTGCAGTATAACAAAGTTATAACCAACCACAAAAAAATCCAATTTGCATTCCATGATCATCTGTTTTCCAAAAACTGAAAACAGTGGAATCTAGAAATCAACATTTTTTCTCAAGTGCCCACAAGTGTTACCAAAACAAATGGGGGCTCCACACACTATACATAATAAAATATTTAGATTTTACAGCCTCTACAAAACATCTCTCTTGTTTTCTCCCTCTGACTCTTGCCTCCTCCTCCTCTTGCATTTCAGTTTTTCAACTTTTCACTGCATAGGTTGTTTGCATGTGACGTCATGTCACTCTTTTGTTGTGGTGTGAACTGCAGATGGAGGGCAGGACGTGATTCTGCATAAGAAACACTGTAACACTCATGTTTTGCGTCATTTACGGTTGCTCAAATCAATCAAACTGAGAAGCCAGGAGAAGCTTCTATAAAGTACCAGAGTTGCATAATGGTGGAAATGGCGCTACATTAGCTATTGTTTTAAACCTATTGTGATAGATTTAAAGTAATAGCTACAAGCAACACAACTAACACTAGTAAATCGGCATTAACAGTTTTGCACAAGAAAGGTGAATGTAAATAACATACCCTGTCTTGTTTTGCTGTGTTTCACCATACCTTTGAGAGTGGTTAACCTAGCAAACAACCGTGACGTCAATATTCAGCACCGTGGCACTGAACATTTGTTGTTTGGTTAATCCACAGGACAATAAAAGCTATGCACCCTTGAAAAAAACAAACGACGGTCATCCCAGAGCACTTTGGTACGCAGGTCATGGACCGAACCACTAACAATAAGTTGTCTGTCTCCATACTTTTGTAGGCTGTGGCTCAGGAGTAAGAGCAGTCATCCACCAATTAGGAAGTTGGGGGTTCGATCCCTGGCCTCGGAAGTCCACATATCAAAGTATCCTTGGGAAAGATACTGAACCCCAAAACTGCCCCCGATGCTGTGCCATCGGTGTGTGAATTCATATGTACGTCACTTTGGATAAAAGTGTCTGTCAAACGACTAATTTGAATTGTATGCTTTCATTTGGTTTCCAGAGCAGAACGACATCTCAATGACAAGGAAGTTAGTTATATCTACTGCCTCAGTAGCAGTTCAGTTTCAGTTTAGCTGAAAAACCACTCCTCTTCATACCGTAAGGGTCACATCCAAAAAAAGTTCTGATTTTGGATTTATACCTTTCTCTCGTAATTTAATCTAAGCTAGTGCAGTTAGAACTTTCCTCCATCTCTTCCATTGCGGTTATCACTTCCTGCCTTCCATCTGGATTTAATGTCACATGACTGCAAACAACCTATTGCAGTCACATACCTCTCTGTGTAGTCATTCGTGGTTTTTACAGGATCTGGTTAGTACAAATGGTTACTTTTTAAAAAAAAAATTAATGACACATGAAAAATAAAGTGATCTTAATGAAAAATCATTATTTCAAGTTTAGATTTGGTTATTTTTCCTGAAGGAAGCATTTGTAGTGCATGATATGTTCAAGGACCATCGGATATATGTTTTTACAGTGTCTGGCAATGATACATGGAGTAATTTTTGAAAGAGACCATGCCTTCTAACCAACCAGCAGGTTATGCGGTTCAAGACCTGCTCTGAGCTTTGGGATTTCATGAAAGGTAGATTTTCCATACTTGCTATGGTAGGTGGGATATTAAAATCAACGAATCAGTAAATGCAAGCAATGCTGTTGGCAGAACAGAGGTTGGAGTAAGTGTTGAGTGAACTAATGCTTTAGGTGTGTACTCACATCTTACTTTTGATGTAGTTGCCATGTAAGTCTGGGATAACAGCCCTAATGATGGCACAGTTGCATCATTTCAACACAAACTGAATATTGAACCTTACTGCGAGACTGTTGGATTACACTGCATTAGGTTAAGCTAATTTAGCTGGCAACTGACTGTATATTCAATAAACAAAATTACAGTTTCTGAATGGAATTTTTGCTCTATAATCCTAATGAAATCTATATTTTGTTACCATTTGAGATATTTTGAAAAGAGTTGGGTATTGAACCGCACTACTTTTTTGATATAAATGGAAATGTGCCTGTAAAAATTAGTATAGAATACTGTCAAGCACAGAATTTCAGCATCAATGTATGGTCAAATCCTTCATTTTGCTTGCTTGTTCTTTGATCAGATAGTTCCATTTATAAATATATGTATAAAAAAACATTTCTTTAAGTCAGGAATGAAAAAAAAGATTGATAAAGAACTTGTGATAATGGTCAAAAGCCCCAAAATGGGATGATAGGTGGATTTTGAGTTGACCAAGGTTTCAGGGTCAAGAACTAACTGTCCGACGAAACTTGGGGTCAATGTGGATGGTTCTCTAGGTGGTTTTTTATCAATACCAAAACTCAGGTATCATATGTGCAATAACAATTCCCTAGCTTAGACTGTAGTCCTACCGTGCCCTTTGGAAATCCTGAGGTTGCAGTTTGATTGGTTGTGAGTTTGAAAACATTTGCATCTGGAAACTGAAAGCAGCTGTGGTTGGCTTTTGTCCTACTGCATTTAGGAACCTATTGTTGTGTTTAACATCCAAAAGAATTCTTTAAGCTTGATGAGGTCAGGCTACATAAGATTCCACACATCTAAGTAAATAAATTTCAGGACAGCCATTTACCTGTCCCTCCATCTCACCTCCCTTCATCTCTTCCTTCTCTTACCTGTCTGCCAAGTGCTGCCCCTTTTATGTCTTCCTGCTGCTGCTGGGCGATGGTGACTCCCAGAACCAGGGTGTGGACTCCGCAGGATACAGTAGTGATGAGCACAATGGGTGTCAGCCTCAGAGGCAGAGTCAAAAAAAAGGAGAAGCTGAAAAAAGCCTGCCAGCCCACTGTGTCACTGGCCTGGTGGAAGCGAGCATAGTTCAGACCCAAGTAGCAGAATATCTGAGCTGCTATGAGCACCCACAGGGCGTAGGGTACCACCCGTCTAGAGATGCGGTCTGGCAGCAGTCCGAAGCGGCACAGCAAGTAGAGGATAATATCTGCTGCCAGGCCCACTGATGCCACTAAAACAGAAGGCAGCTTGTCAGTTGTGTAGACCACCGCACACATGACGATGATGTAGCTGTCGAAGAGAGCGGCAAACACAACAAGCACCAGCAGGGTTTCATGTCTCTGCCGTCTGAAATAGGTCTGGTAGAGGTTCTCCAGAGAATCAGGTGCGAAGGTTAGGCGCATGAATCGAGGCAGGCAGAGGCAGCATCCTGAGCTCCGAACGGTGACCTCATGTGTTCGGCCAACTGCCTGCCCAGGGTCAGAGGGCAGCGTCACTGAGCAGTCCGCCGAATACTCCGCAGAGTACTCTGGCTCTGAAAAGGCTCGGTTCCGAGGCATGGTGAACAAGCAGAGCTTCTGCTTCCTTCCTTCTCCTTTCTATGAAAAAATAGACAGCTGCTTCTTGCCCTACAGGAGTAAAGCAAATGCTGAGATAACTCTCAGGTATACATCATCTGCTTGTTTCTCTTCCACTGAGTAACGACTTTTTTCCACTGAGAGCCCACATATGTGACATGAATCACAGCAGTGTGTTGATTGTCAGGACCTGTTCGTTGGAGAGATGTCCTCTTACATAGCCGCATCCATGGTCACTCCATCCAATGCGGTCATTTGACTTAGTTAGTCCTGTGTCATATGCACAATTCAAACACGCCCACACTTCTTTAGCAACGTGATCCAAAGAATGTGCACCTCTTGTTTCCTCATTCAGCTTTATAAATGTGACTGGCTCGCCAGCTCCCTTCCACCTTTGTACTCCACGGCTGTATACCATGTCAGAATGGTTGGATTCTTTAACATTGGATCAAATAAGTTTATGTATGCCTGACTTCCTCTGTTTCCATCATTCCACTGGTTTGGACAGCTTTTTGCATTTTGGCCTTCTACAGTCCCACCTCACATGGCCTGAATAAAGAGGAACACACGAGGAAGAAACCATGGCTTAATCTCTAAACACACAGAGGCATTTATTTTCTATTCAACAAGACCTGATGATGAGGGTACGTAAGATACGGTACTGTCCCTAATTCCTGCACCTGGCAGCTGCTGGCTGCTCTCTCCTCTCCCCGTCATCATCCATGTCAAAAACTAGCTTTTTATTACAAATTTTCTGTTCCTGGCAGAATAAGACTTTTTTTTTTTTTTTTTTTTTTTAACACATTTCACCTACATCCAAGCCCACTAACATTGTTTCATGAAATTTGAAAGGGTTTGCCTTGTATCGTTTTCACCATCATTTATCAAGATATCCCTTTACTGCGGTGACTAGCAGCTGGTTGAATGAAATAAAATCAAGCTGAAAATTTGAAGTTGGTATGTCATATGCATGCCGAATTGAAAACAGGCTCCTAAGCTTTGAAAAATGCATGAGTACTATTTTGCAGGGTTTGCACTTTTACCGATAAAGCAAAGCATCATTAAATTGGCGGATTTGGCGTCTGGGTCTCTCGACATGGGGCCAGGCTCTCTGCTGTAGGCCTACCTAGCAACATGTTGCGCTTTGTCAAATACACAGGTTGTAAAACCACATTCAAAACACTACGCTCATGTCGTCAAAAGATATTTCCACTTTCATAGTAACCACAATGTTACCCGCTCCCGGGTAATACGGAGGATCAATGACGGCCACTTTGTTATCTAACAAACCTATTTAAATGGCTTCTTTAGCATCTTTAAGATTTTTGGACTTTTGGATTTTTATCTGAATTTGATTTTTACTTAGACTCTTTCTGTCAAATGGCTAGTGTCTAGTTTCCGTTCATCTACTGTGCTGTGGAAGCTGGTCTTTTATCACCTTTCTTTCCGATGCTGTGAAAATCATGAACAAATCTATACTGATGCATCTTTATCGCTTACCGTGTGTAAAGCCGGATTTGTCCTTTGGGTGCTAACATTATTCCCTTCAAACAGATGTGGGTGTCCTCAGTCCGCCTGCAACACAGCAGCCCACATATTCAACCCATGAAATTAAAAAAACGGCTCACTGAAAGCCACCTCGATGAGCAGAGAAACCACCGCTTCGGTCCATCATGGACTTAGCTGTTTTCCGCAGAAGACAGCGAACGGATTCACCGTCAAGCCACAGACATTAAAACACAAGATTTCTGGTCATTTTCAAAGTAAAACCTTTATTAACGTGCCCTTGAAAACCTTTGAGTTAGGGTAGAGTAAAGGGACATATAAATATCAATTTAAACATACTTTAAAGTGAATTGGTAAAACAGAATTAGACCTATCATTTTCTTGAGAAATGCCCTTTCACATAATATAGCAAGATGGATACCACAGGCTACAGTTACAATTAACATGTAGTGACTTAATCTTTTATGATTCTCTTATGACCTTTAGTAGTGGCTGGAGCTTGCTCACTTGTCATGGAGATGATATAAAGACAAATGAGCCATGTCCATGATAAGTGAGCAAACTTCATCCAGTGGTGAATGGACGTTGAGTTAAGATTTTGGAAGGTGGGGGTCTTCTCAGTACAGGTCTATGTAATGTACCATTCAATGTGCGTCATTAATAGCCTCTATTTTATGACTCTATTAATAGCCCTTTGTTTTGCATCATTTCAGTGGCAAACAGCCCCTCCACATAATTACAATAAAATCACAGTTAATGCTCCTTCTATAAAAGTCTTAACCCATAGATGTTTCAATTCACTGATGCCAACTATCGTGCTCTTATTTTGAAGGAAAATATGGAAAAGCTTCCGTATTTACTCCCCCGTTTTCTGTTTTATAACTTTAGCAGAACACCTATCCATTTCCACATTTTCTTCCTCAGGTTTCCGCCCCCTTCAACCATGTCCGCCTCCTTCCGTCTGGAGGTTAGAATCGGATCGAGAAGTGTTTTGTGATCAAATTCCCTGTCGTCAGTGGTGTAAGTAGGGAAGTTAATTATTAATAATACACGCATAACGTCCATGTGTAGAAGAATGGCAGTCTCTCTGCTTACTGGTTAGCTGTTCTAGCCACCAGTGGTAGCCACTGCAGCTCCACTCCTAAGTGAGGGTTTGCTAATTTCTTGTCATTTCTGAGTTTATTTGTTTACTATAAAAAAAAGTTTAATAGTTGTTTGCAGTCACGTTACGTTAGATTCAGAAGTGAAAACTGCAATGGACGAGATGAAGTCAAGTTCTTAACTTGGCTAGTTTAGAGGAAATCACGAGAGAAGTTTATGAACAGAAAATCAGAACGCATGTTGGATTATGAAGAGGAGCGATTTTACAACTAAACTGAGAGTTTAGTTAACAAGCCATCCGGCGTTTTCCGGTCAATGTCTTGCATTTTCCACCCAAGTTCTAGTGCTGACAAAAGCTCCGTGTGGTTTCTCGGTTTGATCGATCTGAGAAACCGTAAACGATGCAAAACATCGGCATTTTGAGTGTGTGTTACAGTGCTTCATGTGCAGAAACTTGTGGCCATCCACCAACAACAAAAGAGTCACGTGACATCATGTGCAAATACCCCATTAGTCCTGCATACATATGTTAAATACACAATAAGACAATTCAATCAGCGTATAATTTTGCAGTGTATTATACTATTGTACTTTCCTATCTTAGCACTAAAGACTTCACAAGTTGACTCTGACTGCACAGACACACACACAGGTCCGATTCAAAGTGTTTGACCAAGAGAAATCAGGGGCAATTTGACATGAGAGGTTAACACATTCATTTTGAGATATTTGTGTACATACAGTATGTTTATCATTGTGAATTTGATGACATCATAAAAGCAGTTCAGTTGACTGCATCATAGTTGTTTTTGATTCCATTTGGACCTGAGGATGACAAAGGAAAGTAAAACATAGTAGGGTGTTGTTCCACTACAAGCCTCCAGAGCAGCTGTTCTGGTGTTCTTGTAGAACTACAAGTCTACAGTCTACAAGAACTACAAGTCTAGAACTACAAGTCTCGGAAGCTCTACTGGAGGGATGAGCAGCATTCTTCCTATTCTCTCAGTTGGCATTTTAGTGATGCTGCTGGAGAGCAATGTCTAAAATACTGAGGTGATCTGAGGTTGTGGTTGCCTTGGGAGACGGGGACAACAATTAGATACTGATGAGTCTCACCTGCTCCAAACTGTGGCTGCTGCTGGTGACTGTGAACTGATGACTCTCAGCTGCAGGTGATTAGGAGGGAGGTTAACTGGTAAGAGGAAGCGGAAGTGGGTGTCTGCGGAGCTTGAGGATGTCGAGGCAGCTTTCCCAACCAAGCAACTGTTGCACTCGCGGTAGGAGGGTGGGGACCGTTTTTAGCTACTTATGGCTGCCGGCAGTGAAGACAGGTAGAATAGGCAATAGGTGTTCTTGTGATAGGACTGTTGATAGCTAGGGAACAGGGAATTAGGAGTGCCTTACCGCTGCCCAGCTTTGAGTGCGAGCGTCTGCCACGCTGTCAGCCGCTCCATTGTTAAAATTGGTGTTATGTAATTTGTCCTGTGCGTTATTGTCCGCGCCTAATTTTCCTTTGATTAAATGAGTGCGAGCGTCTGCCATGCCGTCAGCCACTCCATTGTTCCAGCACTGGACCAGCGACTCCTCCATGCCCTTATAAGATTTTAGAAAGGGTGACAGAAGTGTTATATCGAGTTGTGCTGGTTGAAGGAGGGCCAGAACTAGTTGTGCATTTCAGCAGACTCAAACCATATCTTTGTTCTTTGCCAGAAGCCCAGGAGGGAGATGGCGCACCCCAAAAAGGTCCATCCCACTCCCAGGGTCCATCTGAGCTCTCCTTTGGCTCAACCTGGGTCCATCATCGGCATGCACAGCCTGCCCCGATGGAAGTGGAGAGAAGAGGAGCGGAACCCCCAGCCCCTGGGCCATCGGAAAGGCAGTGCCACTCTGCAGCTGCCCTTACATCCAGGACCATGGAGGCGACTAGAAGTGTTCCATCTGGAGGCTGCATACAGCCGCAGCCCCGGCTAGCCCCAGGCTCGGGGAATGCTCCAGCCCCTCCTCAGAGCCAAGGGGGCTTGGCACAAAATCCCACCAAGGAAGGCAAGGCAAGGCAAGGCAAATTTATTTGTATAGCACAATTCATACACCAGGCAATTCAAAGTGCTTTACAGAAACATAAAAGTACATTAAAATCATACATTTCAAAGAAAGAAAGAAAGAGATTAGAAGAGAATAAAAAATAAAAATAAAATACAGTTAAAGGAAAATTAAAAACAGAAGCCAGTACAAGACAATAATTTAGCATTAAGAATGATTAAAGTCATTGAGCAAATATATTTACTTTAAGTAAAAGCTGTAGCAAATAATAATGTTTTCAACCCTGATTTAAATGAGCTGACAGTTGGTGCATAACTCAGGTGTGCAGGGAGAGTGTTCCACAGGTGAGGAGCATAATAACTGAAAGCTGCTTCACCTTGTTTGGTTCTCATTCTGGGAACACACAATAGACCTGTCCCTGATGACCTGAGAGATCTGGATACTTCATATGGAGTTAATAAATCTAAAATATATTTCGGTCGTAGACCATTTAATGCTTTGTAGACCAACAGTAAGATTTTGAAGTCTATTCTTTGACTCACAGGAAGCCAATGTAGTGGTCTGAGGACTGGTGTGATATGGTCCATTTTTCTGGTGTTTGTAAGGACTCATGCAGCAGCATTTTGAATCAGCTGTAGTTGCCTAATTGATTTTTTGTTTAGGCCAGTAAAGACTCCATTGCAATAGTCCAACCTACTGAAAATATATGCATGAACCAGTTTTTCCATGTCTTCTTTGGACAGACATCCCTTAATTCTGGTTATATTTTTCAGGTGGTAGTAGGCTGATTTGGTAATGAGCTTTAAATGGTTGTTAAAATTCAGGTCAGAATCAATAATTACACCAAGATTTCTGGCTTTATCTGTTGTTGTCAGTGACATGGAATTAAGGTGAGCACTGATCTTTGACCTTTCATTTTTGGGGCCAAATACAATCACTTCTGTCTTATCTGCATTAAGCTGAAGAAAATTCTGCCACATCCACTCATTGATTTGATGAATACACTCACTCAACATGTAGATATTGAAAAGAAGTGGTCCGAGAATGGACCCTTGTGGCACCCCACACATCATCTTTTTTCGTTCAGACACATGCTCACCAATTGACACAAAGTAGTTTCTATCTTGTAAATAAGATTTGGACCAGTGTAGTACAGTGCCAGTAAGTCCCACCCACTTTTCCAGTCTGTCAAGAAGTATGTCATGATCAACTGTATCAAAGGCAGCACTGAGATCTAATAATACTAAGACTGAGGTTTTGGAAGCATCATTATTCAGATGTATGTCATTTAAAACTTTGATAAGTACAGTCTCAGTGCTGTGGTGTGGACGAAATCCAGACTGAAATGCATTAAAAAGATTGTTCTGCATCATGAAAGCATGCATTTGTTGAAAAACAACCCTTTCAATAATTTTTCCTAGAAAGGGAAGATTTGGTATTGGCCTGTAGTTACTTATTACTGAAGCATCCAGATTAGTCTTTTTAGGAGAGGTTTTATTACTGCAGTTTTCAAGGCCTGGGGAAAGTGACCAGACTGAAGAGATTACATTATTACAGTTTCTGTTGATAATCTCTGAGAAGAATGCTTGCCTTGCCTTCTTTAGTTCATGGTTATAGGTGTGGAGACTGTTTTTGTAAATCTCATAATGAACCTGGAGTTTAGTTTTTCGCCACCTGCGCTCTGCCTGTCTGCAGACTCTTTTCTAGACTTTGACCAGTGTGGTGTTTCTCCAAGGTGTCTTTTTCCTTCCTGATAAAACTTTTGTCTTAACTGGGGCGATGGAGTCAATAATAGTCATAACTTTGGAACTGAAACTATTTACAAGGTCATCAGTTGAAGCTGAAGGCAGTGTTGGTGATGGTGTACTGAGTGAAGACTGCACAGGTGTTATCATTAATATAACACTTTTTGATTACCTCTGTTCCACTTTTGTTAAGAATAGCAGGTGTGGCCATTTTAAATGACACACAGTAATGATCGGAAAGAGCAACATCCGTCACCACAACCACAGAGATATTAAGCCCTTTGGAAATAACCAAATCTAATATATGCCCTTTGTTATCTGTTGAATGTGTTATGTGCTGAGATAGGCCAAAATGATCCAGGATGTTTAAAAGTTCTTTAGCACATCCATCTTTGAGATTATCAACATGAATGTTGAAGTCACCCACTAACACAACACAGTCAAAATCAATACAAACAACAGACAGTAGATTGGCAAACTCATCGGAAAACTTTGCATTATATTTTGGAGGCTTGTAGATGGTTATGAAGACTGATCGACAGGGAGACTTAGATTGAATGGCAACATATTCAAAAGATTCAAACTGACCATAAGAGACTCTACTGAATTGAATGCTATCATTAAACAAAATGGCGACTCCACCTCCTCTCTTATGCATTCTTACTTCACTTATGAAACTGAAATTCGGAGGGGCTGACTCATTGAGAAATGCTGCTGTTATCTTGTCCTAACCAAGTTTCAGTTAAAAACATAAAATCAAGCTTGTGCTTGATGATAAAGTCATTGATTAAGAATGATTTGCCTGCCAAAGACCTAACATTTAAAAGAGCTAACATAAATGTGCTAAAAAGTCCAACATCCCCATGTTTTAGAACATACTGTGGCTGACGTGGAATACATGTTAAATTCGATGATGTGATGTTTCTGGAGAGATGGGCCGATCTTCTCCTCCTACCTATTGAGACATGAATCAATGAAGCTTCCGGCACAATGGGCCCTGGCTTTTCCTTTGAAAAGTCAGGCATAACATTTGCCTTAAAAGCTGGACCCGGAACACATCAGTTACCAACACAAATAAATGGCTGTGCTGGGCTCTTACTGGGGGAGTGGAGTAGGTTCAGATCGAGCCGTGGAGGGGGTGGAGGTGATGCCCGTCGGCGCTGTGGTGGTGGAGGGGGACAGGGTGGTTGTAGGGGGCGGGGTGGAATTTTGGGGACAGGATCTCAGATGGGCGAGGAGTAAGTCTGATACCAGCACTGACAAGTTTGTTCATTTGGTCAGTAAACTCCAGTAGGGGGGAGGAGGGTGATGGGATACCCAGTGAAGATGATGAGCTAGATGGCGTTTGGGCAGTTGGAGATGGTGACCTAGGTGGAGTTTTAATGGTTGGAGTCGGTGAATCCTCACGAGCAGTGGCCCCTGGCGGAGGACATGAGGCATCCCCTTTTTTGCTCTGGCGTCCTTCATGGTTAGAGCATACAGGCGGGGGGAGAGTTGGTTCTCCTTCATGTTTTGCTGTTTGCTGCTTTTGTTTGGATTCCTCTTGTCTCTTGTCCTTGGGAGTTGGAACAGTGTTATGCAGGAAGAAAGATAGGTTGGAGGCAAAAAGTTTTACTAATGACTTGTTTAGGGAAAGTCCGTCTCCTTTGAAAAAATGTCTGCGGTCCCAGAAAAAGTTGAAATTGTCAATAAAATGCACTGAGTGGACATCACATGCAGTTGAAAGCCATCTGTTTACTGCCAATAATCTGCTGAATCTCTATTCTCCTCCTCTGACTGGTGGTGAAGGCCCACTGAAGAAAACCTCGGCATTCAGAGAGCTCACTGCATTTAGCAGTTTACCTAAATCTCGTTTGAGCACTTCAGATTGTCGTCTCGCAATATCATTTGCCCCTGTGTGCAGTACAAGGTATTTCAAAGTTGGAATTTCTGCAACAATACTGAGGATTCTGTCGGTCATGTTGGAGACTGTATCATCAGGAAAGCACAACACTTTTGTGTTTCTGCTGTGCATGCTTCCCACATCTTTAATAGCAGAATCACCAACAACCAGAGTCTCAGGACCAGTCAGTAGCTTTCCTTGTAGCTTTCTAGCTTCTGACTTCCGAGGAGTTATCCAGGTTTTCAGTTGGAGATCCAGGGTCATGCAGTAGTGGAGCAAACCGATTTTGTAACTGCACACTAGCTGGTTTGGGAGCTTTGTTGCTCATCTTCCCTTTAGCTTTTATCCACAGCTGTGTCTTAATCTGCACAGGTGTTGAGGAGGATGATATCGCAGGCCAGCCTGTCGCATCACAGATCTCTGGGCGCTGGGTTCTACCTGTTGGGCGTCTCCCCATATCAGCTGATTTACTCTTGGGCTTTTCCCCGAGAGCATTCCAGGGAGGACTAATACTGGCAGATTTATTACCCGGTACACAGCCTTTTAGTTTCGTGGCAGCTGTATCAGAGCCAATTAGCTGGATGTTAGCATTCTCCAGTCCGCTGTTTTGAGTCAGTGGCAAAGTGCTGTCATTTCCATAAGGTCCGTTCAGTTCTGTGTTTATTTCCAGACGCTGAACTTTAGTTTCCAACACTGCAACCTGCTGCAGAAGTTTGTAGAGGTCATCTGTGGAGAAAGGAGGCATCCTGGTGCTAGTTAGTTAGGTTTAGCTGCCAGCAGGCTTTTTCTGTTGGTAGGCTGTAGCAGGCTTTTTCTGTCAGTAGGCCAGAGCAGAGTGTATCCGTGAAATATCAGAGGTCGCAAGGGTCATCCATAACTTTTAAATATTTTTCCATAAAATATGTTTTTAGATGTCCAATTCAGCCAAAAATTAAAACTTTCAAATTTAAGGAAAGTAAAAAAATATACAGAAAACAAGATGGGAAAATCACAAGCCCAGACAGAAACCAGCTACCAGAGGAGGAGGAGGAGGATCAGGAAGGGGCAGTTGGAGGATCAGCACCACAGATACACCCTGCACGCCATCAAAGGCCACCTGTGTGGTCTCGGGACTATGAGATGGGCTCAAGGCGACTCGAGGGCAAGTCCTCCCCATTAAGGGGGGGACGAGTGTAGTGAACTGAGGTTGTGGTTGTCTTGGGAGACGGGGACAACAATTAGATACAGATGAGTCTCACCTGCTCCAAACTGTGGCTGCTGTCAGTGGCTGTGAACTGATGATTCTCAGCTGTAGGTGATTAGGAGGGAGGTTAACTGGTAAGAGGGAGCAGAAGAAGCGGGAGTGGGTGTCTGAGGAGCAGAGCTTGAGGACATCGGGGCAGCTTTCCCGACCATCCAACTGTTGCACTCGCGGTAGGAGGGTGGGGGCCGTTTGTAGCTGCTTAGGGCTGCCGGCAGCGAAGACAGGTAGAGTAGACAATAGATGTTCCTGTGATAGGGCTGTTGATAGCTTGGGAACTGGGAATTAGGAGTGTCTTACCGCTGCCCAGCTTTGAGTGCGAGCGTCTACCACGCCGTCAGCCGCTCCATTGTTCCAGTGCTGGACCGGCAACTCCCCCACGGGCTCTTCCTGCATACAAGCCGGGTTGGACCAGCGCCACAAGCCTCGACCCCGGGGGAGGGTCTTGGCCAACCGGCAAGTTAAGTGGATGATATATTTTAAATGTTAAAATTGGTGTTATGTAATTTGTCCTGTGCATTATTGTCCTTGCCTAGTTTTCCTTTGATTAAATTTAACTTTTATACATTTTAATAGAACCACCACAGCAGTGTGTTTGTGAGGGAGGGAGAGGAGCTGGGAAGAAGTTAGCTGATAGGCAGGTGGTGATACATGTCCCGCCCAGTTAATCACCTGGCCCCTTGTTGGGTGAAATTAAGTGTGCAGTAATCCAGAGTGAAATTGTGTGATGAACAACGTTTTGCTCAGGGTGCACTTGCCTCCTTTTATGTGACATCACCTGCATGTCATAGTGTGCTTATCTGTATTTGGTGATTTGGCGTGCTGTGGTACTGAGGGTGGTGGTTGGTTGGCTGGTTTGGTGGAGGGGGGGTTGTGGAGAGGGATGTGTTAAGGTTCGGCCAGTTCTTTGCCCTTCTCACAGAGAAATTGTTGTGACTTAATGAATTACTTGTTAAATAAAGAGCTTATTTTTCATACGTTGTGGCATTGTGCGTGTGTTTGTTCTCAGGTCTCTGACACCGGACCAACTCGGTTAAAGGTGGTGGCAGTTCAACTTTTAGCCTGCCCAGTTGATTCGATATTTGCCAAAACAAAAAAAAAAAAAAGATGTGCACACAATGAAGGCCATAGCATGTGATTCACATCATTTTCATACTCATCAAGTCATTCAGTAAGCTTTAAAAAATTTTTCAAAGTCATCTTGATCCAAAATTATGGTCACTGTTTTGCCATTTTTTGACACCTAATAAGGCAGGTGCCACAGAGGCACATGAATCTTGTTGTAACCTCCAGTAAATAATACTTATATTGTTCATTTGTAAGCAAAAGTGAAATGAAGCCAAATGGGTGGCTAAAATGAAAAACAACAAATTAAAAAACATCACTTCCTGGGCTGTCATCAGTCTTTGCTTAAGATTGTCGAACATCTGGAAAAACATAGCAGTTCTGGACACTGTCAAATTTCTGAAAAATACATCACTTAAATTATTTACAAATAAATGATTGCCTGCATGTTTATGACCTGGCTGAGTCAATTCCCCAGTGGCTGTTTCCAGACCTAAACCTTGTAGCGAATGCTGTAAAACACTTCCAGTACATTGGTGTGTCTATGTGGAACCTATCTGACACCAACTCCCCTCAATGACACCACATTGCTATGCCTGTATTGATTGTTCCACTGAAACCCTGCTGTGAACCTCTGATCATTATGCAATTGGCTATTGATCAGAAACTTTTCATCAGCATCATCTCCCAGTTTCAGTGTCCCAAACCAACTGTCAAGGATACGAGCAAAAAAAAACAGAAACACACTTCATTATGAGCTTGTGGATTCATAGATTAGACGACACCTTTGTCCAAGACATGCTGTATTCCACAGAGAATTGCCAGGCTTGTGGATGCACCATCAGTAATTTATTTACAGCTTGATGTTACTGTGGGAGATGGACTGCCTGCACTATAATCAATAAACTGTATGCTTCAATATGACAAGACAGGACTACTAACAGTGAAGACAGATCACCTGTTGGATTAAATTACGTTTCATCATTTAAAATCAAACAGATTGGACAGGTTTGTGTTTGAGGAGAGAAATGCTGCAATAGTTAAACAATTCCTTCAGATTTTTCTCCCATTTATTATTGATAAGTCATATTTCATCATGCTTGTGCTGACATAGTAGTCTAATCAAATTAGATTGCAACATCAGGAAATAAATTAAAACTTGCTTTCTAATCTGTCGCTGACTCTATGGGAAGCATGAACAATTTTCCAAGAGCAACTTTTTTTGGCACTGCCAACACGACGGAAGATTCTTCTTCACTTTTCATCAGAGAAAAATTGCCGTATTATCTCACCAACATCTTGTGCATCCTGGAGTGAAGTAACGTTTATGAATGGATTAATTAATACACTGTGTATTTTGAGCAACGTGGAATCAAGTAGGATTTTAGTCACGAATCTGATGACTTCAGACTTGATTTGAAGTCAGAAAAGACATACAACTTGACTTTGACTTTAATACCAATGACTCTTTTCTTCACTTGGAATTTAGCCTTTTGACTTGGAAAGGCTTGATGTTCTCCCAATGCATATAGACTCAAAATTATTTTATTAAAAGAATTATAGTGATTGAACTCCTTTTTTTCAGATACATATACCATGCATCAATCCAATGGGAGCTATGTTGCTCAGTAGGAGTGTTTATCAGTGCAGAGCGGCAGACAGAGCAGATGATCAGATTATCATCTTCAGATGTAAACACTCTGCTGTGATCAATAAAACAGACTGCAACATGAAAAACATTCAGCAATACAAGACACACCAGATCAGTTTGATTTTCAATATGACAAAGTTTATTTGAATGTGATACGCATTCATTGGGCAAAATAAGAAACATAGCACAATTATTTTTGATGACTTTATTTTCAATCCGATTTAAGTCAAGACTATTATGTCAATGACATAGAGATTATGTCAACACATCACTTGTAATTATAACTACTGTTAACTTCAGACTGTCATAAATGTGATATTAGCACTTTAATATGGAGTCATATCAGACTCAATGAATGCATACAGAAGGATTTACATAAGTATTTCGGAAACGATTGTCTTCACATGAACATTTTTCTATTCACAGAAAAATAGTCATCGTTGTATATAAATGTAAAACCAATTCACATATAAAAAACTTAAGGTTCACTAATGTACTCCTGATGCACACAAAAGCCATATCAGGGAGTCTCAAAAAAGCCACACACAAATGCAATGATGTTCACACATGACAAGCAGTTTGTAAATGCAGGTGCAACAGTTTGTATAAAAATGTAACAACTTCCAAATGTTTTTTTTTTTCTTTTTTGGTGAAAATATGCAAATACTGTTAAATATAGACATGTGTGGAGTTCCTCTTCATTTTTTAAAAGAAATATTTTGGTTTGTGTGCATTAGAAATATATTTGTGAACCTATCTTTTTTATATGTGGATTTGGTTTACATTTATATATAACAATAACTATTTTGTGTGCAAAAATATTTAGAGTAATCCCAAAATACATTTGTCAATCTGTCTTTATGTATTCATGAATATTGGAATTTCCCCTCGCGGGACTAATAAAGGAATATTGAATACTGAGACTGATCTGACTCCACATTCTAAATCTGGAGAAAGCATTCTTATATGCATTTACTGTAGTGCATTTATACTAAGGC